>NC_143510.1:93937180-94237180 GCF_031878675.1 Megascapheus bottae | reverse complement strand
ATAGGGAATTGTGCATTTTTGCCAGCCTGAACTGACACCCCCCAGCCTGTGCTTCTCATGTAATTGGGCTCAGACATTGTATCACCATGAACACTTTGTTGCTTGAGATGAGGTCTTGTTAACTTTTTTCCCAGGCTGATCTTAAACGATGATTCCCCAATACCTGCCTTCAAGAAACTAGGATGAGGGGCCGGGAGTTTGGCCTAGTGGTTAAAGTGCTTGCCTAGCATGCATGAAAACCCGGGTTCGATTCCTCGGTACCACATACATAGAAAAAAGCCAGAAATGGTGCTGAGGCTCAAGTGGTAGAGCTCTAGCCTTGAGAAAGTCCAAGGACAGTGCTCAGGCCCTGAGCTCAAGCCCAGGACTGGCAAAAAAAAAAAAAAGAAACTAGGATGAGAGAGCTTGTCCCAAGTCATTTACATATATATACATATATGCAAATAAATGTCCCCCGTTTGTATAGATGTATATCAATACAGGGGTGTGTTTGAACCCAGAGCCTGGGCACTATCCTTTAGCATTTTTGCTCAAAGCTGGAGCTCTACCACTTGAACCACAGCTCCACTTCTGACTTTTTGTTGGCTAATTAGAGATAGGAGTTTTATAGACTTTCCTGCCCAGGCAGGCTTTGAACTGCGAGCCTCCTGAGTAGCTAGGATTTCAGACGTAGCCCCAGTGGGGCTCGTCCTTTGCTCATGTGAGGTAGTCATTCTTTTACTCGTTTGTGGACAGCCTTTCTCTAGCGCAAGCTTCTTGGTGGTAGGCAGCACCTCGTCCATCTGGTGCGCTGTAAAACGTGTGGCCTTGGTTCTGTGCCAGTTCTGGAGGTCAGTCCACTGGCACATCTGTCTGTCTGTCTGTCTGGAGACCCTATGTCACTTCGTCTCTCGGAGTTCCAGTTCTGAATCTGCACAATGAGAAGGAGGGAGAGGACGATGGGCACAGGGCCTGGCCCCTCCGTGAACTGGAGGGCAAACCCATCTGCTGGGGGGCAGGACAGGCAGTTGACACTGGCTACCATGGCTTTGTGGGCACCAACATCCTTGATGGAGGCTGGGCAGGGGTGGAGACAGGTGCTGTTAAACCCTGGCTTGGATTTTCCGGATGAGCAGGACGGAAGGACAAGGGCCAAGCCGTTGAGGGCATTGGCAAAAGAAGAGCTGGGACGATGACTGTGTGGTTGGGGCCCCCGGGGTGGGTGCCAGGGGAGCTGGGGCCATGGGAAAGGGCAGGGCGCTGGGATCAGGACGAGGTCAGGAGATGGAGGCGGGAGGGCAGCCTCGGAAGCTGTGGTCAGCGAGGGGAGCAGCTGGAACTGTCCAGCGATGACAGGCCGGCCTGTGGGCAGCCGCAGGCCAGCAGAGGTGAAGGCTGCTGGTGGGAGGGAGGAGCAGAGCCCGCAGCTCCCCCTGGAGGCTGGGGCTGACGACCCCAGGCTCTGTTGACCCCACCCACCCCGTAACTCCCAGGTGCCCCCCCCCACACACACACCAAGACCTCTCACTCGCGGGGGGCCCTCCTGCCTTCCTCACAGGCCAGCCAGACTTCTCAAACACAACTCCTTCCCTTTATGCCCAACCCCACCCTTTCTAACCCCCTCCCATCGCCTCCCACACCCCCACTTGTTATGTCATCCCCACCCTCCTGTGCCTACCAGAGCCTCAGAGTCATTTTGTCTATTTCCTTCCTTCCTCCCTCCTTCTCTCCATCCCTCCCTCCTTTGCTCTTTTCTTCCCTCCTCCTCCCCCTCCCCTCCCTCCCCGCTCTGCTCCCCGAATGGACTGAAGGTAAGCACTCTGCCATGAGCTCCCCCCCAGCCATGTGCATACATCCCTTTCCAATCTCAGGGTCGGATTTCAGGAAGGAGCTTGGACAAGGCACACCTTGGCCTCAGAAAGCCCAGGACATCAACCCTTAAGGGGCATGTGGCAAATATTGGCTGGAATTAGCCTTGAGCGTTGCTGACACACAGCCAGTCCAGCATTCCTCTATCTACTTACTGGGTTGTGTTCCATGACCTTCTGAAACCAGATAATCCCGGAATCTTTTGTTTGTTTGTTTGTTTGTTTTCTTTTTTGCTGGTCCTGGAGCTTGAGCTCTGGGCTGGGGTGTGTCCCTGGGCTCCTTTTGCTCAAGACTAGTTAGTGCTCGACCACTTGAGCCACAGCACCACTTCCAGCTTTTTCTGTGATAAACTGGACTCGAGAACTAAATAGTCTCATGGACTTTCCTGGTTGGGCTGGCGTTGAACCTCGATCCTCAGATCTCAGCCTCATGAGTAGCCAGGAATAGGCATGAGCCACCAGCTCCTGGCTTCCAAAACTGTGCGTGCTGTGTCTTCTCTTATGCTTACCTATCCGTGGAGTTTAATGCAGACATTAGGCACAGTGAGAAAAGAGCAACAAGGGCCAGGAGTTTGGCCTAGTGGTAGATGAAGGCCCAGCATGCAGGAAGACCTGGGTTTGATTCCTCTGTACCACGTACATAGAATAAAGCTGAAAATGGTGCTTGTGACTCAAGTGGTAGAGCTCTAGCCTTGAAAAAGCCCAAGGAGAGCACTCAGGCCCAGAGTTCAAGCCCCAGAAGTGGCAGGAAAAAAAAAAAGGAGCAACAATACGAGAATGTGTGGGAGGTGGGGTCAGGAGTCCGCGTGTTGGCATTTCAGATGTGAACTCAGGGCCTCCCAATGTTGCTTTGCTTTTTCGCTCAAAGCTGACACTCTACCACTTGAGCCATAGCTCCTCTTGTGATTTGGGGGGGGCTAACTGGAGATAGACTAGCCTTTCGTGCACAGGCTGGCTTTAACCTCAGCCCTCAGCTCTCAGCCCTCGGAGTAGCTAGGATTCAGGTGTGAGTCACTGGCGCCCAGCCACGCTGACTCGTCACAGACCCCTGCAGTCTGCGCTCACGGGACAACCCCTACCTCACTCGGACCATCCTGGTGGGGGTCTGGCACTGAGAGGAGCCCCCCATTCCACCCTGCGTCCAGCCCCTGCCCGGAGCACTGTCCTGGGTGTGGGCATCTGAGAGGTGACGGTGACGGTGATCAGGGGGAGGATGGGGAGTGAATCCTGCACTCGGCTGGCACCCAGTGCATCAGCCAGCCCGGCACCAGTGTCTCACCCCTGTAACCCTAGCTGCTCGGGAGGCTGAGAGCTGAGGACTGAATTTCAAAGACAGCTTGAAAAGTCCATGGAACTTCCAAAAGACTGCTGTAGAACTGTGGCTCAAGTGGTAGAAACGCCAGCCCCAGTGCCGGCACGCACAGGCACGTGCACCATTGTATCACCACCATGCTTCATGCCAACGCCTGAAAATGCCATGCTCCCCACCAAGTGTGTGCCATCCCTGTCCTCCACTCCCTTAGAATGGTCACATGGCAGGGTGACCTCGCTGGTAGCAGATGCTTCCCGGCTCATCTATGCCACTTGTTTTTATGTCTCATACAATACCGCCGCAAGACAATGTTAAGGAATTGATGGTTTAGCCTTTTTCTTTTCCTTTTTCCTTTTAAGCTGAGCTTCTCAGGGAGGAAGTGTTTATACACGACCTGAGACGTCAGGAAGTGAGACCAGGATAGAGACAGGATTAAAACAAGTCTCATAACTTAGGGGGGACGTAGGAATTTCTGGCTACCCCTACAGCCCAGAGGCTCTTTCCTCTGCACAGGCGGCTCTCATTTCTGCCTCCGAGTGCTATCAGGCGCCTTGCCCTGCACCTGGGAGCCCCACTCTCTCCTCCCATGCACCCCATCAAAACAGAGCCACTATGCAAGCTGACCCTGCCTCCCCCACCCCCAGCCAGCTCCCCGATCCTGTCCCCTGCACCCAGCCTCAAGGTCTGCTCAGGACACATACCTCCTGGCTGTCTTTACTTTTCTGATTAGGCAAGGATGGGTTTTCAGTGCATTTCCTTTACCAGTGTTGCATTTTTACCCTCAACGGCAGCCACACCAGACGCCCTTCCGTAACCTCGTACATGAGGAACGGAAGTCGGTGGCTGGGAAGAACTCACGATTTCAGTGACCAGACCGTCCCAGGCAGGTGTCCTCCCCAGAAGTCGGGGACTGCAGCCAGGTTGTTCCTTCCTAAGTTGCCGTGACATCTAGGCACCACGGCTGTTCTCTCAGGGCACTCTCAGTGGGTCTTTTGCATGGAGCCCCAGGCTGGGCCATTGCAGGGCTCAGGGCCCCTCGGTGGGAAAGGAAGATGGAGGATTCTGAGATACCAGTCCTGCAAGCCTGGAGGCCCACTGTGGAGAAAGCTGCTGGCCAGCGGTGACACAGACAAGCAGCCATTCAAAACTGCAGGGTGCCACCTGGTGGCCACCCTGGGGAAATGCTGCCCACAGGGCAACCCAGGTGGGCTGGCAGAGACAGCTACAGATGTAAGCACCTCGACCAGGTGTTCCCCTCTCCCGCTGGCTTCTCTGCCTTCCTGGGAGAGGGCACTAGGTATATTGTCATGGCTTAGTTGCCAACTGGAGGTCCCTGTTGTCTGTCCAGAGGCAAGGAGAGGAGGTCCCGTGATTCTCATCCTTGCCCCCCTCCACCTCCCATTAGATTCAATCCTACCGGGAAGCCCAGCGTTCAGCTCTGTGCTGGGCTCGTTGTGCACCTGCATGAGCCATCTGTGGAAAATCAGGGCCTGATCCCACCTGGGGTTCCAGGCCAGTCTGAACACAACCACGTGAGGACCTTCTAGAACGTTTTCCCTACTCCTTATCAAAACTGGTTTCTCCTGGGACACCAGTGGCTCACACCTGCAATCCTAGCTACTCAGGAGACTGAGATCTGAGGATCGAGGTTCAAAGCCAGCCTGGACACAAAAGGACCCGAAACTCTTATCTCCAATTAGCCACCAGAAAACCAGAAGTGGTGCTGTGGCTCAAAGTGGTAGAGCACTAGTCTTGAGCTGAAGAGCTCAGGGGCAGCGCCCCGTAGGCTGGCCTCAAGGGAGACGGAAGGAGGCTGCTGATTGAATGGCACAGAATCCTTGGTCCCAAGTGCTAACCATGCCTCACAGCTGTGAAGCCGTGTGGTACAGCACCCAACCAGATGTGCTCGACCTGGCGTCATGTGGCTTCCCTTGGTGGCATGTGCTCTGTAGCTGTCCTGGCAGTCCTTGGTGTGTGCCAGTGTGTCCTGCATAGTGCTCGAGGAAAAAACTCAGCAGCAGCCCAGAAGGGCACACAATTAAATGGAAGAGGCACATTACCTTGAAAAACTGGGATGACTTCACATACACAAACTAGGTAAAATGAGCATTTTTTGGCTACATTTTTTATTTGAATTATTATGGATGTAATTTTCGTGTGTGTGTGTGTGTGTGTGTGTGTGTGTGTGTGTGTGCATACCAGTACTGGAGCTTGAATTCAGGGTCTTTTCTTGCTCAAGGCTTGCTCTACCCTTGAGCCACAGCTCCACTTCTGGCTTTTTGATATTAACTAGAGATACTTGTCTCACAGACTTTTCTGCTCGGGCTGGCTTCAAACCACAATCCTCAGATCTCAGCCTCCTGAGTAACTAGGATTACAGGCGTGAGCCACTCGTGCCAGGCCTATTTATATATAATTTTTTTTAACAATTCATTTTAACAAAGAACCAGCAAAGCCCTACTAAACCCCTCTGAGAGCAGACAAAACAAAGGAGATCGTCAGAGCCCGGCTGTGCTCTCCTAATTATGTCTTGGAGGGAAGTTTTGTCCCACTGACATTTGGGGTCATTTTTCACAGGCTCAGGTTTCCCCTTTGAGGATTTTTAAGGAAGTGTCATGATATGGAGACATTGTTGAAGACTCGGCCTCTTGACTTGCACTGAGCAATCAGATCCAGAGATCAAATCCCTTCCTGCCGCTTGCAGAGTTTTGAGTACTGCTGCTTATCTTGAGTTGGCAACTTGAACCCAAGAGTCTAAGAGAAGTGGGGAGGCTGCATCCGCTCCATGCAAACCAACTTCACAAAGCGTCTCTAAGAAGGCTTGGCTGAAGGGGTGGTCTCCTCTCCAGTATCGACTGTTGTGCATTTTGAAACGCCAGGTTATTGTAGAACAATAAAGTGTGTGTGAGTGCGAGTGTGTGTGAGTGTGTGTGTGAGTGTGTGTGAGTGTGTGTGTGTGTGAGTGTGTGTGTGAGTGTGAGTGCGAGTGTGTGTGAGTGTGTGTGAGTGTGTGTGTGAGTGTGTGTGAGTGTGTGTGTGAGTGTGAGTGTGTGTGTGAGTGTGAGTGCGAGTGTGTGTGAGTGTGTGAGTGTGTGTGAGTGTGTGAGTGAGTGTGTGAGTGTGAGTGTGTGAGAGTGTGTGTGTGAGTGTGTGAGTGAGTGTGTGAGTGTGAGTGTGTGAGTGAGTGTGTGTGTGAGTGTGTGTGTGTGTGTGTGTGTGAGTGTGTGTGTGTGTGTGTGTGTGTTCTGGTACTGGAGCTTGAACTCACAGCTTTGTGTTCTTCCACAGCTATTTGTTCTAAGTTGCTTAAGGCTGGTGCCCTACCACTTGAGCACAGCTCCACTTTCAGTTTTTTGTGGTTAACCGGATTTGTGTTTAACTCAGATTTGACCGCCTGGGCTGCTTTGAACCTTGATCCTCAGATCTCAGCCTCCTGAGTAGATAGGATTACAGGTGGGAGCCACACGTGTCCAGCCATCCATACTGGCTTTTTGGTTTGGTTTTTTTTGTAAACTAGAAGAGGTGTTAGAAAATACAACTTTCCCTCCTTCTCTCCCTCCCTCCCTCCCTCCCTTGGAGTGTGGGCTGGGGATTGAACCCAGGGCTTTGTGCCTGCTCAGCACAAAGAACCCATGGAACCCCAGTACAATCTCTTCCATCACACCCTGACACCTTCCCCTCAGAACATGACATCCAGAAGTAAACTGTGGGCCAGCCTTGTGCTGCCATCCATTTTTAAGTGTGTGGCCATCTAAAATGTCATTAACACGTCATAAAATGATGCTCAGGGGCCACACAGCCCCCTGCTCTTGGTACCTGTGTGGGTAGCTAATTAGGAGGGGCATGGGGAGAGGAAGGGAGGGCCTCCCTCCTCTGGGCTGAGTGCTCATTCCTGGGAAAGGAGTGTCTGGCAAATAGGAATATATCATAAATCACATTTTTTCAGAGAATGACAAAGCTCAGAAGCCCTTGCCTTAGGGAACCTAGCCAACTTGTCAGAGTTCAGCCCTCTGAGAGGGAAGGAGGGGAGGTGGCTGCCCGGCCTGTGGGCCTGGGAGGGAGCTGCAGCCATGCCGGGCTCTGGAGACCTGGCCCACGCGGGGTCCTCTGTGCAGGGAGCTCTGTGCCATCTCTCTACAGTCACCTGGCCCTCTGCTGCGCAGCCTCCAGGTCCTTTCTCAGACCCCCGCAGAGGCTTCTGTGAAATCACAGAGACCTATCCAGGAAAGTTTTGGCAGCTCAAAATCATAACCTGGCCAGGTGCCAGTGCCTTATGCCTGGAATCCCAGCTACTCAACACAGCTGAGGTCCAAGGAGTGTGGGTCAGGCAGCCCAGGCAGGTGAGTCTGTGAAACTTTTACCTCCAGTGAGTGGCCAAGAAGCCAGAAGTGGAGCTGTGGCTCAAGAGACATGAGTGGAAACGTTTAGAGATAGTGCACAGACCCAGGTTCAAGCTCCAGTATAGGCACACAGATGTGCTCACGCACACACACACACCCCTCTGACTTGGAATCTCCTCCTTTGCTTTTCTTCTTCCTTTAGTAGCACTGGGGATATACCCTAAATGTTGAGCTTACTAGGCAAGTGGTATACCAGTTGAACCACACATCCAGCTCAGCTTCTTCCTGGTTATTTTGGTGATAGAGCCTTATAGACTTTCCTGCTTGGACTATTTTCAAACCTCCGTCATCCAGCTCTCAACTCCTGAATAGCTAAGATTACAGGCTCAAGTCATCTGTACCTGACTCCAGGAGAGATTTTGTGGCTCAAAAATCCTAGCCTGTCTTGGAATCTGCCGTGATGTGATGTGTGTGTGTGTGTGTGTGTGTGTGTGTGTGTGTGTGGTGTGTGTGGTGTGTGGTGTGTGTGTGTGTGTGTGTGTGTGTGTGTCTTGGTGCTGGGGATTGAACCCAGGACACCGTGCTTCCTAAACAAGTGTCTACCGCTGGAGCCATACCTCCAGGCTGACTCTGTCCCAATCTGGATACTAGAAGGATCTAATCTAAAAGCAGAGGTTAAAACAAGAAGCGTCTCACAGATGGGGCCAAGGCCCACAGATCCACCAGTCCATGGGCTGCCTGCACTCGAGTGGGGGGCGTGGTCGGAGCCCTGTGAGTTGGTTATTCTGAACTACTTAACCCGGTACCCAGGATGGTTCACAGACGACCTGGAGACAGCGTGGAGAAGGGACGGCATCCTTCAGGATGGCATGTTTGGAGAGAGGCGAGGAAGCGGCCACTGGGCCGGTGACTCCAAATGGCTGGGTGTCTTCATTTCCTCCTCAAGAGGCCCCAGCCAGCCCTGTCTTCCCTGGGAACCCACCAGGAGCCAAGGCTCTGCCACCATCCACAAGCCATACCAGCAGTGTTGGTGAAGATGGAGCCTCTGGGCCCACCCTACCTTCTCAGCTTGACTCCCTGTGGGCAGCGGTGCTGGGGCTCAGAGGCAGTCTTGACCTCAGGGGCTGAGACCCTCAGAGCGAGCAATGCCCAGGGGGAGACACCGCCTTTGCCTCTACACCTGACATAGCTGAGTCAGTGAGTGGAGTCTGGGGGCTCCAGTCTCCATTCTGAGGCACGATGTCCCCTCCTGTCCCTGCCCCCCCCCCATAACAGCCCTGAGACCGGCAGACCCCGTCAGATGCCAGCGCCTCCGTCTGGGTCAGGCTCATTCTAAGGGGCTGGATCTCTGGACTGCTGCATCTCCAGCCACAAATCCCAAGTGCCCACCGTCCCCAGACCCCTTGCCACAGTCCCCTCTGGGGACCCCAGCACAGGAGCCATGTCCCTGGTGGGGACTACCATCCAGACACCAGACCAGGGCTCCCCCAAAGCCCCCCAGACCCAGTCCCCCTTGAGCTGCTGCCAGCTCAGACCCCAGCTTGACTTTGTGACCAGGACCCAGGGGCCACAGGGTCACATGGCAAATGGCTGCCCAGATTCCTCCCTGCTCCTGGTGGAGGGCTGAGTGGTGACAGGGTGGAGCGGCCCTCTGTAAGACAGGAAGGCTTGAGACTCAGGGCAGGCTGGAAGATGGGCATGTTGCCAGCTGTGTCCCAAGAGCCTCAGCCCTCCTCGCTGTGGGGCATCAGCGAGCCCCCCATTCTGCTGTGTTTCCAGCAGTCCTTCAGGACCTAGAGCGGTGACACCGCTGAAGCAGGACACACCACGAGGTGGCAGTGCAGCAGGTTGGGGGGGGGGGGGACAGCATGCCTGGCCAGCTTTCTGTGCTCCCTGGGCTTGTCCCAAGCTGGATGGTGCCCTGGGCACTGTGTCTGGGGACACCCTTGCCACCTTGCCACCTCACTGGGACAGCTCACCTCTAAGATAACCCCAAGGCCAGCGGAGAAAGCACAGTGTTGCTGCAGCCCACTGGTCTGCAGCAGGAGGAAGCTGGACCTGTGCCTGTCTCAGCATCGACTCCCGGTGTCCCACAGCTCTGACCCTCACAGCTAGCTCTGCACCGTGGCAGTGCCTGCCCCTGGCAGCCCTCACCACCTCCTTGACTTTCCAAGATGCCACACAAACTGACGACCAGAGGCCAGGCTGGGGTCTGAGGCTGGGGCCGGCCATCTACTCAGCTCTGTTTGCCCATGGGAAGGTACTTTGTCTCTAAGTCAGACTCTCCTTAATGGGTTTTCTATTCTCAAAAAAAGACAAAAAAAACCCAAACCCTCACGAAGCCCAGCTCTCTTACCCAGCCTCTCCCTTTCTTTGATCCATTAAGATCCGAGAGGGTCCCCTTCTTCGTCTCTGGAGAGCGAGGTGAAGAGGGAATAATGATCCAGAAAGTGGCTATCTGAGTGTTTGCTTTGCGATGAGAGAAAACTCTTGAGTGCTTGGGAGAAAGAAGGAATATGTAAGTCTCTCCAGATGCCATCAATAATAATATTAGTGAATTAATGATTTACTCGGGTCTTCTACATCCTGTTTGCTCTGCTATGCAGGAGCACAAACGGTTTCCTTAGTGACCCTCACATTAGCCCAGACGTCATCTCTGAGAGTCAAAGGAGCTCTCAAGGAAAAGCACACAGTCTCTGGCTTCTTTTCATTTTTTTTTTCACTGTTTGCCTGTGGGAAAATGATAAATGGATTCATTCTAAAGGAGCCGTCTGTCTGCTTTCCCTTCCTTTCCTGACTTGGAACCTCTCCTGGATCAACATCGAATCCTCCCCTCCCCACGCCACACACCTTTAATCCAAGCCAAATAATGTCACTTGCACCCATGTGTGGCCTTGATTTGCATGCACGCTCATATGTGCATGTGCACGTGCTCGCGCCACCAGCTTCTTACTGACAAACGAAAACGTTGACTTCTTTTCTTAGTTGACAGCAACCTCAGTATAAGACCATACTGTACATCTAGTAAGGGTTCATGGTGTGCTGGTTGGTTAAAAATGGAAGTATCTGATTTGTGGAGCTTCAAAAGGCTGAGACCTGGTGGCTCACGCCTGTAACCGGTAACTCAGGAGGCGGAGATCTGAGGATCATGGTTTGAAGGCAGCCTGGACAGGAAAGTCTGTGAGATTCTTTATCTCTGATAAACTACTCAGAAAAAGTCAGAAGTGGAGCTGTGGCTCAAGAGATAGAGCGCCAGTCTTTAGGGGAAAATGTTCAGGGACAGAACCCAGGCCCTGAGATCAAGCTGTAAGACTGATGTGCGTGTGCACGCGCGCGCACACACACACACACACACACGCACACACACGCACCCTGATTCCTGACAGGGAAAGTCAGGCAGCACAGTTCCTCATGGCCCTGCTCCTTCCTGGGCTCAGGATCGTCCTCTCCACACTTCTGTTGCCCATGTTGTCTGCCTTCTTATTTCCAGCTGTACATTGGTGGCTTTATTCCCATGTCAATACTGGGGCTTGAACTCAGGGCCTCCCATTCTTACTTGGCTTTAGCACTCTACCACTTGAGCCATCCTTCCGCTTTCAGCTTTTGGGTAGTTAGTTAGAGATAAGAGTTTCTGGGCCGGGAATTTGGCCTAGTGGTTAAAGTGCTTGCCCAGCATGCACAAAGACCCGGGTTCAATTCCTTGGTACCACATACATAGAAAAAGCCAGACAGTGGTGCTGAGGCTCAAGTGGTAGAGCTCTAGCCTTGAGAAAGTCCAAGGACAGTGCTCAGGCCCTGAGCTCAAGCCCAGGACTGGCAAAACAAATAAAAAAAGAGTTTCTCAGACTCTTTTGCCTAGGCGGCTTCTAACTGCGGTGCTTAGATCTCAGCCTCCTGAAGAGCTAGGATTACAGGCAGGAACCACTGGCGCCTGGTTTCGGGAGCCATTTTCAAATAACCTATGTTGATTCTTCTAAAAGGATGTGAATTACACTTGGCATGCCTCGAATCCTAGCATCACAACTTGATTGCTAATTTTGGTTTGAATTCAGGGTCTCACACTTGCTTGGCAGACGCTAAACTGCTGAGTCCCATTTTTATGGTTACTTTTGATACAGGGTCTCACTTCCTGCCCAGGCGCACATCTACTTAAGGCTTCCTGTAGCTGCTGGGGTCACGGGTGTGTTCCACCTTCACTCCGTGGAGATGGAGCCTCACGGACTTCCCTGCCCAGGCTGGCCTGGAGGCCTGACCCTCCCAGCCGGAGACTCTCAAGTAGCCAGGATTTACAGGAGTGAACTGTCAGTGCCTGGCTATAGAATGATTACAAATACAAACAAAAACAGCAAACAGCTCTGCAGGATACAATCTCCCCCCCCTTCTCCGCTTTAGATATGGTCCCCTCCACATGCCCGTGCAGCAGTCAGTACTATTTCCAATGCGATTTGCTATTTCTTTCTGCTAAGAACTATGGTGGCTTCGCCCAAAGTAGCCATATGGGGGCTGCTACAGATGCAATCAGCTGAAGTTTACCGAGGGATCTTTCCTGAGGGGCTCTGGAGCCGCCTGAAGGTCAGATGTGGGGAGGCTCGGTGTAGCTGCGCCAGCATTCCCTTTGAATCGGCAGCTGCCTGTGTTTCTGGAAATATTTGACAGAAGCAAGCATGCGTGTGGCAGGATTTCTATTGATTTGCTATGTCTCATTTTGTTGGGGGTTGGGGGGGTGTTTTCTTTCCCATAGTCCCAGGAAAGGAATTCGAGGCTGAGCCCCGGCTTGTGTGAGCAGAGCCTGCCAGCCACGCCCTGGTGCTGAAATGCAGGAGGCCCTGCCACAGTGAGTGGCAAGGGCTGTGCGTGCCACAGAGTCTGCGTGGTGGAAAAAACCCAGCTCAGGGCAGACACAGCCTTGGTCTTGCCTGTGAGCATGGGGAGCAGGAGGGGGGCCAGGACATGGAATTGTATTATACTTCCATGTCTTAAATAGTGTTCTATGGTGTTATAGGTTGTTGGGGTTTGTTGTTGTGATTGTGCTTTCTTCTTCCCTTGCTTATACTTGGGTGGAGACCGAAGCTGAGACCAGAGCAGCCCCCTGGAATCCTGTTCTTCCTACAAGTGTGAAGGCTTCAAGGCCTGGACCTCAGATGCTTTGTTTGTCAAACAGAAATCCCCTCCCCCCCAAAAAATCCAGGCCTAATGGCTCCCATCATGAAATGAGGACCACTGTAAAAAGTTCTCCAGAACCCCCTCTCTCCCAGTGAAAAGTCTGGGCACAGCAGTGGACACTCGTCATTCCAGTCACATAGGAGACTGCAGTTCTGGCTGACCAGGCCAAGAGAGATCCTATTAAAAAAACAATAGAAAATACAATGCCCTGGGGTGTGGCTCAAATGGTAGAATGGTACCAGAGAAGACCACCTCCAAAACAAAAGAGAAAGGATGGAAACACATCCATGTTGTCCCGAGGACGAGAAGGTGTGCACAGATGTTGAGGTCAGGCTGGGAGGGGGTTCACCCCATCATCTCCTCGGAGGGAAGCTGGGAGCACGGTGGCTGCCCATGTGGCTCCAGGGGCGCCTGGCAGGGAGTGCAGGAGTGCTCTCCTGTGACCAGCGGGCCCCAAGGGCACCAGCCAGGCCAGGACAAGCTCTGAGTTCAAACCTCAGTACTGACAAAATCTAAAAAGAGACAGCCAGGGTGGGGACGCAGCTCCAACCCTGCCAGCAAACAAGCCAGCCAGCGGACAGCCATGCACGGGGTGAGCAGCTGCTGCACACAGCAGGATGGGCCCAGCGGGCCCTGCGCGCAGGGACTCCTCCTCCTGCCCTGGGCCAGACTGTGTCCTGCGCCCAGCGGCTGCCTGGCCCACTCCACCTGGCCCTGCGACCACAGGTGACTCAGGTACGAGAGGGGGACCAGTGCCATCAAGCCCAGCGCTGCTCCCACCCGCACAGCCCAAAGATTCCCTGCTTGTCTCTACTAGAACAGGGATGGAGAGGAGGAGGGGGACGGGCTTAGCCTGAAGGAGGAGGGAGGGGAGGGGAGGAGGGGAAAAGGGGAGGAGGCAAAGGAGGAGCCAGAGGAGGAGGGAGGGAGAGGGGAAGAGGGGAGGAGGGGAAGGAGAAGAAGAAAAGGGGAAGGGAGGGTGGAAGAGGAGTGGAGAAGGAGGGAAAGGAGGAGGGGAGATGGGAGAGGAGGGAGAGGGAGGGAGGGGAAGAAGGAGGGGGAGAAAAAGGTAAGGGGGAGGAGGAGAGGAGGAAGCGGAGAGGGGAAGAAGGGGGAGGAAGAACATCCATCCCACACCGGTCCCTGCCAAGCAACCCTGAGGCCCTGGGCCCTGGTGGTGTTGTAAGATCTCACCGGGTGCAGAAGGTAGGGCCTGCTACAGAATAACTGCAGATGGCTGCAATGTATGGCGCCTTCTAGAAAGAAAAGGAAAAAAGGAACCCGTGGTGGTTGACACTGCAGGGTCTGGATTTGAAGTTGGGGACGGGTCAAGGCACCCTTTCACCCTTAATGCTCTCATTAGCATCCACTGGTGGCAGGGGATGCACTGGTGTCCACGCGTGCACAGAGCACGGCCTCATCCCCATCGCCCCTCTTCCTCACCCCTCCTTTTGTATTTTTGTTTTGTGCTGATACTGTGGCTTGAACCCAGGGCGTCGTGCTACGTCGTGCTACTTGGCTTGTTCGGTCAAGGCTGGCACTCTACCACTTGAGCCCTACCTCCACTTCCGGCCTTTTGCTGGTTAGTTGGAAATCAGAGTCTTACAGATTTGTCTTCGGCTGGCTCTGAACATGATCCTCAGATCTCAGCCTCCTGAGGAGCTAGGATTACAGGTGTGAGCCACCAGGCCTGGCTCTACAAATCTTCAGTCAGTGCAGGCTTGGACTGGAAACCCCGTTCGTGTAACCAGCCCTGTGGCGTGGTGGGACTCCTGGGCAGAACCAAACACACTTGTCCGTGAGGGTGGGCACTGAGGGGAGAAAGAGGGCCCAACTGGGCATTGAGGGGCCTCGTCAATGTGGGGTAATCGTACCTGGCCCAGCACCTGTCTAGCTAGTGCAAGGCTCTGAGTTCAAACCCTGGTACTGCTCAAAAGACAGTGGGAGGGTAGCACTGTCTTAAACATCCACCTGTCCCTTCAGGCTGGATGAAAAAGGGACAGGGCTCTGCCTCTGCCTCTGCTCCTGCCTCACTTGGCTTCTTGGACAGAGAAGAGACCACCCTGAGGTCGTGTGGCTTCTCCTTCTCTGCGCCTCTCTGCATGGTGGAGGGAACTGCAGAGCGGGCTTGGGAAAGGCTGTGTCCAGGGATGTGTGGGGAAGCTTATGCAAGCCTGCCCTGCCTGAGCCGCACCTGCACTGGCCCGTGCAGGATAGCTGGCCCCAAGGGGGACAAGGACAGGGGGCAGCTCACAGTCTTGGAATCCGGGAGACCATGAGACAATGTCTTTAATTTGCTAAGAGGGGGGAAAAAAGCCAAGCAGACCCTACTTAGCCTTGTTGAAGGACTCTTCAGAAATGAAAGTCAAACAGAAATGCCTTCAAACAGGCTGAGAGAAGCAGTAACCTGCACACACACACACACACGAATAAATGCTAAAATGTATGGGTTCAATGGCACCAGGCTAGGACAGGAATAAATGCAGACAAGGGACAGTCACCAAAAATACTTCTGCCAAGGCCTGTGCTGAGCCTTGAAGCAAGTCTGAACAGACTGAAATCAAAGGCCTGAAATCACCCCACGGTGGCTCTCTGACCACAGTGCAATTAAACTGGAAACTAATAACAGAAAGATAATTGGACGAGGCCCAAGTGTTTGGGAATTGAGCAACTCACTTCTATATAACGATGGGTCAGAGGAAAAGCCACAATAGAAATTAGAAAATACTTTGGACAGAATGATGATGAAAATAAACGTATTGAAACTTGTAGGAAGCAGCGAAGGAAGAAAGGCTGGGCTGGAAAATTTCTGCCTTGAATACATGGGTTCAAAAATAAGGAGGCTGAAAACCAATGATCTAAAATTTCTGTCACAGAAAAAAGTGTTCCAGTAAATGAAGCTTAAAGGAAGCAGAAGGAAGCTATCTGTAATCCTGGCTACTTGGGAGGACAAATCAGAGGACAAAAGTTCAAAGCCAGCCCAGGCACAAAAGTCCATGAGACTCTTATCTCCAGTTAACCACCAGAAAGCCAGAAATGGCATTGTGGCTCAAGTGGTAGAATGCCAGCCTTGAGCTGAAGAGCTCAGGGATATCGCGCAGGGCCTGAATTCAAGCCCCAAGATCAACAAGAAAAAAAAAATATACTGATAAAAGTGATCTTCAAGAAATGTTCCTTTAAAATTACAAGGCAACAAAACTAACACAACATGACAACCAGGAGTGTGGCCCAGTGGTAGAGTGCTCGTCTAGCACGCATGAAGCCCTGGGTTCGATTCCTGGTACCACATTCATAGAAAAAGCCAGAAGTGGTGCTGTGGCTCAAGTGGCAGAGTGCTAGCCTTGAGCAAAATAAAGTCCAAGGACAGTGCTCAGGCCCTGAGTTCAAGCCCCAGGACTGGCAAAAAAAAAAAATACAAAATGAAATAAAAAGTTCAAAGTATCCTCTACTGTTAAAAAAAATAATTGATCTGGAAGTCCAGATGCCGTGGCTCACGCCTGTAACCATAGCTGCTTCAGGAGGCTAAGAGCTGAGGATCACGGTTCAGAGCCAGCTCAGGGAGGAAAAATTCATTAAGATTCCTTCTCCAATTAACCAGCAAAAAGCCAGAAGTGGAGTTGTGGCTCAAATGGTAGAGTACAAAACAGCTCAGGAATACAGCACACAGGCCCTGAGTTCAAGCCACAGGACTGGTGCAAAAGAAAAAAAATACCAACTTTATACAAGCTTCTGTAGAAAACAGGAAAAAAAGTCAACACCTCTCAACTTGAAGAACAGCAAAACCCTGATGTCAAAACTCCACAAGGGCATTATAATGGAGGAAATGTATAGGCCCGGTTATGTCAGGAGGATAGACAAAAATTCTAAGCAAGACATTAGTATAAATCAGATCTAGAAACAAAACTGTGAAACGTTCTGAGGAAGTAAAATACCAGAAATGAAGGTCAGTGCAACATTTGACAATCAAGTAATGTAGTTTGCCATAATATCCATTTTTCCGGGGCTGAAGGGGTGACTTACGTGGTGAAATATCTTCCTGTTGAGTATAAGGCCTTGAGTTCAAATCCCAGGGCCACGATTTTACAAAATGCCAACATTTGGCTGGGACGCTCATTGCTCATACCTGTAATTTTAGCTACTCGGGAGGCTGAGATCTGAAGGCCAAAGTTCAAAGCCACCCAGGAAAGTTTGCAAGACTCTTATTTGCAATTCACCGCACAAAAAAAGCTGGGAGTGGAGGTGTGGCTCAAGTGGAAGGCCCAGGCTTGAGTGAAGAAGCTCAGCTCAAGGGTAGTTCCCAGGTCCTGAGTTCAAGCCTCAGGCCCTGCGCGCTCGCATGCACACACACACACACACACTTTTCAGCCTTTATTTACGATAAAACTCTCTGCCAATAAAGATTAAAAGGAACTTCCTTCGTCCTTCCTCCCTGCGTGGACTGGGATGAAACTACTGTGGATTTTCTCCGGGCTGCCCACTGCCAGTTCCTCCATTCCACCCCTCCTACAGCTCATCTGGACAGCAGTGGGCAGGAAAGAGGAAAAGATGGAGAGATTGGGAAGAAATAAAGCGAAACTGTCATTTTCTCACTGTGTAATCACATCCCTGGAAAATCCAGAAAAATTAAAACCCAGTAGAGCTATCAACGAGTTAAGCTAGTTAACCAGATAATATACAAATCTCTATGTATCTTATGCACAAGTAAGAAATAACTAGGAAATGAAATTACGGCCAACTTTCCATAGCATGAAAATATGAAGCATGTAAGCCAAGTGCGATGGGTCATGCCTACAGTCCCGGGTAAGATGGGGTCTTGTTGCTCCTTTTGCCCTAGGCTGGCCTCAAATGGCAATCTTCCCAATCTCTCAAGTTGCTGGAATTATAGAGTGTGTCATCAAGCCCAGCCTTAACTTCTACCTGTAGGAAGGGGTCATTGTTGTACCCGAAGGAAGGGCGCATGGATTCCCTGAGAAGAGCCCCCGAGGCTGTATGTGAAGTCTCTCAGGCACAGCCTGGCCTTCAGGTACTTTGGTCTCCAAATACCTTTTTCCATTTACCTAACCCTTTGCTGGCATCATCAGCATCATCCCTGCCACATTCTAGGTGGCAGCCCATGGAAAGCCAGGACCGGCTCTGCTGATGAGAGGGCTCCTGCCAGCAGCCTGCTCTGAGCCCTGTCCCCAGGCTGGTTTCTAACTCCCAAGGTCTCCAGATCGGAAAAAGACTCATGGGATATGGGGGATGCAGATCCTGGCCAGGACACGCCTACCTCACTCGCCCTGCTAGCACCAGTCACAGTCCCCTGCACACAGTATCACAGGCCCCCCCCCCGCCCCCCCAGTCCCGGTTCCGGGGATAGAGACTGCTTCTCTTCCCTTCCCAGCCGTGCAGCGCTCTGGGCCCCGCCATGCTGACAGGTGATGATATAACAGAAGTAATAGCTGGGAGGCGCGTCAACACCCCGAGGCAGAGATAAAATAAAGCCGCGATGACAGCGGCCTAGCTGCTGAAATATTGCATTTCTGTGCCCCGCCAGGTCTGGGGGCTCTGCCTTCCAGGGGCCCCTGAGAAGCTACTCCGGCCACAGCCCCCATCCTGGGCCCCTGGCTCTCGTGGGACCTCTGCTCCTGAACCAGGCTGGCTCTTCAATGCCAGTAGCTGTGTGTGAGCTGTGATGGAAATCTGAGCCAGTATTGTTCCCTGTTTGATGGCTCCTAGGAGAGAAAGTTCTGGAGCAAGGATATGTGGCAGGAGGGGGGATAGTCACAAGGACGATTGCAGAAATCAGCCTAAGGTCATCACGTGTAAGACACAAACGTTTTATCATACTTGTTTTTAATTTCTCTGGGGATGTGGGGAGCAGTAGTGGGACTTGAACTCAGGGCCTGGGACAATAGTCCTTCAGCTTTTTTTTGCTCAAGGCTGGTATTCTATTACTTCAGCCATATCTCCACTTCCAGCTTTTTGGTGGTTCATTAGAAATAAGAGTCTTATGGGTTTTTCCTGCCTAGTCCAGCTTTGAACCTCTCTCCTCAGATCTCTGCTTTCTGACTGGCTAAGATTACAGGACACTGATGCCAAGCATATTTTCTGCTTCTTTCTTCCTCTTTGTCCTCTTCCTCCAATTATTTGCTACTTTTTTTGGGGGGGAGGGTCAGTTGTGGGGCTTAAACTCAGGGCCTGGATGCTGTCCCTGAGCCTCTTTATGCTCAAGGCTAGCGCTCTACCACTTGAGCCACAGCACCACTGCTGATTTTCCTTTTGTGGGTCATGGGGCTTGAACTCAGCCTGGGCGCTGTCCCTGAGCTCTTCAGTTCAAGGCTTACCACCCTACTCTTGAGCCAAGCCCAGCTTCCATTTTCTAGAGGTTAATTGGAGGTAAGAGTCTCATGGTCTTCAGTGCCTGGGCTGGCTTTGAACTGCGATCCTCAGAACTCAGCCTCCTGAATAGCTAGGATTACAAGGCATGAGCCACTGGCACCCAACTATTAACTACTTTTTAAATCTGTGGTAAAATATACACAGTATAAAATTGACCATTTTTAGCTTGGTGTCATGTCACATGCCTGTAATCACATCACTCAGAAGGCTGAAACGAGAGGATCTTGAGTTCTAAGTCAGCCTGAGCTGCTTAGAAGGCTGCGATCTGAAGCGAGAGGTTCAAAGCTCTTATCTCCAATTCACTACCAAAAAGCTGCAATCATTGAATCATTTTTGTGTGTGTCATTGGGGGAGGAATTGCACACCTGCTATCGGACAGAATTGTCCATTCACCCCCAAGCCAAGGCTCTGCCTTCCCTCACCAGTGGCTCATGTCCCAAGTTCTACTTCCTGCCTCTGTGAATCTGGCTACTCAAAGTTCCTCCCATTTGTGGAGTCACCCCAGGACTCTTCCTTCTCTGATTGGCTGATACAATATAGTCACACAGGACTTTTCCTTCTCTGGCTGGCTGATACAATATAGTCACACGGGACTCTTCCTTCTCGGATTAACTGATACAATATAGTCACATAGGACTCTTCCTTCTCTGATTGGCTGATACTATATAGTCACATAGGACTCTTCCTTCTCTGATTGGCTGATTCAATACAGTCACATAGGACTCTTCCTTCTCTGATTGGCTGATTCAATACAGTCACATAGGACTCTTCCTTCTCTGGCTGGCTGATACTATATAGTCACATAGGACTCTTCCTTCTCTGATTGGCTGATTCAATACAGTCACATAGGACTCTTCCTTCTCTGGCTGGCTGATATATAGCATAGCGTCCTCAAGACTACCATATACTGCATAGTGTGTGCAAGTGTATCAGAATTCCTGTCCTTTTCAAAGTTAAATACTTTTCCATTGTGTGCACTCGTCACATTTTATTCATGTGCCCAGCCACCTACCAGTGGACGCCTGAGTTGCCTCCATCCTTTTGCTGCTGTGGCTGAGAGATTCCTGCTGCCTCCTCCTCTCCTTCATCTTCCTCCTTCCCTCCTCCTGCTCTCCTTCCTCCGCCTGTCCTCCATCTCCTCTGTCTCGTGTTTTCTTTCTCCTTTTTCTCTTCCTCTTTTATTTTTCCTCTTTTTTCTCCCTCATCTCCTCTTAGATTCCTTCGCTTCTGCCTCCTCCCAAAGTCGGGCTTTGTGCTTGCTAGGCAGGCAGTCTACCACGGAGTCGCCTTTCCTGTCTATTTTTTCTTTTTCTTTTCTTTTTTTTTGCCAGTCATGGGGCTTGAACTCAGGGCCTGAGCCCTGTCCTTGAACTTTTTTTCCTCAAGGCTAGAGCTCTACCACTTGAGCCACAGCACCACTTCCAGATTTTTTCTATGTATGTGGTACCAAGGAATGGAACCTGGGTCTTCATGCATGCTAGGTAAGCACTCTACCACTAGGCCAAACTCCCAGCCTTTTCTTTTCTTTTAAGACTGGTGTTGCTAAGTTATCCAGGTTAAGCTCACACTTGTGATCCTCCTGCCTCAGCCCCCCAGGAAGCTGGGACAACAAGTGCGTATCTTCCTTCCCAGCCATCTTGTCCTCTGATACAACTCCAGTAGCGGTCGTTGTGTCTCCTCATCTCTGGATCTCAAGTTTCTTTTGTACCTGGGTTGCAGGAGATGTACAAGTAAATAAGTAGATCAAACAAATGAGCTGGGAGGAAAGGAGGGTGCAGTGGCATTTGGTGAAGTCCTCGAAGGCAGGTCCCCGGGGAAGGGAGAGGAGGCTGGAGGGCGCCCTGGCTGAGCCTGCCTCTGGCGACAGGCAGTGTGTGCTGGAGTCCTGCCTCATTCACACCCCAGACTTAAAAGGCAAGCAAGCATGACACTCCACATCCTTTTTGGCTGCGGAGAAATCCTCCAGTCGACAGATCCTCCACCCCAAAAAGCCTCCATCCCACCAAACCTCCAACCAACAACCTGACTTGCCACTCTGGCTTCTCCAGAGAGCTGCTTCTGAGGTGGCCCCATGCACATTGTCGGGTGAGGTGGTTTGAACACCAGGCAGCTTCCGAGGTGGGGGTGTCAGCCCCCACTCCCATCACCTCCTCTCCTGAGCATGATGTGATCTTCTAGAGTGGGTTGGAACGTTCTATTGTCAGGATGGACCAGAAGAGCAGTTCCACCCAGCAGGGCCCACCTCGTCCCCCGCCCCGGCCCTGCCTCCCCCCTCCACCCGGGGCAAGCTGGGCCAGCTGGAACCTCCCCTGTCCCTGCTCTCCAGGCAGTCATCGGATTGACACCTCAGGCCGTGTGCAGTTGAAGTGCTTTCTGGAAACAGGATGGCCCTTGAGTCTTGTCATAGGTCGAGGCAGCAGGGGCAGGCTGGAAGCTAATGTCATGGCTTCCAGTCTTACCCACTTGCCCTGCTGTCATGGCCTGTTGTTCAGTGAACAAATGGGAGAACGGATGCTTGAGACCCCATGAGAGAGAGACTAACAGCTGATAGCACAAAGCAGGGATTTGGGGTGCGTGCGTGCGTGCGTGCGTGCGTGCAATTCTAGTCTATGGGAGGCATCTGGGGCTAGAAAGGGCTCATTCTTGAAAGATTCCAGGTATCACAAAAGAAGTATCACAAAAGTTTATTTCCCACATGAGACGTGGGTGCAGGGAAACAGCCATTCCCCCGCTGGACATACTGGGGTCACCTCCACACCCAAATGCTCATGTTGGCTGACAGCCGCTCGGTCTGAGAGCTGCCAGGAGCCAAGGCCCAAGGCCCGGGCCCCCTCTCTGGGAGAGCTCGCTGGACATCTATGTACTTCCACAAAGCATCTGGGAATTGAGAACACAAAATCTGAGCAGCATTCGGAAATGTCCAACTTCATCTACTCAGGGAAAAGGATGGTTTTCTGGGTGTCCTTCTCCCCTTAGCCTTTAGCAAGGCCCAGTCTATAGGTGGAGAAACAGAGCAACGTTTAGCCTTTGCATGAAAAATAAGCAGAGTTTTCAACCAAACAGTGAGCAATGGGACTTGTTACTTAAACAACACATTAGATGGACTTTGTGCTGTTGTTGTGCCAGTCCTGGGACTTGAACTTAGGGCCTGGGTGCTGTCCCTGAGCGTGCGTGCTCAGTGTTGGCACTCTACCACTTGAGCCATACTCCCACTTCCTGTTTTTTTGGTAGTTAATTGTTGATAAGAGTCGGGTGGATTTTTCTGCTCAGGCTGACTTTGAACTAGGATCCTCAGATCTCAGTCTAATGGTAGCGAGGATTAAAGGTGTGAGCCACCCACACTGGGCTTAGATGGATTTCTTCATCTGGCACAGCGTGATACATGACTGCCTAACACTATAAACCAATATATAACATCGATGCTGGGGTAGGAAAGGGCATGGCTGGGCCTGGAGGTGCACCCTTGGCTGCGCTGAGCCCACCTGCTCAGAACCAGTACTCAGAGACGAAGATGTGGACGTGGACGACATTGCGGTGGGAGACTACCCCTTCCACCACGTAGTTCATGCCCAGCTTCAGCACCGCATGGAACGGGCCCGCGATTGGCCGGACCTGGCGTACCACACCTGAGGAGAGAGCAAGGGTGCATGGGTGAGGGGGCACCCAGTCAGGGGGAACCCAGCAAGACAAGTGTGTGGGAAGCGGTCTCCCTCCAGGAATTTCAGGGCTAGAAGCGTTCTGAGCCAGGCTGCGGCCCAAGCCACAGCCGAGTCTTCTGGGAAGAGCCCCACTGCCCCCACGACCTCCACACGTGGTCACTTTGCATTCAGCTTCCACCTCTAGGGCCTGTTGAGGGTAAACTGCTACTTCCTCAGACAGCCTTTGTGTGTGTGCCAGTCAGAGGACTTGAATCCAGGGCCCAGGAGCCGTCCCCTCGTATCTTTAGTCAAGGTTAGCACTCTACCATGTAAGCCACAGCTCCATTTCTGGATTTTTTTTTTTTTTTTTGTAGTTAATTGGAGGTAAGAATCTCACAGATTTTCCTGCCCAGACTGGCTTTGAACTAGAATGCTCAGATCTCAGCCTCCTGAGTAGCTGGGATCATAGCAGTGAGCACACAATCTTTCTGTGGTGAGCAGCCAGGACGGAGGGAAGCTGTAGACAGCAGTCTCCATTCCCCACAGGACTTGTCCCTGCGTGGGTCACAATGCAGTCCAGACGCCTGGGTGCCAGGACATCAGAGCCTCCTCTCTGTGATTCTGCCCTTTGGCCTTAACACCAGCCCTGTCCAAGGTGATGCAGATAACCAACAGAGCCCCAGAGGCAGAGGCAGCACAGGATATGAGCTTACAACCAGGTTACAGCCAGCGCCAGTGGCTCACGCCTGCAATCCCAGCGACTTAGGAAGCTGAGATCTGCAGAACTCAGTTTAAAGTCAACCCAGGAAGGAAAGTCCATGAGATTCAGCCACGATTACTGAGTGAGATGAAGGAAGAGGAGGAAGAAGGGGCCCACAACCCAGGACAGAAGACAAATTTTGTCCTGCAGGGGTGGGGAGCCGGGGAAGGAAGGCTCTGGAAAGAATGGTGGTTTAATCTGAATGGGCCTCTGTAGCAGCAAATTTCAGGGCAAAGAGAAAGGGGCAGTGCCCTCCCAGTCTGGCCTGCCAACTGCTCCATTCCAAAGGCTCAGAGGTGAGGGGCACCGGGAGGGCTGTCCAAGGCTCTGGGTTCAACTGTGTTCGTGTTCCAAATGCTTCTTTTGGAAAATGTGGGTGCTTCCCCCACACCCACGCAGTTCACCCTCCTGTCTCTGCTCCGCTTTAGAATGGTAACTGTAGGAGGGAAGGATCCTGGCTCCTGAGAGCAAAGCACACAGATCAAGCGGGGTGACAGTCCCTGCCTTGGGGGCTTGGGGTACACCCTCCTAGCTCTGTCAGCTGAGGGTGCATAGGGAAGGCTGTCATTGTCTGAATAATGGACACGAGGGGCAGGGCTTAGCACCAGTCTATGCCAGACCCAGCTCCGGATTCTGAGTCAGCCCTGGGATCCCATGGTGATTGCACTGGAGCCCTGTTATGCTCACTGACAGTGTCATGCGGTGAACAGGGTGGTCAGACAGTGTTTGAACAATCCCCAGGAAGGCTGAGGGCACAGCATATTATCTCAGGCCAATGGAAGTCAAGCTGCATTGTTTTTATGTCAGCAACGGAAGTGAAAAGAGACAGAGGGAATACTTTGAAAGCCACATGTACGCATCATTAAAAAGAATCTGTAAAGCTGGATGACAGTGGCTTATGCCTGTAGTCTGGCTACTCAGGAGGCTGAGACCTGAGGATGGCAGTTCAAAGCCAGCCCAGGCAGAAATGCCTATGAGACTCTTATCTCCAATGAAGTACTCAGAAAAAGCTGGAAGTGGTATGGTGGCTCAAGTGATAGACGCTCAGGGACAGGAAAAGAAGAAGGAGAGGGAGGAGGAGGAGGAGGGGGAGAAGAAGAAGAAGAAGAAGAAGAAGAAGAAGAAGAAGAAGAAGAAGAAGAAGAAGAAGCAGCAGCAGCAGCAGCAGCAGCAGCAGCAGCAGCAGCAGCAGCAGCCGACAACAACAACAATGATGATGACAAATCAGTAGTTTTCCCGAGCTACCATCTCACGGGGATGCAAGGGCTCGGGATGACAGGCACCCAGCAAGCTCAGAAACCCAGGGCATCACCCGGCTTCCCCATGTGATGGACAGCGATGGAGCTTCCAGAGCAAGCAGCGCTGCGCTGTCATAAACTCAGCGAATGAGGCAGGAGGGAGGAGGAATTCTAGAGCCTTCCCAGCAGCAACTGGTGGTGTGGAGGAGAGAGGGGTTCCTGGAAGCCTGCCTTCCCCGCCTGCCTGGAGAAGCCCGCCAGTGGCTGGGCAGGAAGGAGGACAGGTGTCCAGACCACATACTTAAAATACCAGCCGTCACTCAGCGTGCCTCGGCGAAACCCCTCACTGCGTTTCTGGATTCTGACAGCAGCGTCGCCCACAGCTTTCCCATGAGCTGAAGGGGTTGGCGAAGCCTAGCACAGACCCACCTCTCCACACCTCCTGGAGACACGGGGTCTCACACATGGCTGGCCCTGGGACACCTCTGTCCACCACGATGGGGACCCAGCTTGTGGCTGAAGCTGCCACTATCCATGGTTCAGGAAGGAACAACCAAGGGTCAGAGAGGTGGAGTGAGTGGCTGAAGACCACACAGCAGAATGGGACTCGAACCCAGCTCCTGGGCCACTGTGCCGCCTACCAAGCTGTGTGGCGATGTTGCCAAAGGAAGGGAAGACCTGGGCAGGTGTCTGGAAGAATCTGCTGTCAATCACACCTGTGTTGATCATGTTCTGGCCAGAAAAAAGTGACTGTGTGGGCGGGGCAGGGGTGAGAAGTCACTTCCTTTCCACGTCCTCCCATCTGGGCCTCATCTCCACCCCTGCCCCCCACACTGCTGGGTTCTTCATGCATCCCTGACCCAAACTCATCAACCTAGCAGAACTCCCCAGACACTCCCAGATAGTAACTCAAAGGCGGGCATGCTGAACCCCAATGCACCCCAAACCCTTCCCCGACTCAAGCTCCCCCAGAGCCAGGAACCAGGTTCAGGCTCAGCTCTGTAGCCCTGGCTTCCAGCCTCAAGGGAAGCAGTAGTCCTGAGTGGACCAGTGGTATATGGTATGTCCCTCTCCATCACCCTGCCTCCGACCCCACGGCCCAGCAATGCCTCCAGACCCATGTGGGGGCCTAATTTGGTTCTACTTAAACCCCTGCCCCCTAGGCTCACAGCAGGTAAAGTGACACCTTTTCTTAGTGTATACCAGTTGTGGGGTTCAATCTCAGGGCCTGGGTGCTGTCCCTTGGCTTTCTCACGCAAGACTAGCACGCTACCTCTTCTGGCTTTCTGGTTGTTAGTTGGAGATAGGCAGTTCCGTTTCCTATCCAGGCTAGCTTTGAGCTGTGATCCTTAGATCTCAGCCTCATAAGTAACAGGAGAGGGCGAGGGGGGTGGAACCTTGGGATGGGGGTCCTCAGAGTGGGGGATGGGCTCTAAGAGGGTTCGCTCTGGGCTCCTATTAACCCTTTAGTCACAGGCACAGGACCCTCGAGGAAGCCCACCTATGTGAGAGGCCGTGAGTAGAAGGGTTATAGTCTGAAGCCAGCCCCAGGTAAAAAGCAAGAGACCCTCTAGATGATACAACGATGAAGGTTTGGGGGGTCATGATTCAGGTAGCATAGCACCTGGCCTTGCAATTACAAAGCCCTGAGTTCAAACCCCAGTACTGTCTAAATAAATGAATAAGCCACACCAGGGCCTCTGCTGTCCTAGAATCTGTTCCTCCCGGGCTGCCTGGTAGCCTGACACCACAGACCTGTGGCCTTGCCAGGATCCTGGCCTACACTGGGCCTGGGAGAAGGGCATAGCTCCCTCCCTCTCAGCCCCCTTTTGCAGGGCGGCATGGGACAGGAGTTCCAACTGTCAGCCCTGGATGGCTCTGCCTTGGGCCCCGCAGCTCCAGCCTGGGTCACCAGGCCACCTGAGGCTGGGAAGGAGGTCTCCCTGGACCTCCTTCAAGGGTTTACAGCAAAGGCGAGCCCCACAGGCCTTGGAGGAGTCCACCCCCACCAGGAAGCAGTCTGGAAGGCAACACGTCCATTTGTGCCATCTGCATCACAGCTCCCCACACAGGGAGCAAAGATGCTGCTTCCCTGCTATCCCTCTGCCTCAGTCCTTCTGAGAGACCTCCTGCCCTGCCCTGCCCTGCCCTGCCCTGCCCTGAAAGGCCCAAACCTCCCAAGACCTCAGGGTGGAGTCAGGCCTATCAACTGGAGAAGCAGCTTGGCTCAGAGCCAGGGTGTGGCCTGGGGTGACAGGGCTGTGCCTCCTGGAGAAGAGAAGACGCCTAATCCTCAGGATTTGCAGTGAAAGCCTGGACAGGACCATCACTCATCAGCCGGCAGGAATGGCTGCCCTGTTGTTTCTAGGTGGAATTTCTGAATGTCATTTGTGCTGTGCACTGATCCCAGGCCAACACTGTCAAATCAGGCTGCAGGGCAGAGTCAGCCTTCCATGTTTAACCCCTTGAGAGGGAATGAGACGGGTGTGGTAGCTCAGGCTTGGAATCTCAGCATCCTGATCGGGAGGTTTGAGAGTTGAGGCCAGCTTGAGGTGAAAGGTGAGTGAGACCTCAGCTCAGCAGATAAGCCAGGTGTCACGGCACAAACTTAGAATCCTAGGTCTGTGGGAAGTATGGGTAGGATGTTGTGATCCTACGCTAACCTGGACACAAATGTGAGACTATTTCCAAAATAAATAACAAAAGCAAAAAAAAAAAAAAAAAGGATGGGGGGGCATGGCTCAGGTGGCAGTGCAGCTGGCTAACAAGCCCCCGTCTCAGCCAAAAGCAGACAGAAAGGTGACAGTTTAGAGAGGTGATCTGGATCCCGGCCAGTGGGGCATGATGGTGCTGTGAAGGCAGCCGGCCAGGCAAGCGAGGCGGCGGCCCGAGGGAGGTGGAGGGAGAGCTGCAGGAGGCTGGCACCTTCTCTCACTCGCTCTAATGCGGGACTGCTGGGTACAATGACGGCCAGGTTGACACCGCCACCCCTGAGGGCTGTGCAGGACATGACACCGTGGACAGCACACAGCAGTCCCGTCCTGCGTGGCCATCTCCCTCAGTGACATCAGCAGGGGCCATGACACTCTGAAAAGCCAGCAGCCCCTCGGCAGTGCTCCTCCGATGCAGGAGAGCTGAGGTCACCACCAGCAGATGTGCTGCAGCCCCTGGGGCTCTGAACCCCCACCCACCCCTCCCTGCCCCCACTCTCACCCCCCGCCAGCCTCCAGCCCCAGCCACTTCTCCACTACTGCCCAAGGTCACCCCAGAGAACCATAATGGAGCCTGGGACAGCTGACCACACTGACCCAGCTGAGTCAACAGCACTTTTCCTTAACAAGAACCAGCCAGCCCTCAAAGGGGCAATGGTCCACTGCATGAAACCCTCCCCGATGGCCAGGCAGCTGCCCGCTGACCACACCCTGCAGACCACAGACATGCATGCCCCAGGCACTATGCCTGAGTAGTTCCATGGACTTCTTGTCTGCTCCTGCTAAGCCCAATGCCAACTGCCTGCAGGAAATCTGCACAGTACCACCCCGTCTTGGTGGGTGTGTGACCCCCAGGCAGTCAGCCCTTACCACCGGCTCTGGAGTGGAAAATGGCTTCTGGTTTTTTCTGTGCCATCCCCGATCACATACCTGCAGCTACCTGACTCACTTGGCCACACACCTCGCCCTCCTGCCTTACCTTGACCTGGCTCTTCACTGCTCAGGGCTGCTCTTCACAGTTGCTAAGACAGAGGCTATCACAGGCAACAGAGGATTTGTATTTGACACCCATCCCATTGGTATTTCCTGCCAGCAAACCCACTGTACGCCAGGTACCACGGCCTGCACTTTTCTGGTCTGTCAGGAGGGCATCTTTCCCCTAAATCAAATGCAGTGACCTATCTCTCAGGCTCACCTTTCTGCCCTTTTCTGTGACATGGTCGTCAGCCAGCTCAGCCCATGTCTAGCGCTGAAGACAGTCCTGGTGCCTCCCAGGAGCCTCTGGGGCAGCTGTGTCCAGAGCTGCCCTGGACACGGAGGGCTGGAGATGGCCAAAACCCGACCTCAAGCTGTGCCTGACTGCAGCGCTGCCCGCCTGCCCGCTAGCCGGGGCCTCTGGGCAGGATCCTCCACATTTCTCTCTGAATCCCGGGGACCTCCTCCAGGAGCAGGGGGTCTGCCTGGGGCGGAAGAGCTCCCCGAGTCACAGCCAGCCCTGGGCCTGTGGGCAGACAGGAGAAGGCAGCCCTGGGAGACAGGGCCGACCCAAGCGACACTCACACCACGCGTGCCTCCTCTCCAGCCTGGTGACGTTGGGCCCTCAGTTCTCAGCCGCATTCATGCCACGGCACACAGGGTCCTGCCTGTGAATCCCACCTGGCTGGGCCCTCGGAGGCTCCAGCTGGTGGAGACGCCGTTTGGTGTAGACCAGAGAAACTGACTTCTCAGGGCAGTAAGGCGTGAGTCTATTGTGATCTCTGCACACCTGGTCCTGTGTCACCGCCTCTGAGAAGCCTGCCTGGCTACTTCATCATTGTGTCTGTGACGGCCTTGCTGGCTCCACAATGTGGAGGCTCACAGCTGAGAGGGGGAGAATCACGACTCAGGCAAAACATTAGTAGGATCCCAACTCAAGAAGTAAAAGCTGCACACGACGGAGTGTGATCAGAGGAGGGTCTCTCAAAAATAACTAAAGCAAAACCAGCTGTTTGGAGTCCAAGTTGTAGAGTAGCTACCTATCAAATTCAAATTCAAAGCCATGAGTTCAAACCCCAGTCCCGAAGAAAGAGCAAAAAGCGCTATCTGGGTTATCAGCGCTCTGGCAGGGTGTGGGGGGGTAATATCAAGTAGGCCACATGTAAACTTCACGGGTATGCCAAAAAGTAACTTCAACCCCGGGCACCGTGGTTCGCTTGGCTTTGGCAAGGTTTTAACAGAAAGTTTGCCAGAACTGGTTCTCATTCGAAACCAACTCTCCCCTCCCTGGAGAAGCAGAGTTGGGAAGAAATATGACCTGTGTGGGCAAAGGGAGGGGAGGGGCGGGGAGGGAGGGAGGGGAGGGAAGGGGAGGGAGGGAGGCTGAGACCTGGAGCCCAGTGGGAGCAGGCCTAGGGAAGAGGGCCCGGGCTTGCCTTTGTCCCATCACCACTGACAACAGGCCGCCAGTGTGTGTCACGGCAGGCCCCCCCCGCTCGTCACCACCAGGGGCTATTACCTGAGAGGGCCCTTCTCTGCGCACCCCAATTATGGCCTGGGCCCTGCAGCGCTGAGGGGAACCTGAGTCAGGGGGAGAAAGGCTTTGTAGTGGCCTGTGCACACCTCGGGCACTAACTGCCTGTGTCTGCCCAGGCTGGAAGTGCATTCCTCATTTGTCAGACAGCTGGGCTGAAAGGAATTCGAGGGGGCCCTGGGCAGACTCTCCTTGATCCCCTAAAGCCCAGCTTGAAACACCACATTAGAGGACGGCTTGCCCCCATGTCACCAGCTGACTTTCCCTGCCAAGTGCTAGGGGCAGGGTGGGTGTTCTAGCCTCTAGGTCCCAAGCAGAGGGGACCACAAAATGCTAGGCCCAGTGTATCCCAGGCTCCTCCGAGTGTGGGGAGATACAGGGCTTGCCTCTTCCAGCAGGTCCTCCAGGCTACACGTCAGCGCCTGCACAGGGCCCGATCTGGGGTAAGGGGCTGGTATTCAGTGAGCACAGTGGCAGGCAGGTGCCCCTTGCTGTGGACCTGGGGTGGCAGCAGAGGGAGGCATCCCACAAGTGCTCGTTCCTGCTCTGCTGACCACGGGGTTGCCACATAATCCGGCCTGAACACCCTGAGAACAAGTGTGAGGCCTTCCGAGCCCTGAACTCCATCCCACAGCGCTGCAGTCATGTCTCCTCTTCCCCGATGGCCAAGAGAGGCTCCCAGCCTGTCCCCAAGGGGTTTGTGAGGGCTGGTCAGAGACGAAGGGGTGATGCTGGAGCTGGGGGCTCACACCTGTAAACCTAGATACTCTGGGGCAAAGGGCCGAGAACTGTGTTTCAAAGTCAATGTGCACAGGGAAGCCATTAGACTCCTAGCTCCAACTAACCTCCAACAGGCCCAGAGTGGAGGTGTGGTGTAAGTGGAAGAGCACTAGACTTGAGTGCCCAGGCCATGAGTTCAAGCCTGAGGACTGGCATACGTGTGCACACGGACCCCAGAGAGGCTGTGAACACACACGAGAGAACCATCCACACACACCCCAGAGGACGTATCCACACACACCCTGGAGGGCCACTCTGCAAATGCATCAAGGAATCCAAGGGGCAAGGCCGCCTGTGTCCACGTGCCTAGGGCCCTGCCCTCCACTGCCAGGACACCATGGTCACCTCGTCATCCCTAGGGCTGCTCGATGCCCGAATGCCCGAGTCACAGAAGACCACTGAGACCTCTCACCCTTCTGGGCCTCCGTTTCCCCTCCCATGGAAGGCAGGCTTAGGGGAGATGGTCTCCAGAAACCTCCTGCTCTGACACTAGGATTTTCTGCCACCACCGAGGGGCAACTCAGAAATGAAAAGCACATGGCGAGGCATGGGCCCCAGTCAGACGGTGTCACCCCAGGAAGGATTTGGCTGGCAGTGGAAGACACCAGAGGCCTGGGGTACCCCAAGCACTTGTGTGTAAGGCCAGCCAGGGGGCAGTGGAGATGGGGCTTAGAGATGGAGAATAATGGGTGCGTGAACTGGAAGCTTCTAGATTCCAAGGGAGGAAATCATGTAGTCGAGGGCCTGCCACACAGGCGGGACAGGCAGAGGGCAGGCAGTCCCTCGGTGGGCTTCGGTGTGCCAGGACTGCCCCTCGCCTGCCCTGCAGCCTGCCCTGCATCCTTCCCCGCCTCACGCACCCTCACCCTCAGAGGACAAGCCCATGGGGACGCCCATCTTACAATGGGGACACCACGGCTCTGAGTGCAGGGCAGGCAGAAAGTTTTATGGCTTGCTGGCAACTTAACTCTATGCCCTCCCGTTGGGATCCCAGCAAGGGCTAATGCACCATTAATTGTAATTAACTAATTATCACCACTGCCAGCTAGCGGAGGAGGAGGCGGCGGACGGGGGGGGGGGGGAGCCCCCAGATGACTCAGTCATGTTTACAACATGCAGCCCCATTTAAGAGCTTGTAAAGTTGCTGTAAACGGCTCTTTGGCAACTGGGGAATAACGACTCTCTTTCCCCACTGCCAGTTTAACAACGGTCAGCTTTGGAGGGCCGGGGCGATGGAGGTTCTAAGGGCCGACAGCGCCACCTGGTGCTCGTGTGGCAACATGCCCGCTCTGGTCAAGCTCTGCCAGCCAGGGTCCCCTGCCTCATCGTGGGAAACTGAGACCCAGGACAGGGCAGCGACGGCCCCTGGCTGCCCAGCTAAATCTAAGTCCAAAGTGATCCTGCCCGTCACGGTACCCCACACCAGCTCCCCCAGCCCGGGGACCCTGCCCAGCACGGCCCACCAGCTTTACTCCCAGCGGTGTCTGACACTCACAGCTGTGAAATGCAGCTGGATGGAATCCACTCATTTTGTAGGTGGAGTGGCAGAGGCCACAGGAGCTCACGTACAGAACCAGTGGCACAGGCAAGACCGGAAGGATGGGTGCCACTGAATTTGGGAAGGGGACTCTGATGAGAAGGGGTGGATCAGCCTTTTCCAATCCTTTGGGTGTAGCCAAGGTGTCACTCACCCACTGGTGGGCGTGGCCGAAGCCGCTCAAGGGGTGGGCGTGGCCAGGGGTTTGCTCACCCACAGTCATGTTGCTCTCGTAGCGCTTGATGATATCAAAGGAGTCCCTCAGGTTCCCTTCTGTGATGTCGAAGATGATGTCAGCCTGGTTGGCAGGGTACAGCGGCGTGACAGCTCTTAAGAAGACGATCTCTGTGGAGAGAGGGTGGCGTGGGAAAGATCACAGGGTCACCCAGCCCACCCCATCCCAGAGACTTGTCCCAGATGATGAGACATGCGGAATGTGGTCACTGCAGTCAACCACCACATGTGAGAGGGGGTTCTGGGGGTCCTATTTAGCCTGCTGCAGTTGTCGTGTATATGTGTGTGTGTGTGTCCTGGATTTGAACTCAGGGTCTGGGTGCTGCTAGACCTTAGCTTTTGTGCTCAAGCCTTGTATTCTACCACTTGAAACATAGCACCGTTTTCAGCTTTTTGGTGCTTAATTGAAGGTAAAAGTCTCAAACTTGCATGACCAGGCTGGCTTCAAACTGATCCTCAGAAGCTGGATGCCAGTGGCTAGCTACTCAGGAGGCTGAGATCTGAGGATCAGAGTTTAAAGAGCCCAGGCAGGGAAGTCTGTAAGACTCTTACTTCCAGTTAACCACCAGAAAACCAGAAGTGGTACTGTGGCTCAAACTGGTAGAGCACTAGCCTTGAATGGAAATGCTGGGGGACTGACAAAACAACAAGCACCTGCTCCTCAGATCTTAGCCTCCGGAGTCCTGAGTGGCTGAGGCCTGGAGACCGTGTCTCTTCAGGGCGTGGAAGCGATGAGTGATTTCCTTGCCAGCACTGGTGAGATCTGAATGAAAGGCGCCGATACCACTCTGGTCTGGTCTCGTCTCTGGGACGGGGGGGTCCCTCTCTCTGGGCCTCAGTCCCCTCGGTTGTAGAGTAAGGGTGGTGGCTGGCCGAAGCCCACTAAAGAGACCCATAGGTGCCTCTGGCCACAGGCAGTTCCTTGTGGATAACCAACCCCAAGTCTGTGCAGCCAGTCTGAGAGGCCACCAAAATGGCCGCTGGGGATTTGAGGATTTGTGTGTGGTTTGGTGAAACCCATCATTTTGCACAAGGCAAATGCCAGTTTGTGCTTTCCTCCAACCCGCCTGGGCCCCTGTGTAGAGCCTCTGTCCCTAGAGGGTGACCAGAGAGAGGAGCCATGGGGGCTGGAGCTGGCCGCCACGCTGCTCTCTTCCTCACTGCAGTCTGTGACCACGCCTGACCCTGCCTCAGGGCCTGCTCAGTGTGTGTCTTTCTTCATCGGAAGAACTTCGTGTGAGTGCATGCACGCACGCACGCATGTGCAGTAGTACTGGAGTTTGAACTCAAGGTCTCCACACTGTCCCTTAGCTTCTCACTTAGGACTGGCACTTGAGCCACAGCATTTCCAGCTTTCTCACACACTTTTCTGTCCGGGCTGGCTTTGAGGTGCCGTCCTCAGATCTCAGCCTCCGGAGTTGCTGAGATTACAGGTGTGAGCGCTGGCACCCAGCTACTGGAATGTGTTTCTCATCACCTCCCCAGAGCTTGACCTGGGCCTCAGTGACTGTCCCCTGAGGGACTGGTGACAGCAACCCCTCTGGAGGCCAGAGGAGACAGTGGTGGGAGGGGGTTGGGGCCACAGCAGCCCTCGCACAGACGTGAGGGCGGAGCCAGTGCTGTCCAGAGCCTCTGCGGCCACCGGGGCGTGCAGTGCTGGACCTGGGCCGACACCCGGCCACACCACACCAGGAGCTCCCGGGAGCCGCCATATACTGCACTGCCTGCCTCCATCTGCCTACCCTCTAAGACCACGTCTAAGGGCCACATCACGTCAGTTGTAATGTTAGCCTCACCCCAAAACTTCGAGGGGGAAGCCCAACTGCAAGCCAAGGCTCTTCTGGATTGTTCCAGCTCATCTCTTGCCAAGTTGCTCACCCTCCAGCCAAAGCAATGAGGCTGGGTCCTCAGATGCCCACCCAAGCCCAAGAGCCTGCAGAGTTTGTTGACTGTCTCCTTTCCCCCTCCTCCACCTGCCTTCTGCTGTGAAAGGCCCAGTATGGAAGCTGCTTCCTCCAGGAAGCCCTCCCTGGCTTCCCAGTGCCTGGCAGAGAATTGACCCCACATGCCATTTGCCTCCGTGCACAGAGGACGTCCCACCCCTCCCCGCCGCCTGCTCACTCACCTTCGGGGCGGGTGAACTCTCGGAAGGTGGGCAGTGAGATGACAGTGTGGGAGATAGTGTGCACGGGGTCATGCACACAGGCCCGGTCGCTGGGGTGGCAGGATTTGATGCAGCGGACTGTGTCTGTCTTCTCTTGACGGAGCCTGCGGGGAGCAGAGCCTGGCTGACCTCAGCCCTCTTGGGGAAGATGGCAGAGACCAGGGGACTGGCGGAAGATGGCGGGGACTGGGGCTGTGACAGGACCCACCCACGGGCGCCTCTGGCTCCCGTCCACCCTGGCTGTGCTAGGCACCCCACTGGGCATCAGACTCCATACTTGGCAGGAGTGCCCAGACCACAAGGCCGTCTACCCACTCTGCGTGCGGAAGAGGCGTCCACCATTTTTGAGGTTTCACGCTTGGTGGCTTAAGGCGTGCTCCCACTGGGCCACACCTCCAGCCTTGTTTTGCAGTGGCTGTTTTCCACTCAGGGGCCTCACTTCCTGACTGGTGCATACTAGGGCTGCATTTTACCTGTTCCAGGGTTCTTGTGAAAGCCGGGATGACAGGCTCGCATCCCACACGTAGCTTCCACCTGTTCACACGGGGTCTCAGGCAAGTCCCCTCCCTCATCTGAAACTCACTTTCCTCATTCACACGATGGGGACAATTTATTTTCATAGTACTGGGGTTTGAACCCAGGGCTGGTGTTCTACTTCTGGGTGACTCTTCCAGCCCTGTGTGTGTGTGTGTGTGTGTGTGTGTGTGTGTGTGTGTGTGTGTGCGTGTGTGTGTGTGTGTGCTAGTTACTAAGATAGGCTCTTGCTTCCTAGCTATGCCTAGACCATGATCTGCCTGTTTTAGGCTTTCTGTCATAGCTGCCTTGACAGGTCTATGCCCCTACACTCGCTGCTTTCTGATGAGATGGAGTCTCAAAGACTTCTTCCAGGGCTGGTCTGGACTGTCCTCCCACCTCAGCCTCCCACGAGGGACAGGTGAGTGCCACTGGGCCCAGCTGTGGGTTGAGAAAGAGTTCTGTAAACTTTTCTGCCCAGGCTGGCCTCAAATCATAATCCACCCATTCTCAGCCTCCCCAAATTACCAGGCCCATTTTTTACAGATATCCGACATCTGCATTCCCTGAGCCTTCTCAAAGGCTCTGCTCAGGCCAGGCGCTCACCCTCACATCCGTCTGTCCTGGATCCATAGTCCCTGTAGGATCACGGCTCTTTGCCTACCCATCTGCAATAACTTGGGCTCCTTGTATGTGAAAGCCAATTTTGCTGGGTATAAAATCCTTGTCTTATACATTTGTGAGTATTCTAGGTATATATTTGTTCCCTTGCACCCACCCCTCGGTGTAAGTGTTACTGTCAAATGTCTGATGATTATTATATGAGTTGAGCTTTATTTGCTATAAAATTGCTGAATTCAACAAAAAGTGGGGCTGGAGACATGGCTCAAGTGGCAAAGCAAGTAAGTTGAACAAGTGTGAGACCCTGAGTTCAAATCTAATACAGCTAAAAGCAAATTTCCTCACGAACTCCACCCTATCCCCACACACACTAGGTTGGCTTTGGAACTAGAATCTCCCCATATTCCCCCCCCGCAAGCCCCATTGCTAATATTATAGAATCAAGCCTGGCTCAACTCATGCTTCTTAAGTATGTATTAACTTTTATTCACTTTCTAGTTCAGTACTCTTGAAATTACTTTAAAATTTTAAAAACTTTATCCCAAATCCTAATTACCTCATTCCTACATTTTCCTAATCTGCATGTACCTTTTATCCCATGTTCTGATCATTTTCTTTGTTTTTTTTTTTTACGAGTTTTGACCTGTGTCTTTCAGATGTGCTTTCCTTACCCAGAGGGACACATCCTTGTGTTTATTGCTTTTTTTTTTTTTTTAGTAAATTACTAGAAATCATTTAGAGTAATAATTTGCTAGCGCTAACAGAAGGGACTAAGACCGATTGGGTTCAAAGAGCAGACAGTGCTGCCTCACCTTCTGGGGTAGAGGCTGAAGATGGTGGTGTTGGTGGGTTGATTTCTCCTGAAGCCACTGTCCTTGGCTACAGAGGTGTGTCTTCTCCCTGGGTCCTCCCTCACGAGGCCTGCCCCTCCCCCGCCCTCCTCACACAAACCTCCGGGCACCGTGGACTAAGTTGCTAGCTTGGAGAACCTCAGTTGAACATCTCAAAGGCCTCATTTCTAAGTACAGCTATATTCAGAGACCCTACGGGTTTGGACTTGTAGGGTATGCATAGGAAAGCAATTCATCCAATAAGACCCATCTTAAAGTGCTCTAGCTAGCACCGTGTCCCTCAAGAAAAAAAAAAGGTGTCAAAGCTGAAGCCACAAATGGCTCAGACAGTGACATTCTGTGGAAGGGAGGCCATGGGACACACAATTAGTCCCAGTGAGGTCACCAGAGTGGCAGGACTGACGTCCTCAGGAGAAGAGGGCTGTGTGAAGACTGATGTACAAGAATGATAACATGACCAAGGCCAAAACTGGCATGAGCTAACTGCAAGGTGAGACCTCCACAGGTGGCTACTGAGCCACCAGAGGCTGTGAGACGGCACCCCTAAGCAGGGTAGTTTTCTAAGAGCCACTGGATATTTATAACACCATTCACCAACTCCACCTACTCTCCCATCCCACCACCCATCCATCTACCCATCCATCCATCCATGTAACCTTCCATCCATTCATCCATCCATCTGCCCAACATCCATCTACTTACCCATCCAACCACCATTCTCTCACCTATCCATCCATCTGTCTTTCTAGTCATCTATCCATCTATTCATCCATCTATCTATGTATCATCTACCTACTCATCCATCCAGCCACCCACTCATCTACTCATTCCTTCTCTCACTCACGCGCCTATCTGTTCTTCCATCTATCCAATCATTCATCTATTCCTCAATCCTTCCACTCTCGCTCATCCCAGTTCATCCTCCATCCACCTGTCTATTCGCCCACACACCTTTCCATCTGCCTAGCCACATGTCCATTCAGATATGCATTGAGCTCTTTCCTCAGGCCAACTGTCCCAAATGTAAAAGGATGTAGGAACTAAGCAGGCAGGTCCCCGAGTTGACCATACCCACAGTACAGTGGGAGGCACATGGGGGAAGGGCCTGCAACCCTGCAGGCCAGGCATAAGATGGTGGGGCAAGCTGGAGGTAGGCAGGAAGAGTGTAGGTGGGCACAGGCCTGACCAGGCAGGCCCCAGAAGGCCACCAGTTTTAGGTGGTTAGACTTCATGGGCTGCAGAAAGAAACCAGAGACGGGTCCTGGAAGATCTGCCTGGTCAGAGTAGGCCAGTGGTTCAGAGTCCTCTGCCACAGCCTGCAGCACGGGTGGCTGGCAGTGAACCCACACAGACATATCTGGGAGAGGCCAGGGACGGGGACTCACCACCCACCACCATCCCTGCTGTGCAGCAGGCGGGGGATCCCCACTGCATGTGGCTGTGGGCACCACTTTGAGTCCCTGCAGCAGCTCCTTTCTGCACCCCAGCCTGATGTCGCCTCTTCAAGTTCTCCCTGGAGCCATAGAAACATGGAAGACACACACCAGTGTGGGCAGAAAGTCACTGTCCCCTTATCAGACATGAACAGAATCGCTGCTGGGGGCTGGCTCCTTACCGGAAGGCAGGTGGGTGCTAAGACAGAGTGGAAAGAACTCATCCTGGCCTTCAAGGCCCCTCTAGACAGAGAGAAGTGGAACTTGCCACACACCAGGAACCAGAAATGGCAGCCTGGTTGGGGTGGTAGGGTGGGAGCCTTGAGCTGAAGAGCTCAGGGACAACACCCAGGCCCAGAGTTCAAGCCCCAAGACACACACACACACACACACACACACACACACACACACACACACACGCATACATAAATATAATAAAAAAAATAAAAATTAACCTAAAGCAAAAGAGAGCTAAGAAGGCCGAATATTTGCCTCACAAGTGCAAGGCCCTGAGCTCGAACCCCAGAACCACTGAGAGGGGGGTGGGGGCAGGAACAGGGAAACTTGGTCCAGCTGAGACATTAGAAGAGGCTTTGGAGAAGTGATCAGAATGAGATATGGACAGCAGGCACAGTGCCGTGTCGGAGGCTTTGTAGGAAGAGGATGGGCAATCCAGTCATCTGTAATCCTAGCTACTCAGGAGGCTGAGATCTAAGAATCATGGTTTGAAGTTAGTCCAGACAGGAAAGTCCCTGAGAATAAACTACCAAAAAAAAAAAAAAAAAAAGCCAGAAGTGGAGCTGTGACTCCAGTGGTAGAATACTAGCCTTGAGCACAAAAGCTCAGGGGCAGACCCTGATTTAAAAAACAAACAAACAAAAAACCAAGACAGCAAAAGAGACGCCAAATCACGAGCGTGCCCTGTCTCTTTCCATGCACGGCTCTCTGCCCCCTGGAACTTGCCAGCGAGGCCACCACCAGAGCAGTCCCTGACCTGGGGCCTCCAGAATCGTAAACCAAGAGAATCTCCTTTTCATTGTAAAGTTACCCAACTTTCAAGCGTTTTGTTATCATAAAAACAGGCTAACCCTGTCTTTCTGAGGAAGGCTTACGTCGGCGAGATCTGAGCAACTTCAAGATGTGGATAGACAGCATGCTCGCAAAGGGTCTGAGGCAGCTTGGCAGTGCGGCTTGAGAAGAGAGAACAGCCCAGGAGGGAGATTTCATACAAGGACTAAGCCGCCTGGCCTTGAAACATGCAGCAAGGAGAGTGGAAGGATTGAGGAACAGAGGAATGAGTGGAGAGATGGAAGAACAGATGGGTGGGCGAGGGAGAGAAGGAATGAGTAGATGAGAGTTGGAGGCAGAGGCTGCAAAGGTCATTCCAGGTGCTGAGCCCTCGGGAATGCTGAACAGATACTGGGGACCAGATGAAGATGGTGGCCTGGAATCACGGCACGGGGATGGGGGTGGGTAAGGCCTGGGGTGGAAGGGGTGGAAGGTATTGTGCCTGAGTGAAACAGGCAGCTGCAGAGTGGGGGGAGGGCCCGGTTCAGATCCCAGCTGAGTGACCGCAGGTCCGTCACATACCCTCTCTGGGTATCCATGAGGAAACTACATCCTCCTGACAGGATAGGAGACTGTTTTCATTATCACCTGAACACAGAGCTGCTCATGTGACCCTGGCCTCCTCCTGGCACAGCTGAAGGATCTTCAGCAGAGGCCCTGAACTCACTTAGGCAGGAACTTCATTCCTTCAAGACCCGGCAAACCAACCTGGAACACAAGGTCTGGGTCCTAGCCTAGAACATTCTGTCTCCGTTAAACAGCCAGGGTGATACGATCAGAAAGGAACAGAGCCCAGAAGACCCGGCTGCTCAGACTGGCTGGGCCGCCACAGGCCACCCAGCAGCCACGCCCCTCCTCTTCTCAGCAACCCCACTGCCACAACTGGAAGCTGCAAGGCGGGGACCCCTCAGCCGTCACCTCGATTCTTTGGGGACAACAGAAAACAAAAAAGACCAGTCCCAGCCTAGTCTCCCCTAGCCTGGCTCTCTGGTGTTCGGTACACCCAGCAAGCCCTGCTCCGGCCTCCACGGGGGGCCCCCTTCAGAAAAACACCCTTCAATCAGCCCTGGGGCCCCCAAGGGGGGTCCTAGTGGGGGCTCAGCCCTCCCCGGGGAGGGGAAGCCCAGTTCTGATCTTGCCGAATGAACGTACGGCACGCACGCAGCACGCTGTGTGGGACGGCTGATGAGACTTTATTAGAATCCCGGGGGCAGGTGCCAAAGGGACAGGGAGGGAGGCGTCGTGGGCAGGTGGCGGGAAGGACTGCTCAGAGCTCGGGGGACACAAAGATAAAAAGCTTGGCCACAAAGGAGCTGGCGGTGCCGTGCCGATAGAGATCCATCTTGACCGTCAAGAGCAAGTCCCTGGGTTCTGGGATGGGCCGGGTCAGGGCCACGACCCCACTGTGGTGGTTCACCTTCCGGGTGGTGAAAAAGCCCTCCTCATTGCCACCGGTGATGGCCAGCTGCATGCTGTCCCCGGGGACGGCATTGGAGGGGCCCATGCGGAAAACCACGGCGGGCACGTGGATGTTGGTGGGGAAAGAGAGATGGTAGTAGGTTATTCTCAGAGGCAGCTGGGGGCACTCCGGGTTCTCATGGCAAGGCAAGCGCTCACAGCGGCTGCAAGACAAGTGCACAGAGAGACAAGACGAGGGTTAGGGCCGACTCAGCAAGCGGAGGCAAGCAAGGGCTCACAGGCGGGGCCTCCCAGTGCCCCTCCAGCCCAAGCAGGCCATGCAAAGGGCACCCCTCGCCCACCCAGAGTGGGCACTGTGGGCCAGGATCAGCCTCATCCATCACCCTCAGGGGGCTCTGGTGTCTGGGGTCAAGGGTCGTGCTCAGGACAAGGGGTGCCCCCTTCTTGTGCTGGAGTCCCCCCCACTCCAGGTGTACCCAGAGGACACACCCGGCCTCTAAGAGGCATCTCAGCTCCAGGCTCCTCAAGAAGACAGCAGCCAGGGCTCCTGGAGAGGCCAGGCCACAGCCACGCTTCCTCGGGCTGTCATCACAAGTGCTCGCGATCGAGCCATTAAGAAACAAGTTCAGAGGAAATGCTTTCATGACGTCACAGACAAAGGCAAAGAGGGAGGGAGGGAAGAAAGGAGGGAGGAGAGGAGGTTGGCTACTCAGCTTTGGGTTCCAGGCCCAAGTCCCTGTCTCTGTCCACAACTCAGAGCTCCAAATGGAGATAACAGGTTCTAACTTCTGGTGGCAGGATGGAGGAGGTTAAGAGATAGGTTCTAATGTCCTATGACAGAATGGAGTCCCGTTCTAACTTCCTGTGACAGGCTGGAGACAGGTCCTGATTCCTTGTGATAGGATAGAGATGGCTATGACCTCCTGTGACAGTACAGAGACAGGCTCTCACCTCCTGTGACAGGATGAAGGTAAGTTTCAATGGCCTATGACAGAAGGGAGGCAGATTCAAACTTCCTGTGAGAGGATGAAGACAGAGGCTATCTTCCTGTGACAGTTTGTCACCAACCTGATCTCCAAGCTATTCACACCCTAAAGACAGAGGGACAGCAACATCGGTAGCCGTTAAGCTCTGGAGCCCCACAGGATGGATTCAAGCAGGAAGTTCTAACCCTGTGGCTGAGTCTGGGTTCTCTGGGCTTCCACCACATCCTCCTTTTGTCTTCTGAGTATCCTCGTCTAGTGCTGAGCTCATTGGATTCACTTTGTATTTGGTATTTACTTTAAGTTTATTGGGCTGAGAGTAAGCCTTTGGCCATTTACCACTCTGGCTCTGAGAAAGCGCAGCCCTGAGAATGAGCTGGCTGCGTGGCAGGAAGCCTAGAGCCGGCACTGCTGGCCTGAAAGATCTGAGACGGGGCCTCAGAGGGGCTGGGAGGGGGGCGGGGGCATGGCTGGGATCTGTGAACTCTGCTGCTCTGGGGTGCCAGGCGCCAGCTATACCCCGTTCACATCACTCTCGCCAGTGTTCTCCTCCGTCAACCATGGGAAGACAGAAATGGAGAAAACGTGAGTCTTGTCCATGACTCCGTGGGCAGTGGTAAGAAAAGGACTGAGTTTCAACCTTTCTGCCTTCAAAGGCTTTTACACGATGAATACACCCTCTCTCCTCTCCCCCTGTCCTCCCCCCCTCCCCTTCTCCGCCCCTCCCCCTCCATCCTCATCACTATGGCTCAGGAATGGCCCGGCCGTTTCTGGCCAGCAGGTGGTGCTAGAGCCGCCTTACTCAGAGTATGTGGAAATTAAGGGCAGGAACGTGCACACCATGTCCTGATCCAGCTCAGGTGGCCATCACACACTAGACAGAGATCTAGACACGCCTCCCTCCCCAAGACCTTTATGCGCAATCCCTGAGTGCTGTCTCACGACATGCGCTTGGCAGGCTCCTAGACTGCCCACTTAAGACCCAGGGCGGGGCTGGCATCTTTGGAAATGGCCTTGGTTTTCCTGCTCAGAGATCCTGTCCTGCTCTGCCCCAAACCTGTAGAAACATCCAGAAACCATAGCCACTATACCAGGCAGGCTGCCTGATGGATTCAGGATGGAATTTGGATCTTTATTAGCCGGTTGCCCAGCGTGGGGCCAGGCTGTCAACACTGAATCCACTGCAATATAGGGCGCAAGTGACCTGGCCCTGCACACTGGTTAGCAGTGGGGAAGTAGGATTGTGGATTCCAGGGGCTGGTTCCCCCAACACACAACACTGAAAGACAGAGCCCCAAGTTTCCGCCTTAACACATAGCCCTCCACAGCCCCGTCCTGTGAGAGTCACTGACAACAATCTCAGAAGGCCGGCAGCTGATGCACAACCGATGTGTGTTTGTGCCGCCAAGGTTGCCATGCCTCCAACGTCCATGCTTGTCATTTTGCAGAGAAATACCAGACCCCGCCAGGACAGAGACCATCGAGGACTCTGTTTGTCCAGAATAGTCCAGAGCTGTTCATTCATTCATGGCCTTTCCCAGGGGAGGCCATAGCCTTGGGCCACACCCACACAGCAGTGTGGAGGGTAAAGGATGTGCCAGCCCCTCAGAAGGCATCTTTGCTGGGGTAGCAGGGTGAGGAGTGGTCAGGACTTGGAAGTCTGACCAGGCCCATGAGGCCTGAGGTCCTGTGGCTGGCGGGCCAGGTCTACGGCATTGCCAGCAGAGGGAAGCCTCGTGGGGGTGGAGGCGGAGGAGGAACAAAGCCAGGAGAGGAAGGCAGAAGGGTGGAGAAACACATGAATCTTACATCTTGCCCATCAGGCACCAAAGTGAGACATGTCCACAGTGCCAAGCACAGGAAGCAGCCCTCTCTCAAGCATTCCTTCCAGACTAGAAGCCCACGTTCTAGGCTGGGCGTGGGGCTTAGTGGTAGAGTGCTTGCCTAGCATGCATGAAGCCCTGGGTTCGATTCCTTAGTACCACATACACAGAAAAAATGGGAAGTGGCACTGTGGCTCAAGTGGTAGAGCACTAGCCTGGAGCACAGAGAGGTTCAGGGGTAGAGCCCAGGCCCTGAATTCAAGGTCCAGGACTGGCCAAAAACAAACACACACACACACACACACACACAAATTAAAAAAATGAACAAACAAAAACACACTTTCTAAAGGGCATCTAATAAGTCATTTAAAGAGGCTTGGGATTTTTTTTGGGGGGTGGGAGGAGATGATGTGGAGATCTGAACTGAGGGGCTTATGCTTTCTAGGCAGGCACACTGTCATTTGAACCATGCTCCCAGCCCTTACACTGCTTTAATTATTTTTCGAGTAAGGTTTCAGGTTTAAGCCTGGACCACACCCTTCGGTCTTTAGTTCTATCTACAAGCCCCTCATGGCTGCATTCCAGCCAGCCATGCCACCCGCCAGCTCCTTGGTGACACAGTTCAACAGGGTGGATCGAGCTGAGACACAGAGAATGAGCAGTCCCCCACAGCTCTCACAGCCACTGTACCCCTAGAGACTCAGAAGACAACATTTGCACCCCATGTGTAACTTCACCACAGGCTCCAGAAGCTCAGACGTGTGAAACTCAGCGAACCTGACTCTGAACCCCTCCTTCAAATGCCGCTGGTGCAGCCCAGGGGCTGGTGTGGATCACTGAGTGCCCAGGTACCAGCCCAGCGGCACCAGCAGTGGAGCTGGGCTCTGCCCACCTCAGCCACACTCCACTGCCAGGCCCAGCCGTGGCGGGGGATGGGTGGCCATTGCCATGAACTTGGTGGTAGAAGTCACCCTTATAACTGCCACTGGGCTTCTGGAATCCTCATCCTGGGGCCTGACAAAGGCCCGGGGGAGAGGCTCTGCCCCAGCCTGCCAGGTCGCCACACAACCCACAATTCTCTACAATATGATACACAAGCAAGCCTACCTCTGCCAGACTGTTCCCCAACCCAGGGAGCAGAAAGGATGCCACACATTAATGTTATTTCTTTTCTGAGATAGGGTCTTGCTTGTAGCCCAGCTTAGGCTGAAACATGCAATCTTCCTGTCTTCGCCTCCTGATTGCTGAGATTACACACACTCCACCCCGCCCAACCAAGTTTTTAAGGGACAAAGGCACATGGCATGCATGACCAAGCTGAAGACACAAGAGTGAAACTCTGTACACGAACCGTTTGAGCAATTACTGGTTCAACAACACAAATACCAGGAAGTTAAAGCCTAATTTGAATGGGAGGGTGAGTGGAAAAGGGACCCATGGACAAATACACTCATCATACTTACTTTACACATAGGAAATGATGTGGCTAGTGTCAGAAGGGACAGGCAGAAAGGAGGGAGACTGACAGAAGGGGACTCTGCTCAATACACTGTGCAGGCGACACCCGCATTCGATGTGCATACGTGAACCCAGAGTCAGGTCATGTGAGGGGATGGGCGGGGCTTGGAGATGGGGAGAAGCATGGAAGAGGTGACCTGATCAAGACACAGTGTACTCATAAACTGATTTGTTAAGCTGAAATTCTTCTGTACAAGCACTTAGAGGTAAGTTACTTTTCAACTTTAAAAAAGATGGCCAGGGACAGTGGTTCAGGCCTGTAATCCTAGCTACTCAGGAGGCTAAGATCTGAGGATCACAGTTCAAAGCCAGCTCTGGCACTAAAGAACATGAAAGTCTTATCTCCAATTAATCACTAGATAATGGTAAGGCAGTAGCCTTGAGCTAAAAGAGCTCAAGGACAATGCCTAGGCTCAGGTGTAGGGTGGTAGCCTTGAGCTGAAGAGCTCAAGGACAGAGCCCAGGCCCAGAGTTCAAGCCCCATGACCCAAATTAAAAAAAAAAAGATGCACCATGTACATAGATAGACATGTTAAACTGTAACCCCTTGAACCACCAATTGCAGATTTAAAAATAATAAATTATTAAAGAAAACATGTTGAGGGAAACAGCAAATCAGAGGGCGTCATCAGGCTAGCAAGCAAGCCAGAGGCCAGAAGAATGGAAGGAAACTGGAACCAGAGCTGTGGCATAGGCTGGAGGCTGGCAGAACCTGGGAGGGGACAGCTGCCCAAGAGCCTAAGACAGGCGCAAGGTCAAGAGGGTACAGCTGAAAAACCCAGGCCTGCCAGTCTGCTGAGCTCTGTCTCCCCAGTAGAAGGCTTTTCTGTAGTCAGTCAAGACAGAATTTGTTCACTGGCTTTTAGGGTACTTAGGATCCAAGCCAGGATGGGACACATGCCAGGCAAGTGTTCTACCACTGAGCTGCAGCTCCAGACCAGCGACACTAAAGGACACTGAGTAGAATTAGAACTGCAGGAAAATTGTGTCTGGGGGTCCTCACGACTCTGAAGAATGACTTCCTGTCACAGCCCCAGGGACACAATCTGTGCCGTTGCCATGGTAGACAGAATCTGGCTGTCAGGAAGCATCTAGTGATAAGGCCCAGCAAGTCAAGCTGACTACTGGTTTTCGGCCAACAGATGGCGATAATGGCTTATCTGAACCAGAGCGTGTTTTGCCATCTGCAGGTCATGAACTAGGAAACTAAGGCCTGGAGAGCTTACCCCAGGGCTGTGTGCTCAGCCTGGCTCAACCTGACCCGGAGTCTACTGGCTCCAGATTCTTTTGCAGTCACATCTGTAGCCTCCTGAAACCAGGCTCACCTTTAGAGCCTGAGACCTGGGGAACTGTGGGCTCTGCCTCAGGCCTGGAGGAAAGCAGACAGTCAACAGTGGCCTGCAGGACTTACGTGTCTGCGGAGCGGCGGTAATTCTCGGGACATTCAAAGGACAGGCAGCGGAAGCCTCCCTGGATATTGAAGCATGTCTCGTTGACGGAGCAGTTGTGGATGCCTGTCACACATTCGTCGATGTCTGCGGGAGACCCAGAGGCAGTGCAGTGAGCACAGAGGTCACCGAGGCCGTCTCTACTTCCCCAGGCTTCCTGCTGAGGCGCTGGGGTGGGGATCGGGCCATCCTTGCTCTCCACTGGCGGAGCAGCACCTGTGCCAGGTCTTTTGAATTCATATCATTGGGGTTTGTAAAGTAATCACAGATTCATAATGCTCGGCATGAGGAGGTAAATCCTGTTAGGTGTGTCATTTAAGGACAGCTCACAAGGCTTAGGGACACATGTTCTGTGTCACGGCCAAGCTTGGAGCGAGGCAGGCCTAGACAGGCAAGAAGGTACCAGAGCCCACATGCTAACTGCCCAGAGACCCACACATGCAGAGATTCACTAACATTCAGGAAGTAAGGGCCAAGCCTCCAGCCCCATGTCGCAGACAGGAAATCGGGCCTTCCAGGTTATCCATCTTGCCCTGGCTGTGGTGTGGTAACAGCTGGGGCTGGAGGAGAGCCATGCAGGGACTCCTGCTATGGGGCGTGGGGCACCATATGACGGACACTGGGAGGTGAGGCCTCCCCCTACACCCCAGAACAGCCAAATGATGGGGCTTCCGAGGCGTCGATGCCCCAGAGGCATCTGTTAGTCATACCAAAGTCTGCAGTGGCAAAAACAACACTCCTTCCTCAAAGGCCACCGCTGGGGAATGTGCTTTTGCTGCATCCGGGCAGGCCCCCAGGCTGCGGCAGGGGAGCCCAACCAGGAGAAGGCCCCATCCAACACAGAAGGCGCTGAGCGGGCCCTCCCAGTGGTCCCTCCCAGAGGCCACCATAACCTGCCTGGTAAGCCATCTCTTCATGACCAGAAACAGCACAAGCAGGGCCTAGGGGCTGGTGGAGCCCCTGGTTCAGCAGCCTCATGGGAGGAAAAGAGGCTTCGGTACAAAGGGCTGAATAGCCAGCCATAGCCTGGTGATTCTTTTCCTGGCATGGATTCCCATGCACCCACCAAGGTCATTCACTCCTAGATATGTGATTAGTGAGTGCCCTCAGTCATCAGCTGACAATCACAGTGCGGGGACCCCAGAGTATTCTAGAAATGGGGGCTGTGAATACAGAATGGACTCCTCTGACCCCCCCACCCCCCGGCACTGGGCCTGAACCGGAGCCAACCCTCCTAACAACCGCAGATAAGGAAACCCCAGGGTCCTCACACACTAGGCCACTCTGAGCCCCGGCATCACTCGGGCACTGTTCCGACCCAGGGCCCGGCCCACCACTTCCAGCGTTTGTTCCATGCCTAGAGGGGGCTGTTCCAGCAGAGGCAGTGCAGGCACGGCTGTTCCTAAGCTGTCAGTCCCGGGCTCATGTCTGCTGCGGCAGAGTGGGTGGGCTCAGGTGTCCTGCTGAGTAGGCCTCATACAAGAGACCTGGCTGTGCAAGACCACTCCATGCCACTCCAGGCAAGGCTCCCAGCTCTGAAAGCACCTCTCTGAAAGCCCCCCGGAAGTCAGGGGTGGTGTGGGGTTCTGCCACGCTAAGCTCACCTTGGCAGTTGCGGCCGTTGGGGGCCAAGCGGTAGCCAGAGGAGGGGCAGCTGCACTGGAAGCTCCCAGGGACGTTGATGCAGCGGTAGGAGCAGATGTGGCCCCCCGTGGGCAGGGCGCACTCATCGATGTCTGCAAGAGCAGGGCCCAGCCATCAGAATCCAGGCACTGCCCATAGCTGGGCTCCCTGGCCCGGGGTCGACAGGCTGGGCCAGGAGGCAGCAGCTCAGGGCAGCTGACAAAAGCCTCAGCTGATGACTTCAGACACTGTCATGTCAGAAGGGGAAGCGGAGGCCAGGGACGAGACCAGCCTGTCATCTGGCAAATTCACGTGTATGGTAGGAAGGAGACGGAGAACAACTTGAAAACAATAATAATAAATGGCGCACATGCTTGGCACCAGAAGTATTTCAGCTGGTTTTAAATTCTGGAATATCTCAGTCTACAGTATGATATATCTTTGGGGATATGAGCAAATCTCACCACAAAATTCCTGTTATATGCATTGCTTATACGCCACACTGAAGGTGACCCTAATAATATTTTTAGGGGCCCCGTGATGGTGGCTCATCTCATAAGACAAGGTACAGCTGGCTAGGCACCAGTGGCTCACGCCTGTTATCCCAGCTACTCGGGAGGCTGGGATCTGAGGATCACAGTTCGCAGCCAGCCCACCAGGAAAGTCCATGAGGCTCACATTTCCAAAGAACCACCAAAAAGCCAGCAGTGGAGCTGCAGCTCAAGTGGTAAAGCACCAGCCTTGAGTAAAATAAAGCTCAGGGACAGTGCTCAGGCCCTGAATTCAAGCTTCAGGATCCTCCATATTAACAAAAACAACAAAGAGATGAGGTGTTTTCTACTGTGCAAGTGTTCAGTAAGTTCCAGGAGTTGGCAGCATTCTAGATTTAGGGGTTGGGAATGGCCCTGCAGTTAGCTTCTGTTGCCACTTGGCTTATTTTTTCCAACAGCCTCCTGTGGCTGGGGGATACGAGGGAAAGGCTTAAAATAGACCAGAGGCAGGGCCTGGCCTTGGGGATACCGTGGCCTCTGAAGCCCTCCTCATCTCAGCCACGTGCTTCTGCCAAGCCAGGACGTGGGCCTCGAAGACTACCTCACTATTTGTGTTGTCACAGCAGATTAAGCTGGGCCTGGTGTTGCAAGAGAGTAATTCCAGCTTCATGGTAGGTGGAGGCAGGCAGAGCAAGAGATGAGGGTCAGCCTAGGTAAAGTTAGTAAGACTCTAGTTTGCAAAGACTAACTCGACACTGTTGGTTCACTCTCACAGTCCTGGCTACTCAGGAAGTTGAAATCTGAGAATCACAGTTCAAAGCCCGCCTAGGCAGACAAATCTGTGACTCATGTCCAATAGTAAAAGGCCAGACATAGGGCTGTGCAGAACTAGTGGCAGAGCACTAACCTTGAGCAAAAAGCCAAGCAAGAAGAGTTTGAGACCCTGAGTTCAAGCCCTGCTACTAGCACCAAAAAGAGGGGGGAAGCCGGGTATGGCTGAAGTGGTAGCCCACATGTGGTTATCCACATGTGTGAGAGCTTGGTTCAATCCTCAATATTAGAAAAATAAAAGAACAATGTGGGGAGTTGGATGTTTCCCTTCCTAACCTCACCCTCCAGCCAGGCAAAGCTTTGAATGTGGAAATCTCTGTTGTGGATTTTAAAGTGCAGCCCTGGGCTGTGGCAGGCCAGACGCTCCCCGCCCAGCACATGGGCACCCTCACCTTCACAGGTGACCCCGTCCACGTCGCTGAGCTGGTAGCCTCGCCGGCAGTAGCACTGGTAGGAGCCATAGACATTGGCACACTCTTGGCTGCAGGGGCTGCTGAGGCACTCGTTCACATCTGAGAGAGAGGATCCAGTCACCACCCTGAGCCAGGCCACAGAGGACCCCAGGGTCACCTGCATCAGCAGGCCACATGTCCCTGCCTCCCCAGGGGCCCTCACCCAAGCTGTGGAGACAGCGAACAGCACACCGATCTCACTGCCCCAGGAGAATACACTGCAGAGGAGGCTTGGCTGTATACTAGATGGAAGACTCCACCAGGACCACAGCCCGCCTCCGGCCACGCCCCTCCAGCAGGACCACAGCCCGCCTCCGGCCACGCCCCTCCAGCAGGACCACAGCCCGCCTCCGGCCACGCCCCTCCAGCAGGACCACAGCCTCCAGGCTTCTATGCTGCCCTCACCAGGAGCCAGGGTCCTGCTGGTTCTCCCCTCACTTCTCCTTCCAGATGATGTCCTGTGTGCCAACAGCACAGGGCCCAGCCCATACAACAGACCCTCCTGAACTAAAACTGAGGTCCATGCCCCTCAGCATTCCTGGTATGGGAATGGGGTGTGTGTGTGTGTGTGTGTGTGCTGGTCCTGGAACTATGTGTATGTGTGTATGTGTGTGTGTGTGTGTGTGTGTGTGCTGGTCCTGGAACTGTGTGTGTGTGTGTGTGTGTGTGTGTGTGTATGTGTGCTGGTCCTGGAACTGTGTGTGTGTGTGTGTGTGCTGGTCCTGGAACTGTGTGTGTGTGTGTGTGTGTGTGTGTGTGTATGCTGGTCCTGGAACTGTGTGTGTGTGTGTGTGTGTGTGTGTGTGTGTGTGTGCTGGTCCTGGAACTGTGTGTGTGTGTGTGTGTGTGTGTGTGTGTGCTGGTCCTGGAATTGAACTCATGGGGTGTGTGTGTGTGTGTGTGTGTGTGTGCGTGTGCTGGTCCTGGAATTGAACTCAGGGTGTGTGTGTGTGTGTGTGTGTGTGTGTGTGTGTGTGTGTGTGTGTGTGTGTGCTGGTCCTGGAACTTGAACTCAGGGCCTGTTTTAAAGGCACTGTCCCTTAGTTTTTTCCACTCAAGGCTTATGCTCTACCACCTGAACCACAGCTCCACATCTGGGCTTTGGGTGGGTAATTGTAGATGAGAGTTTCACAGACTTTCCTGCCCTGGCTGACTTTGAGCCTTGATGCTCAGATCTCAGCCGGCTGAGTAGCTAGGATTACAAGCGTGCATAACTGGCCCTTGGGCTGCAGTCTCTGCAGAGGAAGAGGCAGGCGGGCACAGGGCCTCTGGCAGCGCTCACCCCTGCCTTCTGTCTCTGTGAACCTGACTAGGATGCTTGCCACTGTCTCGCCCCCACAGAGACACATCAGCAGTGGCCTCTCACCTGGCCCTCCCTGGCACTCAGTGCAGCCCACATGGCCCCGGATGGGTGGGTGGCCCTCCTTGTCGCCATCTTCCCAGACGCTGCCTCCCCCCGCTAATGTGCCAGCCAGTTCATGTGCACACGACATCCCAAATGCATCTGGGCGGGGAGCTGGGAGAAGGCTGCGGACCTCGGGCCCCACCCACACGCCCCCCTCACCTTCACAGGACCGGCCATCCAGGGAGAGCCGGAAGCCTGCCGAACAGCTGCAGTGGTATGAGCCTGGTGTGTTCTCGCACTTGTGGCCACACAGGCGCCCAGGGTAGCGCTGGCACTCATTGATGTCTGAAACACAGGAGCATCTCAGGTGGACCACACCCCACCCTCCTGCCACAGGAGGCAGGTCACCGTCTCCCCACTCCTCCGGCTTCATTTCCCAGGAGAGGGACAAGGGGACTCGTCCCCAGCACCCGGTGAGGGGCTCTGCCCACTCCCAGTGTGCCCAAGACACGCCCTCTCCTTGCCCTTGGCAGTGCCCTTCTTCCCCTGCCCACAAGGAGGGTCCCCTCGGACCTGGCAACCAGAGCCTAAGCGCTGGGGACCCTGGTGCTGTCCGAATGTAGTCTGACCCCCTCTCCTTATCTTTGGCTCCCTGGGTAATGGCACAGCTCAGCCCCTGATCCCCGCCAACTTTGAGAAAAACCACTAACAGTTGCTATGTGTGAAGCCAGACTCGCGTCTCGGGGACGCTGGGTCTGAGGTCAAGCAGACACCTGCTATAAGAGGGGGTGATGGGGGGCCGGCGGCCGCTACAGCTAGCAGGGGGTCCTGACTTGGGGGTCTTTGTTCTTGGATGTCCTGAGCTCACGACTGAGCTGACATCTTTCCAGGTACCACAGGCCATGGTCTCCCCAATATTGCCTGCCGGGCCCCCCACGTACCCACACATGTCCTGCTGATGCCGTCAAAATAGAAGCCGGCTTTGCACTCGCAGCGGAAGCTGCCAGGGGTGTTCACGCAGCGGTGCCCAGCCCCGCAGGGCTCCGCTGGGGCTGCACACTCGTCCACATCTGGCCAAGGAGAAAGAAGGGCCCGTGAGAAAGCACTCTGGGGGAGGGAGACCCCAACACCCTCCACCCCAGGGAAGACCTGCTCCCATCAGAAGCGAACCCCAGGAAGGCAAGAAGGGCCCAGTTGAAGAACACAGTGGCAGGCAAGCGGGGTTCCCTATGTTTTGGGGGGAGTGGCAGGATCTTTTCTTCTAGATTATAAGGCTTACAAAGCAGGGGGCAGCTCAGGAGAGCCGAGAGCAGGCAGGTGTGAGAGCGCATTGGGTTTGGAGTGAGCGAGATGAATGAAGTCAGGCCAGAGGCAGTGCGAGGGCTCGAGGGCTGCTGGGCTACTGCAATGAACCCAGAAAGACAAGAAAGGCCCGTGTCTATGGAAGGGCAAGGAGATGCATGAACAGGCAAAAATGGCTTCCTTTGGGAAAGCAGCGCTAGAGAAGGCAGGGGGTGCTGAGGCAGACAGAAAAGTCAAGTTCGGACTTGTTTATTTAAAAATACCAACCAATGCAGCGCGTGCCCTCGTCGTTAAGATGGTAGCCACGGCCACAGTTGGGCACGTTCTTCTGGCATGTGTATGAGCCCTCTGTATTGATACATGTCTGCCCCACAGGGCACGGGGCACTGATACTTAGACACTCATTTATATCTGCGGAGGGAGGGAGGAAACAGAGATGATGTTTAGCTGTGGTGGGCAGCCCAGAACCCAGCACCTCCCGGGATCCCCTTCTCTCTGCACAACCCCAGAGACACAGGCCGAAACTTCACACAGCCTCCACTACCCATCCTTCTTCCTTCTTCCTACTTAAAAACCTCCAATACTTGCAACTTTCACCAAAGCAAAGCCAACCCAACGCTGCTACTCCAAGTGTGGTCTACTCTACACATGTGTGGGTCACTCAGGTGAATAGAGCACTTCCTGTCCCCTTGCTGTCCACGCTCTGGACCCAGCGAGGCTCCAGCATCCTCTGGTGATTGCCAAATCCTGCCTGGCCCAGCCTCACCTAAGTCCTGAGTAGGAATGACATACCTACAGCTTCCAGACCAGCACTGGTTAGGTCTAGATGTCTGCTGGCTTGAGAACTGTACACACCACATCCGTCAGTCAATGAATGAACGAATGAACGGAATAGATAAATGGATAGATGGATAAGTGAATGAATAAGTAAATGAATGAGAAAATGAATGAGTGGATGGATAAGTAGGTGGATAATGAGTGAATGAAATGAGCAGATGAATGAGTGAGTAAATAAAGGAACAAATGAATGAGTAGATGGATGAATAAATTCTGAGATGAAAAAGTGAATGAATAAGCAAATTAATGAATGAGTGAATGAGTAGAAAAATGAATGGATGAGTAAATAAATGAACAAATGACTGGATACAAATGAATGAGTGGATGATGAAAGTGGGTGAGTAAATGAGTAAGTGGATGAATGAGTAAATGCTCAGTGAGTAGAGGAATAAGTGAATGAGTGAGCAAATTAATGAATGGATGAATAAGTAAAGGAGGTGAAAAATGAATGGATGAGTGAGCACATGAGTGAATGAATTTGTGAGTGAGTGGTCTGGAGACTGGATAGATAAAGGATAACTCAATGTGTAAGTTCTCCTCTCACAGACCTGGCCGCCCACATGTCCAGGACCCTGTCCACCTGGTTTGGCTAGGTGCTCTGACACTCCATGAAACCCCACAGTGTACCAGGACCCCAGGACTATGAACACCCCACAACCAGAATGCCCCACAACCATGAACACCCCAAGACCATGCCAGTAATCTTGTGGAAAGCCCTGCTCTGCCTATCCCTTTGCTTCCTCATGTGACCAATGCCCAAGATCTGGAAAATTCTCCATTCCCTCAGAGGAAGGGGACCCCCGCCCCTTTTAGGGATAGTCTGGTGGGCAGGGCTGCCAGAGGGCGCACAGTGGGTGAGAGGCTCCTTGGGCTCCCTGTGGCAGGCCCTGGCCCCCTACCACAGCTCTGATCAGCTCTACCTGATCTGGGGACACAGAGCACAGACAGGGCCTGGGAAGAGGCTGGGGGAATCTGGGCTGGGGAAAGAGCCACCCTGGCCTCACCCAGGCCTGGGACTTCCTTCTCCTTTGCTATGCTCTCTCCTTGGACACCTGCCAGAGGAAGAGAAGAGCTGAGGGAAAATGATTTCTAACCAGCTCTGCTTCCAAGAAGTAAGAGACCCAGCCTGTCCTACATCCCTAACAAACTAAAATAAGGACCCAGAAAGGCTCTACATCCTGGGCTCTGTGGGGCTTTTTCCCTACCACCCTGCCTCCCTCAGTCTAGGAGGGACAGGGAGAGATGGCCTACAGTTCCTACACCTCTGCCTAGCTGCCCAGCACTGCACATACATGTAGACAAAACCAGGGGGGCTGCAGCGTGCACCCTTTGTCTCGTGGTAGAAATGGGGTTGATTTCACTGAGTCTGCGTTTCCACATAGCCTACTCCATGGAGAGGCCTGAACAGGCCTCAAGTGTGAGCTCTGCTGTCTGGGCACAGGGTGAGGGGAGGATGGGGGGCTAGACAAGCCTGTCCTCAAGGCCTCCTTCTCACTAACAGGCCACTTGGGCACCACACTGCACTCTCTGAGACATCATTAGCACAAGTTTATCTAAGAAAAGACAAGGCTAGAGTTCAGAGGGCAGGTAGGGCCTCTGACAGGGAGGGGACAGGCCTCCATGTGTGACCCCCGCAGCTCAGAGGTGGGACCTGGAAGCTTCTGCCTGCTGCCCAGATCTGGATTCAAATGCTAACAGCAAGCAAGTTGGAGGTGGAGAGGCAGATGCTGAGCACCTGCCCTTCCTGAAGGGCAACAGCGGCCTGTGCCCACCGCTCCCGCAGCCTGCGCCACCCCGCCCAGACCGCAGGCCGCCATGAGTTCATCAGGGTTTCTCTCCTCTCACGTGGCCTTGCTCTGATATCACACCCTAGTGTTTTGCATTATGGTGAACTATGTACGTAACAAAATGGTAGCATGAAGCACATTCTTATTGTTGTGCAATCCTCGCCACTTATCTATCCAAAGGGGAAATCTCTTCCCTCACATTCCCACACCATCATGCTGTCTCTATGCATCCCACCTTTGTTTGCTTTTGTGCCAGTGCTGGGACTTGAATTCAGGGCCTTGTATTTTAGCTCAGCATTTTTGCTCAAGGCTAGTGCTCTACCACTTGAGCCGCAGCTCCACTTCTAGCTCTTTGGTGGTTAGTTAGAGATAAGAGACATGGACTGTCCTTGACTGGGCTGACTCTGAACTGGAATCCTCAGATCTCAGCCCCCTGAGTAACTGGGATTTCAGGTGTGAGCCAGAGCACCTGAATCAATTCCAAATATTTTTATAAAACAATTCTGAACAGACGATGCAGTTGTGACAGGGAGCCAATATTTGCCGAGTGTCTCCGGTGTGCCTGTCCCTTCCCATGCCCTGGTGAGGTCCCCGCCTCTAGCACCTAGGCAGATGTCATGGTAACTTATAGTAAGGAAACAAACACGAAGGAGGTAGGCTTTCTTAGGCCACATGGTTTCAAAACCAGGTTATCCCTGACTCCAAAAGCCCAAGAGACCAGAAAGCAATGAGCTACGGCTCTTGGGCCAAACCTAGCTTGTCACTGGTATTTATAAAGTTTTATTGAAACACAGTCTCATTCATTTGTTTACACAGAGGCTGTGGCTTCTGAGCTGAAACACAGAACATATGGCCCAGAGTGACCTTTACAGAGTTTGCAACTTCTGACACAAACACCGCACAGCACCTCAGAGCCCCCTCGCTAGCCACCAGGACCAACACCGCACACTGACCCCAGCCTTACCGATGCAGCTGCCTAGAGCGTCCTGAATAAAACCGCCCTTGCACTGCAGCTTGGGTCTGCAACGGAAGGATCCCAGAGTATTCTGACAGATAAAATCGGGGGGGCAGTTATGAATACCACTCTCACACTCGTCAATATCTGGTGCATCATAAAAAAAGGAGATGGTTAGCAAGGGTCCCGGCAGGAACATCTTACAACACTTTACATCACAAGACAGTCTGTTTACAAATGGATTACTACTTAGACAACAACACAAAATATTCCAACAGCAAAGTCACATTCAAATAGGGCTTCACTGAACTGTGCAACTCACTGAAGACTTAAACCACTCTCCCTGAACCCACCGCCACAAGACTTGCACAAAGCAATCGTTCTGCATGAAGCAGGCATCTGGCTGGCTTCTAGCTTTCATGATTCATTTGGATAAAGTATAGACACTAAGGTAATTATCTATACAACTGGGTGTCGGTGAAGTTCTAGCTACTCCATGGGATGAGGTCTGAAGATGGAAGTTTGAAGCCAGATTGAGAAGAAAAATCTATGAGATTCTCAACTCTAGTTAACCAGTAAAAAGCCAAATGGAGAGTTGTGGCTCAAGAGGTTAAACATCAGCTTTGAGTGGAAAAAGCGAAGTGATAGCACCCAGGGTCTGAGTTCAAGCCTCAGAACCAGTGCACACCCACATGCTAAAGAAAAATTTAGGGGCCAGTAGTTTGGCCTAGTGGTAGAGTGCTTGCCTAGCATGCACGAAGACCCGGGTTCGATTCCTCGGTATCCCACATACATAGCAAAAAAAAGCTGGAAGTGGTGCTGAGGCTCAAGTGGCAGAGTGCTAGCCTTGAGAAAGTCCAAGGACAGTGCTCAAGCCCTGAGCTCAAGCCCAGGACTGGCCAAAAAAAAAAAAAAAAAAAAAGAAAAGAAAAATTTAAAAAATAAAAACAAATCAAATAGAAACAAAACGGTCTTTCTAATGTTTCCACTCTGAAATTTTCCTGACAGTTCAAAGGCTGTCTAACAATGATCTCTCAGGACCAGATGTGACAGGCTACCCAGCCTTGAAGTTCACAGCCATCCAAGATTCAAGTGTGTATACTCAGCTGGCCTGGCCCTGGGGCTCTGGAGTCCAAAGGCACTGCCAGAGAACAGGGTGGGGTGGTGAGGACTCCTTCTCTCTGAGGAGGGTGTGCCTGGCCTTGGGCCCCCCCGAAATAATTCAGTGATTAATATTTTTATGCGACTGGTTCTGTCCTTTTGAAAGGCTCAAAGCTCTGTGCAGAAAATCATGTTCTAAAAGCTCCTCATCAGAGCCTTATCTGTCAGATAACGTTTATGGCTTGATGAGGATAGGCTGGAAGCCAGAAATCTTTGCTTTTGTGAAGTGGAAGGGGCATGGCTTTGAACTTCAAGGAAGCCTGAAATTAGATGCACAACAGCTGTTGCGCAAAATAGTTGTGTGGAAATTTTCGTTTCTTTCTTTCTTTCTTTCTTTCTTTCTTTCTTTCTTTCTTTTTGGTTGGGCTTTGGGGAAATACCTAAAATTTATCCTTGATCCTTTTTTTTTTTTCATGTACTAGGTTTGAACTCGGGGTCTTATGCTTACTTAGCTCAGCTGGCACCGTACTATGGGAGTCATGCCTCCAGTCCAGCAGTTGGCTGGTCACTTTGGAGATATGATCTCGTGGGCTTTTTGCTGTGGTTGGTTTCAAACCAAGACCCTCCAGATCTCAGCCTCTCCGGAATAGCTAGGATTATAGATATGAGTCACCAGTACCTGTCCTAGTCTTATATTTTTTTAAGGATAAGGCGCTAAAGCCAAATGTACCAGCATCCTTAGCCTGGCACCATGAGAAAGTGAATCTTCTCATCGGAGATTAGAATCTAGAGATCTGTTCCCTTGCTTGCCTGGGGAACAGACTACAGGTACACCACTGCCTCCTACAGGCAAGGCAGTACCACAGGCAGCCACATGGGGGAAGCACTGTGGAGCCCAGCCCCACCCCACCCACCCCACCCCACCACAGCTGGGAGGAGCCTGTGCTGCACCTTTGCAGTCGTTGTCATCAGTGAGCTCATAGCCAGTCCCACAGCTGCTCTCCCTCTGGCAGCGGAAAGAGCCCACCGTATTGATGCAGGTCTCTCCCAGCCGGCAGTTGTGGCTGCCTGTGATGCATTCGTTGACATCTAGGGACGAAGATGACATGGGCAAGAACAACAGCTCCTTAGCTTTGTCAGCAGGAACCTTCTAGAAGGTAGGTGGAGATTCCCACATCCATCAAGTTGTCAGCTCAGGCAGAGGCTCTGGAGATGGTGAAGCAGGACCCCACCACCAAATCAAGCCCCAAATTTCAATCCATTGCTTCTGGAATACAGACTCTGCAGTCATGTGATCTTCAAGAATCCCACAGAGGAGGCAGCATTTTCCTTCTCCCCCATCTCCTAGACTAAGGGAGGGATGGACCTGCTGGACCCCCAAACTGGCCCCTAGTTAAGAGCTCTGTCCACTGCAAACTACAGGGGGCGCTGGTGAGCAGTCAGGCCTGGGCTCCATCCTCACTGGACCAGCCTCTGGGTGATGCTGAGCTCAGCCTCCAGCCCACAGTTACCTTCACAGGAGACACCATCAGCCAGCAGCTGGTAACCCACAAAGCAGGAGCAGACCACCTCAACTCCCGTGTCCCGGCACTGCTGCTTACAGGGCCCACCACCTAGAACCCAAGCACAAGGGGTGGGCAGCGATCAGGGCCAGCCCCCCACTGGGGCACCTCTACTCTCAGGAGACCTCAGGCTCTGGCTCATTAGCCACTCAGGGCTGTGCCCACAGCCTCCTTCAGCCTGGTTTGCCCTGGGACCTCTGTACCCACCACCCCAGCGGCCACTACGTATAGGGCTTTTACTAGATAAGACACTCGGAATGCAGGTAACTGGGCAGGCCTTCGCCAGGAGTCCACAAGTCCCCTGCAGCTTCTCCAGCCTCTTCTGGTGCCTCCAGCTCCCCCAGCCCCGCCTCCCCCTGCTTTATCATCCTGATTCCTTGGTGCCAGCACTCATCCTCCACTAATCACATCATTCTGAGACAAAACTGGCTGCCTAATTAATACCCTGGCTACAGGGCAAGCCACAGGGCAAACTTTCAAAGGAGATCTCCCCACCTAGATGCCTGGAAATGGCCATAGAGAGAAATGAAGTTTTACTGCAGGACAGAGAGAACTGCCAAAGTCTCTCTGTGAGAGGAACTGGATCTCACTGGAACCAAGATGTGTGGACCCGGAGAGAGGGAAAGACCCACTCTGGGCATGGGGTGCTGGTGGCTGCCACCCACAGAGCCCCCCAGGCCTGGGAGACCAGTGGAGGGAGGCTCTGCCCCCCAAGTTTGAGCCCTGCCTTGCCCTTGGACTTCAGTAGCCACCCGGGGGCTTCCCAGAGGGTCTCACCTCGGCAGCGGTCATTCAGATAGGGGTCTTCTTGTTCTTCGTCGGTTTCAGAAGGCTTAGCTAAGGGGGAGGCAGAGAACCAGAGAGGATGATTCAAACGTGTCTTCTCACAGCTTAAAAGAAACTCCTGAGTGATGCTGATCAACACATCTCATTATACTCATAGGCTGACTTGGACTGAAACCCTTCTGTGCAACTGAATTTATTATATATACACATACATATCATATGTGGTGTTACATACATACATACATATGTGGATGGATGGATAGATAGACGTAAGAGAGAGAAACTCCCTGCATTTTTTTGCCTTATCAGGATCAGGCAGGAATGTCTAAATGTAAATTTGAAAAGCAGCTCCACATTCTTTAGTGTGTGTGTCCTGGGACTTGAACTCAGGGCCTCTAGCACTCTCACTTAGCCTTTGCGCTCAAAGCTGGCATTGGCTAAGTGCAGATTACACCCAGGCTGGCCTTGAACCTCAACCCTCTGATCTCAGCCTCCTGAGTAAGCTAGGATTACAGGTGTGAGTAGGCATCCAACTCCTTGTGCAAATTTGACCTTCTTTTTAAAAGGGGGGAGGGTGGTGAGCAAAATCTCTAAAGGATCTACTGTGACAGGGTGCAGACGCAATGCCTGGCCTGGATCAACTCCAGGCCAACTGCTGTGCCACAGTCGCAATCACTGCAGCAGGTCAGAGAATGCTCTGGAAGTCCCACCTGCCCAGACTACGGTGGTGCACACAACAGGGGCCTATGACGAATTGGTGTACACCCCACAGGCTCTAAGAAAGCCTCACTTCCCTCCCTTGGGGCTTCCTCTCAACTTCCATACTTTTTGTGCCAGGCATCCTGGTCCAGGTATGACCTATGAACCCTAGGCAATGCCCAGTAGGCCCACCATAGGAGGAGGAAGGCCTCACAGAGGCAGCTGCACTGCAGCAGTCTAAGGCAGAAATCAAGGCAGATCAAAGATAGAGGAGATAGAATATCTGGAGAAAAGCCTGGAGGTCGTTATGCCAAGAGACAGAAATTGCCAAAAATCTCCCCTGGACAGAGATGAATGGCTTGGGTCTGTTGACTGTGTAAATGTCATCACTGATTTCAAGAGCCAAGCAGGGGGCTGGGGTGCGGCTTGGCAGTAGAGCACTGGCTTCTCATGTGCAAGGCCCAGGGTCAGCCTCCCCCCTCCCCCTAACAGCACGGGAGAAGAATGCAAAATCTCTCAGGAGGAAATGGGATGTGGGCCCGATCCCCATTCAGACCCACATCTGAAATTAGAGCAGCCCTGGGCACTAAAAATTAAAATCGTCAGGAGGTACTGCTCATACCTACAATCCCAGAGAATCAAGAAGCTGAGATCTGGGGATCGTGGGTCAAGCGAGGTCTATGAGACTCTTATCTCCAATTAACCACGAGAGTGCCGGAATTGCAAGTGTAGCTCAAGTGGTAGAATGCCAGCCTTGAGCAAAAATGCCAAGTTAGGGTGAGAGGCCCTGAGTCCAAGCCCCTAAGTAGAGCACCAAAAAAAAAATGGTTTGTTTTTTTCATATCAAAACATAGAAGTCAGATCAAGCCCCACAACTGACACCCCCCCCAAAAAAAAACCATGGAAGTGAGATTCATGTGACCCAGGTCCCCAAAGCCAGGGGTCACACGGCCACAAGATGGGTAGCCTCACTTAGATTCCTTCTCCCTTGGAAAAGGGGAGACAAAACTCGGAGGAGAAGAAAGAGGCCAAGGCTCCTACGTCTTCCCAGAGTGTTCTATTAGGACACAGGAACCCATTTGGTAGGTGACCGAAACCATGAGGAAAGATCCTGAGCCAAGCCCAAGACCTTGGGTCTTTCTGACTGTGGACAACACAGGGTTTACACACACACACACACACACACACACACACACACACACACACACACACACACACTGAGAACCGTGACCGCTCAAGGGCGGGGACGAGGGGGCTCACCGCTGTCTCTGAGGGCCCCGGAATCCCCAGGGGTGAAGTCGGTATTCTCCTGGCCCTTCACGCAGCAGGCTCGCAGCACCAGTCCACACTGGTACCCGAGCATAAGGCTGGGCTCGCAGCTCTGGCCCCGCATCTGGGCTACTCTTCCCAGCAGGCAGCAGTGGCAGCACTTCTGAAAACCATAGGGAGTCAGGTGAGAGCTGGCAGGGGCCTCAGGGACCCCTCTCGGACGACTCATTCATATCCACTTCCCTCGGGACAGTGGGACACATGGCAGATGAAGGGTGCAGACCTTCCGTGTGGGCTCAGGTTTTGGGGTGGAACTAGAGGATCGGGGTCAGGGACAGCAAGCAAAAGGCCCTAGGACCTATGTTCTGAGCAGGGCAGCCCAGTCTCTGAGGTCCCCTCACACCCGGGTCCTGGGATCTGACACATGACAAGTCTCAGTCCAGTTACCCTAAGACATTTAGGACATCCTAACTGCTCATCCCAAGAAAGGCACAGACCTTTCTAGAAAGCCTGTGGCAGGAGCCAAGGGCGGCTTGGCTTTGCCTGGCATGTGTGGAGGTGAGGGGTCCCCCGGTGCTGTAGGGGTGTTGCACCCACCTGGGAGTGGCGCACACTCCCTCATGGCCCGGCTGCTCAGTTCCCAATCCCTCCAGAATGTTCCATGCTGTTCCACAGTCCCTTCCCTCAGCAGAGCCCCTGCCCTGTCACTGGACACCAGAGGTCCTGGAGGCCAGACGCTCTTCTGGCCCCACACAGCTTCCACTCTAGATCCACCTCCCGTGAAGGCCCCATGCCTGGCTGTGGGGGCAGCGGCTCTGAACCCCCCACGCCGCTCCCCAAGCCTGACAGCAATGAGTCCTCACTCCTAGAGATTCACCCTGTATGACATGGCACCTAGCAGACACCCAGTGACATCAGCTTGTGCTCTTGGTGGATGGCAGAGAAAGACTGGTACCTCGGACCAGGAAAGGCCCTTGGGTGCCTGTCCCAGGCACAGTAATACATGCTTTACACAGCCATGGCTGCTCTCTGCCCACTTCCTGTGCCCAGGGAGTCTGTCACTAACTTGGTTTGTATTCAGGGCAGGAACCTCTCTGGACCCTAGCAGGGGCTGAAAGGCTATGAGGGCACGTGGGCCTCCCTGGTCATCACTGTCCTCTTCTACCGTTGCTATGGAGGTCACACAGTACTGGAGCCTTAGCGAAGGTCACCCAGAGGGGAGATCAGTTTGCCATGGGCCAGGGAGTTTGAGGGCCTCTAGGCAGGATGGGATGCTAACCTGGTCTGGAAGTTTCTAAGGGGCCCAGGGACCAGGGCCCTGATGTCTGCCTTCTGGGGCAAATGGGGTTCAGGTCCTCCCTGCTTCCCCAGGGCATGGGGGGCCTTCACCTCAAATTTTTTGGCCAGGTGGAAGTTGATCTGCAGGAGGAGCACTCCTCCCCCTCCCAGGCCTGGATCTAGCTTGGCTACACGTGGGGGTGGGGGTGGGGGTGCAGCAGGCCAGGCCCTGGGTCCTTACTCACCTTGATGAAGATGGCCTCCAGGCTGGTGTTGTCCCCCTGTGGCTGGGGACAGCTGTCCTGCTCATTGGCCAGGTTGATGCCTGTGGCACAGTGCAGCTCCTCCAGCTGGCCCTGGCAGCACTGTTCTTGGGCTATCCTGCAGGTGTGGGGGGTGAGCCAGGATGAGTGGGGGTGGGGGGTGATCTGGAGCAAGCCAGGGCGAGCAAGGGTGGGAATGAGCCGGGGTGAGCCGAGGCAAGCCCGGACTCTGGGCTCGGGGCACTGCACTGGTGCTCACTAGACCGAGCCAGCCACAGCAGGACAAGTCCTGGGGTTCCACTAATGGGAGGCCCCACGAGGGATCAGACTCAGTGGGACTGAGGGGCGGGTTGGTGTAGGACAAGGGTTCTGGCAATGGAGATGAGGATTACGTGACAATGTGAATGTAATTAATGCCACCAAAGCACCATGTGGATTCTACCACGTTATTTTACTTTTATTTTCTTTGCTGGCACCAAGACATGAACTCAGGGCTTTGCTCTCACGTTATTGTTCTAAGCCAGCACTCCACCACTCCAGCCACCCACAAGTTCATATTCCATGTACATCCAATGTATGCCATAGTGGATATATATTATGTAAAAGGTGGGCTATGTCCCTTGAGTGTAGGGAGGGGATGGGGAAAGATTAGAGAGAATGATGGAGGGGGGACATTGGCTAAGATGCATTGTACACATAATCAGACTTGTGGGATTGTAACCCCTCTGTGCAATAACTTCAAATAAAAAACAAATGTGAGCCAAGCATGGTGGCTCACGCCTGTAATCCTAGCTTCTCAGGAGGCTGAGATCTGAGGCTCGTGGTTCAAAACCAGCCTGGGTACTAAAGTATGTGAGACTCTTCAATTAACTACTAGAAAACTGGAAGTGGCTCTAGGCTAGCTCTGCTCCTTTAATGGCAGCCTGGCACCCTGCCTCCACCGGCCTCTTCTGCCACCCGCAGGCTCCTGCGGCTCAGACCACCCACAGCTCCCCTTGGTTTCTCAAACAACCAATTACTCTCTCCCTCCACATACACATCTGCACAAAACCTCCCAGCAGCTTCCCAGCCTGCTTCAAATCAGCCTGAAGAAGAGCCACATGGCCAGGACAATTGGCCCCATAGAACCCTCTGACCTCACACCCTCCCCCCAGCCCATCCTAACCCTGGCCCACCTCCCCATCCCCAAATTGCTCCCGGCCAACCCACACAGCCTCTTAGCTTCCACAGACTGCTCTTTCCCCTACCCAGCATCCGCAGCACCAAGTAACCGCATGCATTGTTGGACACTGGACGGCTCCCTGGCTGGCAAGAGAGGATTCAAATCCTGACATGCTTGCTGTGTATGGGAGAAAAGCCCAGCTTCCTCATCTGTAAAACAGGATCCAATACGAGGTGAAATGTGATCGTGTGTGTTCACTGCAGAGTGAGAGTAGGTGCCTCATAAAGGACCATTCAGCGTGCACACGTGTGCGTGTGTGCGTGTGTGTGTGTGCGTGCTGGTCCTGGAGCTTGAGCTCAGCAGCAAGGCCTGGGAGCTGTCCCTAGGCCTTTTTACTCAGCACTAGCAATCTACCACTTGAGGCACAGAGCCGCTTCTCTCCTCTGCTGGTTAAGTGGAGATCAAGTCTCCTGCGCTTTCCTGCCCAGGCTCGCTTCTAACCATGATCCTCTGACCTCAGCCTCCTGAATAGCTAGCATTACGAGCATGACCACCAGCTCCCAGTCAGCCTGCTTTTCTTAGAAGGGAGCTGACTTGCCCACAGCAGCCCAGCTGGGACAGACTGGGTTCCGGCCCATCGAAGGAGACGGATGTACTGACAAGCACGGGGCAGCCAGGACAGAGTCAAGCCTGAGAGGATCTTGGGAGTACAGAGGACAGAGCAGCAGACAGAGGGAGTGGGTCCACCTGGGCCTGGCAGTGTGCCCGTGGCCAACGTACCTGCACTCCTTAGAATCTGAGGAGTATGGCAGCGAGCAGTCCCTGTATTGGGTGGCCATTCGCTGTCCATCTGCACAGCAGGTCTCCAAGGGGACATCACCAGCACCCACTGCAAACAGAAGAAAACCAGCTGACGAAGAATAACTCTCAAGCCGGACACAGTGACTCAGGCCTGTCATCCTAGCTACGCAGGAGGCTGAGACCCGAGGACCGCTGTTAAAGCCAGCCCGGGCACTAAAGTCCATGAGACTCTCATCTCCAATTAACCACTAGAAAACTGGAAGTGGTGCTGTGGTTCAAGTAGTAGAGTGCTAGCCTTGAGCTGAAGAGCTCACCCAGGCCCAGAGTTCAAGCCCCACAACTGCCAAAAGAAAAAAGAAAGAAAAATGACTCTCATCCTGCAAGCCCTGCTCCCAGCCATCATGCCAGAAGACACAAACAGCCCTTCGTCATTCTGCAAACTAGCACTGTGACTCCCTTGTGCTCCCAGGTGGGAACGCCCTCTACTCCTCCCACAAAGGCCTGAGCTCAGCTCTAACAGGGCCAGCTCAGTACTGCACAAGTGCATGCCTTGCTCTGGACACATGCTGAAGCAAGCTGAAGATCCAGAGAACAAGACCAAGTGTGATCAGACCCTCTCCAAGCCCAGGGCCAGGGAGTGAGCAGGGCCATCCCCACCCTCACTCCTCCCCACTGGAGTGGCTAGAAAAGACACTACCAAAGTCAGTAAGCCAGGAGGCAGGAGATGCCTCATTGAAATTTCCAACTTCCCTGAGAAACCTGGAGAAAATGTAGTCTGGAGCCTCCAGCTGGTGACTGCTTCTGCCTCAAGCACCAGGGGCCTCTCTTCTGCAGACAAGCCCTTCCCCGGTTTCCATTTATCTTTTGAGAAACTGCTCACAAAACACTTGTCTGTGTCTGCTCCAGACAGGAGATCTGTGGTTCAATTCCCAGATGATGGTGGTATGGTCTGACACTTTAGCTGCTCTTTCCACGCAGACTTCCACACTCCAGCCCCTCTGGCCCAGTCTGCAGCTTCAGAATCCCTCAGAATCTTTCAGATCCCTCCACGGTGCTATGAGGAACATGAACTATGCAACTCGTGAACTAGGACATTGGCTAAAATAGAAATGGTGACCCTTCTGTACAACACCTTAATAATAGTAACATTATACTGTAAAAAGAAGGAGAAAAAAAAACTCCCTCTCCAGTCCTATCTCCTTCCCCAGCCTGCATGGTCCATTCCATGCCTGCCTGGCTCTGCCCCTCCACCTGCCTGACCCCGCCCCTGCTGGCCTGGTTCCTCCTCCAGCCTGCCTGCCTGTATTCATACTGCACCCAGGTCTCATCTCACCATTTTCTAACATTCTGTTTCTGACTTACTCCTCTAACCAAAGTAGTGCAAAGAGTGAAGTCAGTCTTCTGTCCTCTTCCACTTCAGCCCAAAAGCTGATCCATGACACTTAGGAGAATTTGCATTTAAGGCCAGCCTAGACTATTCTATAGCAAGATCTTACCTCCAGAAATAAACAAAAATCCCCAGCTAGGCAGGGTGGCTCATGTTTGTAATCTCAGTTACTCAGGAGAAGATTGAGAGAGGATCATGGTTTGAGATCAACCTACACACACACACACAAAAGTTAGCAACCAACAAGCCATGTGTGGTGGTATGTGCCCAGGATTCCGCACGGGAAGCATGGGTAACAGAACAGTGGCCTGTGGCTGGCTCTGGACAAACCTGGGGAAAAAAAAAAAAGGAAAACTGCTGGTGTATGGGTATGGAGCATGTGTGAGTGTGTGTGTGTGTGTGTGTGTGTGTGTGTGTGTAATGCCAACCTAGCAAGCAAAAAGCCAAGTTCAAAACCCAGTATTGCTAACAAAACCCCCAAATATACCCCCCAAAAAGCCAATACAAGCTTCCATAAAGCCAAACAGATTTGGCATCCCAGCAGAATCCAGGCCAGCTCCAGAGCCCTCCGTCTGTGACCTGGCCAGGCTCCCTTGTCCCCCACTTTCTCTGTGACCAGGTAGGGCCCACAAGACCTGGGCAGAAGTGCTGAGAAGGTGAATAAAGCTCAAGAAAAGTCCAACATAGTGGAGAGTGGCTTGAATACATGTTTGTGAACTGGGGGACTGACCGTGGGGCCCCTGGGAGGAGTCCAGACCCCCCTGGAGAAACCCCAGCCTCCTGCAGACTGCAAGCACAGCAGGGCCCATGGCTTGGTGCCCAGAGCTGCAGAACACTGGGAAAGGATTCCTGCTGGGGTCAGGGGACAATCAGATGTTAAGGCCAAAACTTGGAATGACCCTGGAACGTGGCTCAACTGTTCTGAGCAGTGAGATCCAAGTCTCTGCGAGTCTCAGAGTTTGGGGGGCTGCATCCGCCTTCCTGGGGCTCCTCGGTGGTTCTTGCACTTTACTCAGAAACCAGGAAGGGGCTGGCAAGGGGCCAAGGCCAGACTGGATGGTGATGAGACAGAGGGAGATGAGATGAGGGAGGGAAGAGGACCCAGGGAAGAACCCTAATGGAATTGCTTCAGCCAGAGCCTCAGAAGGAGAGGCATGAGATCAGGGGCAGGAAGACCAGTGTCCCCAGTAGAACAGCTGTGGGCCACAACACTCCTAAGAAGGCATAAAACGAGGCAACCTGCACACGACGCGCAGCCCGCACAGTGTCAGGAGTGACGTGGAGTCCTGAGGCCACCGTGGCTGCTTCTGCCCCCCACTCAGCAACCCTACGAGCAGCACCAAGTCCCATGCATTCATTTAGGTAAATCCCCCTCTGGATGCCCACGTGAGGCCACTTCACACTCTCTGCCCGTCACGGCCCTCGTGGAGTCTTCTCTCACTCTCTTCCCTTCTTGGCTGATAAGAAAAGCCAGTGCCCTCTGCTGGCTCCCACCTGTAATCCTAGCTACTCAGGAGGCTGGGATGTGCGGATCCCAGTTCAAAGGCAGCTCAGGCGAGAAAGCTCATGAGACTCCAGCCTCCAATTAACCACCAGAAAAAAGCCAGAAGTGGAGCTGTGGCTCAAGTGGTAGCGCACCAGCCTTGAGCAAAAAAAGCTCAGGGACAGCACCTAGGCCCTGAGTTCAAGGTCCACGACCCATACAAACAAAACAAACCCCTCCCACTCACCATGACATTCCCTTTGGTTCTTGTCAAACAACGGGTAATCTGAGAGACATAAAATTTGGTCTCGGCTCCTGTAAAATGTGGTGAGCAAATGCTGCAGTACACCTGGGAGACCCACCTTGGTGGGCAGCAGCTAACCCTGAGCCATCGGGAAGTCAAAGGGAACTGAAGATGGCGGGCGGGATCCTGAGATCTTTGAGAGAAAAATCAGTCATTAAGACTTCCTTAGCTTAGGTGGGCTGAGCCTCGGGGTAGCAATTTTCCCAGGCAATCTCAATTAGTCCTCAAACACTAATGTTGCTTTTCACTGCAGAGACAGCCCAAGGAAACTGTTTTGACTACACAAATGAACCCACAGCGGGAGAAAGCCGGATATCTGCCTCCCTGGTCTGATTGTCTTTGCTATAAGCCATTCTTTCTGGGTCACTATGCCATCACCCTGGGTTTCAAGAAAGTCAGGGCTGAAAGATAACATCTTTATGGGGAGACTGAAACTCCTAAGAAAAAGCAGAGCCTGGCAGGAAAGGCTGTCCCAAATGAGGATAATTAACTGTAATGACCAGCCAGAGAAACCCTGAAATCCTCTCATGGGAACCAGCTCCCCCCATTCAAGAGATAACAGCATGAACAACTCCTCCGGAGATAAAGGCCAGCTTACCACACCTACAAACAGGCCTCAACCCAGGCCTTCCTTCATCCCCTACCCCTGCCCTGTCCTCTAAACAAACCTAACTCTCATCAGGATCTGGAAAGCAGCTAGAGACAAACACAAGTACCATCTTCATGTGGCACTGGGTACGCCTCTATATTTTCCTAATCTACTTTCCAATCACAATGTTGGCAACTGGCCCCGATTCTTGTTTTCACCAGCCATGAGAACTCTTAGCTGTGCTGGCCCAGGACTTGGAGACCTGAGAAAACCTAATCTAGTGAGATTCCAATCTCAAAACAAAAGCGCTCCAACACTAGCCAGGCTTGAACCAATGTCACCCACACCAATCCCTCCCAGCAGGGTGGGAGACGGTCTCAACCACGAAAAGAACACAAGGTATTCTCAGAGGAACTACAGGAACCCCCAGTGCCCAGGCTGGACAGATGGCCCACCCCCAGAGGCACCCCATGCACATACGCACCTCTCTTCTGGAAAGGGACATACCAGCCTGGAGCTCTGGTGTGCACCCCAATAGACAGCTTAGCTCCAGGGCCTCCAACACCATTTGCAACCTGAGGCAGCAACTAAGACTCCATTTGTTCCAGGCGAACTCAACCTTTGCAGAGATGCAGGGCTGAGCTGACCATGGGCTGGAGTGTGGTCACTATGGTGGCTGCCCACCTCTGCTCTGGGACTCAGCACCAGGACGCCCACTGAGAGGAAGTGGGGCCGTGCCCTGGATGTAAAGGGAGAACATGGCCACTGGACTTCTTTCCTTTTTTGTGTGCCAGTCTCAGAGCCTGAGCTCAGGGCCTTGAACTCTTGCTTGGTCCTTCTGCATACGTTGGCACTCTACCACTCAAGCTATGGCTAGGCAAATGGAGGAGAGAGGAAGGATTGGGCAGGACTCTCCATCTCAAAAGGTGAGGACTATTTAACTGAGGCACAGCAAGGAGCAACAAGCCTTCCCAGGAGGTACTGGAGGTTATGAGGGAGGTGGGGCTGGAGTTGGTCTTTTGTGGGGTCTGAGCGAGGAGACAGAGGGTATCAAAATGGCTCCCAGGGCTGAGGTGGGGGACTTTCCGTTAGGCCAGGCTGAAGTGGATTGTCCCAGATGCAGTCAGTCAAGTACCCAGGCACACCGGGGATAACAGGGCAGGGGGCAGGGGGCAGTCCTTCAGCTAGCCTTTCCCTTCCAGCTTTTTTTTTTTTTTTTTGCTGGCTAATTAGAGATAAGAGGCTCTGCCTTTTCTGCTCAGGCTGGCTTTGAACCACAATCCTCAGATCTCAGTCTCTTAGGTAGCTAGGGCTACAGCTGTGAGCCACTGGCCCCCGGGTAGCCTGTGATTTCTTCAGTGCTGGTTAGGATGCAATGGCAGAGCCTGGAATCCTAGCATTGTGCACCTGGGCCATGCTATCTGGGCCTCTGCATCCTCTGGTATACTGGGGATGTGCCAGGTCTCCTCTTAAGCAGACGTGTGTGTGCAGCAGGGTGTCACAGATCAAGCAGCGCCACCCCCCGCTCCTCCCCGCCCCAGGCAGGGGGAAAGGCATTAGTCTGGGAGCTGTGAAGACAGACCCTGGCTGAACAGGCATCTGGTTCTACCCTCAGTCTAACCACAGGCAACACTGCTGGCAGCTGGCCAAATTGTGGGCCCCAAATGGGTCCCAAGAGAGTTGTCAAGCCCAAACGAGAAGCAGGTGACAGGATGCAGACAAAAAGGGGATTCAGGAAAAATTCTGGGTCCCCCGCTCCCAGGGTTAGGTACTAGTTATAAAACTACTACGATATGAACTACATCTGCTCTAGTAACACCCAGAGCAGTGCCTTGTCCAAACTTCTTCCAGTGCAGGTCCCCCTTAGTACCCAGCCCCCACCACACACACACACACACACACACACACACACACTGCAGCAACAGGCACTCAGCCCCCTCCCGTCAGCCTTGGCCAGGACCAGCCCTGCTCCTGCCAGTCTAGAGCAGGCCACAGGCAGATATGCTGGTCCCATGCAGCCCTCCCTCAGCCACCCTCCAGCCCAAAGGGGCTCTGATTTCAGGAAGTTGGCCCAATGGCCTCCCCTCCCCCCATCGCTGTTTTGTTCTGTGGCCACAGCTGAGGTCATTATGGAGACTGGAATCACCAGGGCCTGCCAGAGTATTTATTAATCAAATTGTTACTGGATTATTTTGCAAAAGGAAAACAGCAATCTTTTGTGGCATAAAACGCACTGGCAGAATTGTTCTATGCCCCATTACGACTATTTTCCTGAAAGTCACCTGCAAAGTTGCCTTGCCCAGCAAGACCCTGATCCTCAGGGGGTGACAGCTGCGGGGAGGGGGCCTGCCCTGCATGAGGACAGGGCCTGATGCCAGCAAGTTCCCTAAAATGTTCTGCTTTTCTTCTGCCACCCTGGCCTTTCCTCTGGTCCTTCCCTCTGCCAGGAACACCTCCACCCACCGTGTTCAGCCGAGCCCACAGACAGCCACGGTGGCCTCTTCTGCAAGCTCCATCTGCAAGCTGCCTCCTCCATGAGGCTTTCCTCACTGCCACCACGATGAGGAGGATTTGGGTTTGTTTTTCTGGAGCCCCTAAAGAATGACTCTCCGTCCCTGCCAGGAGCAGCGTCTGGCCCTGTGCGGTGTCAGTGAAAGCCTGTGCTGACCTTCACCGGAGGGCTGGCCCTGGGCACACACTGCCTCCTCCTCAGACATCAGCAGAACTTTCAGAGCCACCTGGGGGACAAAGATTCTGCCCTGCTCAGGAAAAAGAATGGCATGGAAAATGGCTCACAGTCATAGCAGCTCCCACACTGCTTTGGCCATCCTCAAGACCACCTAACCAGCAGGATTCACATCCCCATTTTACAAATAGGAAAACCACCAAACCCCATCCCCTGCATGGGCTTTCTCTGAGGCAAACTGGTTTCCAGTGCCACCAGCACGTGGGCACTTAAAGGGGATTGCCAGCGAGCAGGCTCATACTAGGAACGCTAGCTAACCAGTAGGCTGAGAGGTGAAGATCCAGGTTCTGCTCTAGGTCAAGGAGACAGGTCCATGAGACTCATCTCCACTTAACTACCAAAACACCAGAAGTGGAAGTGTGGGTCAAGTGGCAGGACACCAGCTGTGGGCATAGAAGTCAAGTGAGAATGAGAGGCCTTGAGTTCAAGCCCTAGTGCTGGGACCAAAAAAAAAAAAAAAAAAAACCTGACAGGGGACACATGCAGCCTCAAGTTGGGAGGCCTTGGAGAGGCCTAGCAGGACAGGCCCCCACAGGCTCATCTCCATTCACAGGCCGCACCTCCTCCTGACGGAACCTTCCAGGCAGGCCACATGTTTCTGAGCCAAGTCCGGGCTCTTCCTTTGTTCTCCCTCCCAACATGACTTTCTTTTTTTTTCTTAAATAATCAGTTGGAAACTGTCTGGAGCCAGAGGAGAGGCCAAGGAAGCCTTGGAGAAAACATAACTGCCTTTCCCAGCACTCCTTTCCCTGCCCCAGGGCTCAGTAAAGCCCAACAGAGCAGACAGAGACAGGACACAGACAGACAAGCAAGGGGATTCGCCCTGCTCCCGGGCTGCAGCAGCCAAGGCCCCTCTGCACATCAGCAGCCAAAAGCATTTCAGTGGATTGGCAGCAGCACTCACTGTCTATCACAATTTCCTTAGGGATCCCCCAGGTCTCTTGGGGACATGGGCAGGGACACACACATATACCCCTGAAGCAAGGAGCCAACCTCCTGCCAGCCCCTTCTCCTCCCATGCCCCACTAAACTAAACTCCTGAGATTCAAGAATCAAAAAGGATCCAGCTGCTGCTGCAAAAGCTTAGGAGTTCTAAGGACAGCTGGGGGGGGGGGGGGCTCACCCTGAGACTGTGATGAGGAGCTCCTGGGGTCCAGAAAGTTAGAGTTGATTTCTGGACTTGTTTCCTCAGGGACGCTCATGGGGTCTCTAAGGTCCCTTGTGTTTCCAACAGGAGATTCCCCCCCCTCCAAGGTCTGCCTGGAGGTGACATTAATGCCCCTTGCCTCAAGGGCCTCACAGGCTCCTGCCAGACCCCACAAGAGCTCCAGGGGTTGGCAGGATTCTAGGTGCCAATATTGTGTCCTTTGCCTCCCTGCACTGTCTCCAGGCCTGAGAAGTGGCACCCCCACTCAGAACTATCACCCCAAACAGAACTATCAGTAACTTCAGTTTGGTGCCCTGGGGGAGGGGGACACCTTGGAGCAGAGGCTCCTCCCAAGCCTCTCCTGGAATCCCTAAGGACGGCATCTGGAACATGTGACCTTTGACCAAGGAAGAGATAGAGGATCTTCAGAGAATGCAGAAAGAAGCTCCAGGAAGGGGACAAAGCGCCTGAGATTTGGAGAGTGGTCAGGACCTGGCTGAAACAAAAGACTGCAGGGGAGCGGGTGTGCCAGGGGTCCCCAGTCTGGTACAAGCTCCAGGCTCTTCTGCCCAGCTGACAGTGGCTGCCCCACTGGGGATTAGGGAGAGGGAAGGGTGCGGGCTCGAGGACAGCACCTGGACCCTGTCCGGGTCGGGAGGGTCCCCTGTCCCACCCCGACGTGGATCTGCGGGGACGCTGGCTTGGGCCCTCTGTGTCTCAGCGGAGCAAGCGGGGGAGGGGACAAGTTCCGCTCCCGCTCCCGGCCCCTGACCCCGACCACCTCCAGGCTGCTCCTTCACTGTCCCTGGCTGGACCCGTGGCAAACCCTCCCCGACCCTCCAGTGCACCCACCCGCCAGTGGGGTGCCACGGTCCCAGCGCAACGCCCTTCCCACCCAGGCCGGGCCGCGGAGCCACGGGGCAGGGAGGGCCCGCAGAGAGGGGCTTGGCAAGTTAGAGCGGGGATTAGGACCCAGTTGGAGGCCGCGCAGCTAAGGGGGCCCCCCGGGGGGCAGCTAAGGGGAGACCGGGGCGGGGCTGTGGGGGGCCCGGGGGCGCAGGGGCCCGTGGGGGCCGGCTGTGGGGGGCCGGGGTGCAGCTGTGGGGGCCCCGGGGGCGGGGCTGTGGGGAGTCCGGGGGCGCTGCTGTGGGGGACCGGGGTGCAGCTGTGGGGGCCCCGGGGGCGCTGCTGTGGGGCCCCGGGGGCGCTGCTGTGGGGCCCCGGGGGCGGGGCTGTGGGGAGTCCGGGGACGCAGGGGCCCGGGGCGCGGCTGTGGGGGGCCGGGGGCGCAGGGACCCGTAGGGGGCGGCTGTGGGGAGCCCGGGGGCGGGGCTGTGGGGGGCCGGGGTGCAGCTGTGGGGGCCCCGGGGGCGCAGGGGCCCGTGGGGGGCGGCTGTGGGGGGCCGGGGCGCAGCTGTGGGGGCCCCGGGGGCGGGGCTGTGGGGAGTCCGGGGACGCAGGGGCCCGGGGCGCGGCTGTGGGGAGCCCGGGGGCGCTGCTGTGGGGAGCCCGGGGGCGCAGGGGCCCGGAGCGCGGCTGTGGGGGGTCCGGGGGCGCAGGGACCCGTGGGGGGCGGCTGTGGGGGGCCCGGGGGCGCAGGGACCCGTGGGGGGCGGCTGTGGGGGGCCCGGGGGCGCAGGGACCCGTGGGGGGCGGCTGTGGGGAGCCCGGGGGCGCAGGGACCCGTGGGGGGCGGCTGTGGGGGGTCCGGGGGCGCAGGGACCCGTGGGGGGCGGCTGTGGGGAGCCCGGGGGCGCAGGGGCCCGGAGCGCGGCTCTGGGAGGCCCGGGAGCGGGCGCGGGCCGCAGCGCTCGGGACCCGGTGGCGAGAACTTGTAGGGGGCGGGCGCGGGCGCGGACACGGAGCGGGGGTCCCGGGGCGCCCCTACCTCGGGCCGCCAGCAGCGAGAGGCCGCCGAGCAGCAGCAGCGGCAGCGGCAGCGGCGGGACGGGGCTGCGGGACGCGGCGCGCTCCATGGGGGCGGCGGGCGGCGGACAAAGGCGCGGCGGGCGGCGGGCGGCGGGCGGCGGGCGCTCCTCGCTCGGGCCGGGGCAGCCTGCGCGGGCCGCGCCGTGCGGTTCAATTATCCCGCCGCGGGCCGGGGCGGGGCCGGGGCGGGGCCGGGGCCTCCCACCCGCGGCGCCGGGGGTCCGCGCGCCGGTCCGGCCCAGGGCCCCCGCGGCCACGCCGGGGTGGGAGGGAGCCCAGACCCTCCCGCAGGACGTGACGACCCCTGCCTCCACCCCGCGCCCGCCGGGGACACCATCCCTCCCCACACTGCTGGGTGAGACGAGAGTCTGACCCCCAGGAAGGCCTGCGTCCTGAGGGGCGGCCAGGCCCTGGCCTTCCTGCTGCGGACCTGGCCTGCAGGTCCTGGACCGGGACAGGGCCCCGGAGCAGGACGGATTTCCAGCGGGAAGCCTGGGCCCCGGGGAGCAGCGATCCCACCCCGGGATCCCACCCCGCAGGAGGAAGGCCCGGCCACCCTCGCGCACGCACACCGAGGTGTGCCCTGCGGGAACGTGCACAGCTGCCACCGCCACCGGGGCCCCCCTGGAGTCCCACACACCCCACACTGACCACGGAAAGGCTGAGGCGCAGCCAGGCAGCGGCCATTCAGCCTGGGATCCCGGCCATCAGGAGGCCGAGATCTGCAGGATCTCAAAGACCCGGGTAGAAAAGCTAGAAAGGGGCTGGGAGCCTGGCTTTCAGGCAGAGTGCGTGGCTAGCACTGCGTTCAACTCCTCAGCACCGCATAAAGAGAAGAAGCCCAAAGTGGCAGTATGGCTCAAGCAGCAGAGCACTACCCGCTGAGATCTGAGGATCACTGCTCGGCTCAAAGCCAGCCCAGCACAGAAGTTCTGGAGACTCTCATCTGCAGTTAACCACCAGAAAACTAGAAGTGGGCTGTGGCTCTCGTGGCAGAGCAGTAGCCTTGACCTGAAGAGCTCAGGGACAGTGCCCAGGCCCAGAGTTCAAGTCCCGCAACCAACACAACAAAAAGAAAAGAAAAAGAAGAATCAGAAAGATTCCATCTCCAACTAGCTAGCAAAAAAGCCTTGGCAACATGGCTCAAGTGGTAGAGCACCAGCTCTAAACAAGCAAGAGAGTGAGGATGGGGGGGTGGAGAATTAAACCTCACATAATAAGTGCATCTCAGGATGATAATGGCAGGTCAGGGTGGGGTGCACTGCAGAGCATGAAAACAGCTGGGGAGCATGTTTAATATGGGTGTTGGTTATAAGGTTGGATTTAGTCTGAAAATAAATTTATCAGGTTCACTTGTGAAATCCTAGCTACTCAGAAGGCTGAGATCTGAGTGTCGTAATTCAAAGTGAATTTACCAGCAGAATATCAGGAGAGCCATAGCTGAAATGGTAGGACTCCATGCCTTGAGCAGAAAAGCTAAAGGACAGAGCCCAGGATTCTGAGCTTTTGTTTTGTTTTGTTTTTAAGAAAATGAATGTTGTGGGTCGGGGGTGGGGAAGGGACAAAAACATGAGAAGGGGTATCAATGTGTGAGAAGTAATGCAGCTACTACCTGATGAATGTAACTGTAACCCCTCTCTATATATTACCCAGACAATAAAAATTAAAAACAACAAATGTTGTGTTTGACAAGTGAAATTTTTATGTTTATTTTTTTTAATATGCAACTTAACTTGTTTAGAGAACAAATGGGGATTGGAAGAATTGTGCCAGAAACCTAGAGTGATATAATTACCACATGGAAACTTGATTCTTAGTTTCTTGGCAAGAAAAGGCAAAAATCCAATAGTGATCATTCCTCTGGCTTCCCCCTTTCTGACACTTCCCCTCCCCCCAACATACACACAAATCAGGCCATGTTATCAGGAGAGATTTCTTTCCAACTCCTTACGTAAAGAGTGCAGATACTTGATAAGCCACACATTTTCTTGTCATTTGTAGAGAGGAGTGACAAAGAGGGAGAGGGAGAGATACTGAAAGGCGTTCAATGGGGGAAGCTGGGGCCAGAGCATCCATCCTCAGACCCCAGGCCCTGGGCAAGGAGACACAAGCCTGGAATCTGCCCCAAGCAGGAAGTTATTCATAATGTCCCTCTGTGACCGGCCAGACCTTGCCCATCTCCAGGACCAGGTAGACAGACAGCTCGCTCTCCCTGACAGCACAGTCCTTCCTGGATTGGTGCTCTACCACTTACTTGAGCCACATCTCCCAGTGTCCAGCTATAAAGGACAACTACACTGGGGATGGAGGCAGAGCCTGACAGGCTGCTGGAAAGACACTACCACTGAGTCACAGGCTGAAGTTCATCTTTTTTTTTTTTTTTTGGCCAGTCCTGGTGTTTGAATCCAGGGCCTGGGTCAGGTCCTTAAGCTCACGGCTTAAGGCCGCTCGCTCTCCATTTTAGCCACAGCTCCACTTCCTATTTGTTTGCTTGTGTTGGTGGTTAACTAGAAAAAAAAGAGTCTCATGGACTTTGCTGCCCCTGCTGGTTTCAAGCCTGGACCCTTAGCTCTCAGCCTCTTGAGTAGCCAGGGTTACAGACATGCACCACCACGGGCTCACTGGTCCATCCCCACAGCATAGATGCTGGGTGCGTCCGGTTTCTTTGCCGTGGTAAGCAACTACAAAGACCACTGCAGGGTTTCCAGGCCCTTTTTTTTTTTTTTTCTTCTGCCAGTCATGGGCTTGAGTTCAGGGCCTGAGCACTGTCCTTGGATTTTCTCAAGGCTAGCACTCTACCACTTGAGCCTCAGTACCACTTCAGGCTTTTTTCTATGTATGTGGTACCGAGAAATTGAACCCGGGTATTTGTGCATGCTAGGCAAGCACTCTACCACTAGGCCAAACTCCCGGCCCCTCAAGGCCTTTTTGTATGTGAGATTTTTTTCTTTAGGCTGATTCCTAGAAGTCAGAGGAATTCTCACAGGTCACAAACCGCTCTAAAGAGCAGCTTCTTCCAAGATGACCGGCCTCCTGTCCCTCCCTGGAAGTCCAATGGCTCCAGGAAAGCAGGAGTTTCTGCATGGCTTCTAGCTCGCAGCGGCGCAGTCTCTGAGATAAATGGGTGGGCCAGGGTGTCTCCTTCATATTATTTCCAAAGGAACTCAGCAATCTTGTATTGGCGCCTGTTTTTGGAAAATCTACTATCACAGGCTCTAAACACACCTCCTTGGCTGAATAGAAGCCAATCTCATCCTCCCCAGATATGCTGGACATGAAGTCTGGGTGTATGGGTGTGCCTGCCTGTGTGTGTGTGCGCACGCGCTGCTCCTAGGCTTGAACTTAGGGCCTGCACACTGTCCCTAAGCTTTATTGCTCAAGACTGCCACTCTAATACTTGAGCCACAGCTATACTTCGGGCTTTTTTGTGGTTAATTCGGGATTAGGGTCGCACAGGTTTCCTGCCTGGCCTGGCTTTGAACCTTCATCCTCAGATCTCTGAGTCCTCTGAGTAGCTAGGCTTACAGATGTGAGCTACTGGTGCCTGGCTTATGATCACTTTCAAAAGCTGCCTGAGTTGTTGCAACTCCTTCAAGTATGGGTGGATGTGGGGAGGAGCAAGGAGAACGACAGGATAGCCCCAAGGTGTGCCCTGCCCCAATCCCACACTCGTGAGCACAAACAAGTTCAGGGACCCAAGAGGCAGCCTGACCCAGGGGTGGATCCCACCCCAGATCCAGCTCCTACCTTGTCTCCAGCTTTGCTTCCCTCCAGAGCAGGAGCAGCTCAGCCCGTGCCTCAGGTCCACAATGGACAAGGCTGACTTCATTCACGACCACATGGATCCAGGCTGTCAAATGCTCTTCCCAGGCCCCCGGGGAGCGGGGCCGGGGATATGATCAGCATCCGAAGGCACCCGTGGGCGCAGGCTGGGTGGCCTGTGGGGCATGTGGGTGCCCACTTCCTCTCCTCCTTGCCCTCTGTGGCTCCCCTGGGTCTGCCCACTGCCCTCAGGGTTCCAGGCACATCACAGCCAAGCTGGCATTGTGGATGTGCCATCTCTGTCCACAAAGTGGGACTGCCCTTGGTTCATGCAGCACCCACCCATATTTAGTGAGTGTGAGAGGGCTGACCACAAATGTGCCTGACCAGACCAGTCCTTCTCTGGGCGCGTGGCCCTCCTTTCATGGGCCTGTACAGCCACAGAGGGCAACTGGAAGCTGCCATTTAGCCGCACACCAAGGCTCAAGCGTAGACTGGGCCATATCTGGCTGAGACACAGGCAACATGGCCCTCGAGGTGGGTAGACCTTGTCCATTTTACAGATGGACAAACTGGTGCTCAGCAAGGCCCCAGCTTTCCCAGTTTCCCTGGGCCAGTGAGAGGCCAAACGTCACAAGCCCCTCTGCCCACTCCGGCTCCAACTCAGAGCTCAAGCCACAGAAACACGAGAGAATGGACAGGAGTGGGTCAACACCATTTGTGCTCTGTCCTCTTCACCTAGTTCAGAGTCCATGTGAGGAGGGGATGGGGCTGGGGTCTTCCAGGCAGCAAGGCCTCCCTCAGTGTGACTTAGCCCCCAGAGAGCAGCAGGGCCAGTGGCAGGAACCTGGGGCACCATTTTGCCAGGAGACCTCAAGTGGGGCCCCAAGAAGCAAGCCTGGGTTTCTAAAATATTTTGGAAAATTCTAGAAACCGCATGTAAATTCTATTAAAATACAGAGAAAAATAGACCCACAGTTCCACCAGCCCAACCCACCAGGCTTATTTTTTCCATGTTCTTCTGTAGTTCTCATTTCACTTCATTAAGAAATCATGGGGTAGATACAATTACACATTTGGTGTTTTTACTTAGGCATGATTGTATTTTAAAAGCAAATATGTGAATAAACTATTTTTTTGAAAAAGTGAGTAGCAGCAGATTGCCACAGGCCAATGTTTCCACTGCAACAATTAGAAAAGGCTGGGCAAATTATACAAATCAGACTTTTTTTTTTAAATAACCAATCCTGAGAGTTAAACTGTGGGCCTGGGTACTGTCCCATTATGTTGAAGTCAGCTAAGAGTCAGCCAGGAGAACTGGCTCTGACATTCCTCAGTGACACTAGGGGAGGTCTTGACAGGACCGGATTCTGTTCTCACAGGAGGCTGATGTTGGAGTGGATGCTGGGGCTTCTCCGAGGCGTTGCATGGGAGATGATTTTCTTCTGCAACAACACCATTTATCTAATAGGGATACCTTTGCTTCTAGCTTTTTCCACTCCAGCACGGATGTTTCCAGGAGGTGAGGAGCCATCGCCGGAGACAGCAACATCACCTGAAGCCTCTTTGCTCTCCATACACGATATCCAGCAACCCATGAAAATCACTGGACAGGAAAAGAGTTAACAAAATACGACAAGCAGTGAAGACAGACAAAAGATGCAGAACCAGAGTTGATTAAGGATGCTGAAGTTAGAGGACAAGAAATTTTTTAACTTTATTTTGTTTTATTTATTTATTTTGTATTTTCTTTTTTGATATTGGGGATCAGAACCCAGGACGTTACACTTGCCAGGTAAGTGCTTTGCCACTGAGCTACATCCCAGCCTAACAAGAAATTTTAAATAATAATGGTTAAGATGTCAAAAGAATTGACCCCCATACAAAGTAATAAACGTTTTTAAAATTAGGAAGTTGAGATCTTTAAAAATAACAATCTAGAGCCTAGTGGTAGAGTGCTTGCCTAGCATGAATGAAGACCCGGGTTCGATTTCTCGGTACCACATACATAGAAAAAGCTGGAAGTGGTCCTGAGACTCAAGTGGTAGAGCCTTGAGAAAGTCCAAGGACAGTGCTCAGGCCCTGAGTTCAAGCCCCAGGACTAGCAAAATATAACTAAACAAATAAAGTAACAATCTAGAACTCAAAAGTTTATAATGTAATACAAGGACTTAACCACAGGTTTGACATAGCAGAACACAAAAGAAAGTGACTCAGAAGAAGCCAATAGGAAACATTTATACTGGCCAGGCATGGTGGCTCATGCTTATAATCCCAGTGACAAAGGAAGCAGACACCAGTAGAATCAAAGTTAAAGGCAAGCCTAGGCAAAAAGGTAACAAGATCCCCTTCGACAGACAATTCAGGGGTGGTAGCTCACGCTGGTAATCTTAACTACGCAGGAGACGCAGATAGGAGGCTTGCTGTCCAAGGGGAGTCCCAGACAAAAAGCAGGAGACTCCTTCCTATAGGGGAGCGGGAGAATGGAGGGCTGGGAAGGTGGCCTGGAAATAGTGTTACACACACACACACACACACACACACAACTTCTAAAGCAGCCGAGGGTGGGTGGAGGTGAGTGAGGAATAAACATGACCTTCGGAAGAACAATGACAAATTGGGGCAGGACAGAGAGGGGAGCCCAGGGCACTCTTTGTGACTCCCAGACACAGAGAGGTAGCCGCCAGGGTCCCCTCCCCAAGGAGCTCATAAGCTGTGAAGCAAACAGGGCCAAAGACCCGGTGAGTAGTTGATGACAGGAGCACAGGGACCCCGAGGAGAGGAAATGGAAGCTTGAACTGAGGTCAGGGCAGTGTCCCAAGAGAACACATCTGCCTGGCATCCTGAAGCACCAGTGGGAGTTGGTCAGGATTCCCCAGGGAGAGACAAGGTGGAAGCCCAGAAGGTCTTGTCTGCATGACCCCCACCCACAGCCAGCCCCTCATTGGGGGGGGAGAGGGAGGGTGTTCTGGGATTGAGTGGAGGACTCGCAGAGGCTCCAGCCAGGATCCCAGCATCAAAGCTCTCTTCCTCTCTTCTCAGAAGTCTTCCTCTAGGCCAGGAAGCTTTTTGGATTTGAAAGCAATATCTTGGCTCAGAATTTCCAAGGTTCACTTTGAAAATAAAAGCCAGAGCAGCATTCTGAGGCGCAGCTCTTTCCTCTGGGAACACAGCCCTGTAACACATGTTGTTGGGGAAACTACGTTCAAGTAATCCATTTCACAGCACACTGCCGGGCCCAGAGTTGGCAACAGGAATTAAGGAGGAAGCGAATCCTAGGTCTGCTCTAGGACGAAGGGATCTTAATGGGAAACACATGAAGACCACTGAGAAAATGGCTTGTGAACCAATAATCTGCAATGCTCTTCCTTCCTTCCTTCCTTCCTTCCTTCCTTCCTTCCTTCCTTCCTTTCCTGTCTTCCTTCTTTTTCTCTCCTTCCTTCCTTCCTTCTTTATCCCTTTCTTCCTTCCTTCCTCCTTCCCTCTTTCCTCCTCTTTTCCTCTAATGAATTAGATTTAATTATGTGTATCACAGCACATTTAAAAACCACGTTGCATCTTGACACATGTTCACTATTGGCCTCAAAGAACATTGGAATCCAAATGTGGTGAAAGAATTTACAAGTATATATCATCTCCTAATTTGATTCCTAATCTCAAATGCCAGTTTTCCAGGTTCAGATTTTGGCAAGTGAAGGAATCCCAACTGGGATTTAGGCCAAACAAACAAAACATGAACCCAAATCAAAAAGGAAAAGCAAAGTATCTATATTCAAGGCAGTCACCATTCTGCCAAGACCAGTCGTTCCCCAGAGAGCACACGAGTGTTTATGACAAGCTCCATTCCAGCCTAATCTCACTGCACATGAGACGCACTCTAATAAAACTCCCCCTACGCTCATGTTCTATAAAGAGACCATCTGTTGACGATTCGAAGGTCTCATGACTTCATTCTAATGCCATGGAAAACTCAAAATATACTTTTCAAAGCTTACTGGAAAATAAAACAGACTATAAAGACGGGAGATCTACTTTAGAGAAACAAGAAGGAATTGCTTCAGAGTTATTCAGAATTCATAATGCTTTAGAAGCAACTCAGCTAGAAACCACTGATATCTTGGCTAAGATTTGTGATGAGAGCTTTGTGGACCACGGCAGGCTTCTTCAAAGGACAATCGAGCACTCATTGCTAACTCAGCACAACCATGATTTGCTGCCAGCTCCTCGGTACAAAATACTGGCATTTCGTCTACTATAGTTTCTGAGAAAGAGCTGCACGATGCTGCAACTCTTGCCATCTTTTTGTGGTTGTTGTTTTGTTTTTGGTGCCAGTCTTGGGGTTTGAAATCAGGGCCCCAGCCTGTCCTTGAGCTTTTCCAAAATTTTTATTTATTTATTTATTTGTTTGTTTGTTTGTTTGTTTATTTTGTGGAACATGCAGCTTGAACTCGGCCCGAGTGCTGTTCCTGAGTTCTTCAGCTCAAGGCTACTGCCCTACCTTTGGGCCTGGGTACTCTCTGATCTCTAGAGCCAAGCCCCACTTCCCATTTTCTAGAGGTTAATTAGAGATCCTTTTGTGGCCGGGCTGGCTTTGAACCTTGATCCTCAGATCTCAGAGTCCAGAGTAGCTAGGATTACAGGCGTGAGCCACCGCACCCAACTCCCTGAGCTTTTTAACTCAATCCTAGTGCTCTACCACTGGAGCCACAGCTCCATTTCTATTTCTCATTAAGTAGAGCTAAGAACCTCATGGATTTCCTGCCCAGGCTGGCTTTGAACCACAGTCCTCAGATCTCAGCCTCCTGAGTAGCTAGGATTGCAGACGAATGCCATGAGTATCTGGCTGCATTGTTAAGTTGTTGCAAGGATATATTTTAGTATGACAGGGCTAAAGTAGGGGGGAAAATTGCAGAAGGTAAATATTTCTTCTTTCCTCTTAGGAAATGGGAGTGAAAGACTCTAAATGGAAGCCGCCTTTATTCTTTCAGAGCTGGGGTAATACATGTACGTGGTCGTGATGTCTAGCACCCCCAACCACCGGACAATGGCTTTGTGTGGCCAAGATGAGTGTTGCTTCTTCTGAAATGTGGACACATCTTTGAGCCCACCTGGATAATGGGCGAGCTTTAGGACATCCTTGTCCTGTCTGGCTGCTTCTATCTATTTTTATCATTTCAGAGAAAAAAAGTAGATTTCGGTGGCCCCTGGGAGGTCTCTGCAGCTCAGCACTTAAATACAGAGAAGATTAGCTAGTTATTTATTTCTCTATTCTAGTTTTAACTTCTGATCCTCTGATGCTTGTTCACAATAATGTAATTGTCCTGCTCCTTGCCTATTCTGTCTCATTTCCCCCTTCTGGTCTTCCACGGGACACAGAATGTCAGTGGTTGTCTCCTGTAGCTGCTTCTTGCTGTATGGCCTATTGGCCATAATCGGGGGGTGAGGAGAAAGGGAACCAGAGAGTCCTGAAATGATAAGTGTTACAAAAGAGAAAGAAGCCACCTATGGAGACAGGAGGACCCCAGGGCATTCCAGGCTGCAGCCTGGGCAGAGGAGCTTAGAGGGTAGGCAGGACTGACCGTCTGTGCACGCAGTCAACTGCCAGCCACCGAGGATGTCCTGTCCCACACATCAGAGGGGGATCTCAACCTCCAGAATGGATGGGTCTTCGGGGGACAGTGACTGGGGATCAAAGCCAGAGCTTTGCTTGTGCTAGGCAAGCGTTCTACCACTGAGCTAAGCCCTCAGCCCCTGAAAGACAATATCTATAGCTATCTCTCTATCTCTCTGTAATCTGTCTATGTAACAGGGGTCTTGTTATGCTACTCAGGCTGATCTTAAAACCTGAGGGCTCAAGTGATTCTCCTACCTCAGGCTCTCTAACATTAAAAAAAAAAAAGTTAGCTCTGCTAACTTCTGGTTTTCAAAGCTCTTCTCTTTCTCTTGTTAATCTAGATCAATTTCTCTTGTCTTCTAGTACACTGTTTCCTTTTATTTTTCTTTTATTTTTTTTAAAGAAAACTTGGCGGAGATTTATTAAGTAAGCAAGCAGACAAACTGACAAGCAGCAGACAGACAGAGGGATGGGGCACACTCTAACAGAATGTGGGTCCTCTCACAAGAAGAGGAAAAGAAGAAGAAAAAGAGAGAAAGACCCACTGTTTCCTTTTGATACCTGGTGGCTATTTATTGTTTTGTATGTTTCTCATTTGTTTTGAGAGTTATTTCTAGCTTGCTTGTTTTTTTTTTTTTTTTTTGCCAGTCCTGGGCTTGAGCTCAGGGCCTGAGCACTGTCCTTGGACTTTCTCAAGGCTAGAGCTCTACCATTTGAGCCACAGTACCACTTCCGGGCTTTTGTTTTTTTCTATGTATGTGGTACCAAGAAATCGAACCCGGGTCTTTGTGCATGCTAGGCAGACACTTTAACCACTAGGCCAAACTCCCGGCCCTTGCTTGTTTTTTTTAAAATCTTGGTTGTTTCAAGGTCTTTGTCAGATAATCTAATATCCCTCTCATCTTGGGGTTTTATGCCTTCGTTAGTTCAGTTTGAGATCAATGGTGGGCAATGATGAATAATTTTCAGAGGTTTATTTTTGTTTGTTTTAATTTTTTCTTGTAGTGCTGGGGATTGAACCCAGGGCCTTCCTTACACATGCTAGGCAAGTGCTCTACCACTGAGCTACGTTCTATCGCCGGTGTGTGTGTGTGTGTGTGTGTGTGTGTGTGTGTAATTGCAACCCAGATGTTCTCCTAGTGTGTCTGAGGTTCTGGAATCTCTGTCTTATCTGGCGTATTTCTGGCACAGCTCTGGCAGGGGAGGGGGCCTCTGCCTCAGAACTGCCAGATGGAGTAGAGGCCCAAGTTTCCCCCCAACCTTTCATCGCACTGCTCAAGGGGGGCGGGGACTGCCCGAGTGGGAGGACTGCCCCTCCCCCCTTCTTGATCCCAGGGATTCCATTTGCCTTCCCGGATGCCATGAGTGTGGAGGAGGAAGGAAGCCGACATTGAAGGTGGAGTGCAAGTCCAGACACCCCATGCATCTTCACCAGCAGGAATGACCACCCTGGTTCTACCGTGATCACCTTTCTCTGCCCTTTGAGAGCCTTCTTCTGCTGGGAGTGTGGCCTAGTGGTGGATTGCTTGCCTAGCGTGCATGAAGACCTGGGTTTGATTCCTCGGAACCACATACACAGAAAAAACTGGGAGTGGTGCTGTGGCTCAAGTGGTAGAGCAATAGTCTCGCGAAAGCCCAAGGACAGTGCTCAGGCCTTGAGTTCAGTCCCCGGGACTGGCAAAAAAAAAAAAAAATCAGGTAATGAGAGAGGCTTCTCCTGTAGCATTCTCAGTTGCACTCAGTGGTGGTATGGGAAAAGTATTATGTACTCCGTCTGCCAGACACAGAAGTTTCTCTGTGGTACTTCTTCACAACTTTCTTGTAATGGGGTTGAATTTATTTCATTTATTTATTTATTTATTTATTTGCCAGTCGTGGGCTTGAGCTCAGGGCCTGAACAATGTCCTTGGGCTTTCGCGAGACTATTGCTCTTGGACTTTCTCAAGGCGAGAGCTCTACCACTTAAGTCTCAGCACCACTTCCGGCTTTTTTCTGTGTATGTGGTACCAAGGAATCGAACCCGGGTCTTCATGCATTCTAGGCAAGCACTTTAACCACTAGGCCAAACTCCCGGCCCTGGTGGGGTTGAATTTAAAGCCCCACACTTTCACCAGGCTTTTTCCCTTGCAGCTGGTGTTTTACCATGGGAGCCACATCTCCAGGCCAGCTTTTTTTTTCTTCTTTCTTGCTGGTTAGTTGCAGATAGAGTAGACTTTCTGGCTTTGATCCTTGATCCTCAGAGCTCAGTCTAGCCTGCTTCTCAGACCACAGGCATGAGCCTGGCTTGCGACATTCTGTGACTCTATTGTTATTTAAAAATTGAAAAGTTACACCCCAAGGCCAGGAGTCTGGACTACTAGTAGAATGCTTGCCCAGCATGCACGAAGACCCACATACATAGAAAAACCCAGAAGTGGTGCTGAGGCTCAAGTGGTAGCACTCTGGCCTTGAGAAAGTCCAAGGACAGTGCTCAGGCCCTGAGCTCAAGCCCAGGACTGGCAAAAAAAAAAAAAAAAAGTTGTACCCCAATTCTCCTATTAGTATCAGAATATAAGACAGGCAAGTTATTCTAAGAAGGAGCAGTGCAGTGGTCGATAGTGTATGACAGATGTGCAGAAATGTCAGGGCAGCAGGGCAGAGGCCAAGAAAGCCTGGGGCTCCGGTCGCTAGGACCAGGTCCTTGTGGACACCGCAGTATGAGGAGGTGGAGAGGACAATCTAAACCTCGGGGTCCTGGAGCATCTGAATTTCCTTCTGAGGCCCACGCCAGCCCAGGAGGGCTCCTGCGGTGGAATGTTCTAGTGGCACAGTCCATGAGACGCCTGATGAGCCCTCACCCTTCAGAAGCACAGCCACACCACAGCCGGAGTGTCAACGGAGCTGGGCAGGGGTGAGGGGAAGCGGCCTGGCTGTGGGCGGCCAGACGGAGTGGAGGCCTGTGGCGGGGGCCCAGAGGCCAGCCAGCCAGACTCCAGGCTGGAGGAGATGAAAGCATCTGGAAAACATCGATGTATTCACGATGAAAGGCCAAAGGTGCAGTGAGCACCAGCTGAGTTGAGGGTTGGTTGTTTTTGTTTTGTTTTGTTTTTTAACTTTGAAGTAGAACAATCTATCTAGATGTTTCCTTTTATCTCCGAGTCGGTTGTGGGGAGGGTGTGACCCTCTCACCATCAAAGGACGTTTGTGCCCATCTTGTGCTTCCAGAAAGTAGACTGAGCTCAAGAAACAGAAAAGCACACTTAAGGAAGGCTAGAAATCAGTATTTCCATATTTCTTCAGGGATGAACCCCAGCTCCTGCCTCAATTGTCTGTCATAATGAGGAAGGGAGGAGAAAGTGGAGCTGTGGCTCAAAGTGGCAAATGCTAGTCTTCAGTAAAAAGCTGAGAGCAAGAGGCCTGAGCTCAAGCCCCAGTACCAGCAAAAATAGAAAGGGAAAGGGAGGGAGAAAGAAAGGAAGAATGAAAGAAAGAAAGAAGAAAGGAGGGAGGGAGGAAAGGAGGAAAGAGAAAGGAAGGAAGGAAGGAAGGAAGGAAGGAAGGAAGGAAGGAAGGAAGGAAGGAAGAAAAAGAAAAAGAAAAACAAATAGCCAGGCACTAGTCTCACGGTTATAATCCTAGCTACTCAGCAGGTGGAGATCTGCGGATTACGGTTCAAAGCCAGGTGAGCAGAAAAATCTGTGACATTCTTATTTCCAATAAGCAATCAAAAAGCTAGGAGTGGAGGTATGATTCAAGTGGTAGAGTACCACCCTTCAGTGAAAAAGCTAAGAGACAGCACCCAGGCCTTGAGTTCAAGCCCAGTACCAGAATACACACACACACACACACACACACACACACACACACACACACACCACCACCACCACCACCACCATCAACAACAACAACATAAAAATTATGCATGTGGAGCTGGTGTGGCTCAAGTGGTAAAACGCCTGCCTAAAAAGCAAAAGACCCTGAGTTCAAATCCTACCAGTGCCAAATCTGCATGTGTGCTGCAATGGACTGTATACATCAGGTCTCCTCTGGATTCACGGGTGGATGTCTTCATCGTGAGGTCATCAGAATGCGATGTTAGATAAAGATGGAGTCACTAGCATAAGATAAGGTCTTGGTGGGTCCTGATCCATTCTGAATCTTCCCTGTGTTTACAAGAGGAGGAGATGAGGACACACTGACGCACAGGGACATGCTGGCCAAGGAGAGAAGCTCAGAGGAAACCAGTTCTTGATCTCAGGCATCTGGCCTCCAGGACTGTGAGAAAAGAAGCTTCTGTTGTTTGGGCTGCTCTGTCTGGGTTCTCTTACGGCAGCCCTTGTAAAATAACACACATGCTCTCGCCCCCAAATCTGGCTTCATCTGTGTTTCCTACCTCTTTGAATGATGCCTGGCCACTGCCCAAGCCAGCACGACTCTTGGGATTGTGCCCTTCTGGTATGCATTCCTAGCCACCACTGCTGCGCCCACACCATCAGCCCTCAGCAACAGCTCTTCAGTCCATTCTGTTCATCGCCTTCTCAACCCCAAAGGCTGGCTGAGCACACAGCAGTCAGAGTCACTCAGGGCAACGTTCCCCAGGCCTGGCTTTCCTGTGGTGACCAAGGGGCAGGGCCTGGATGCTGCCCAGTACATAGCCTAGGGACCCTGCCCCAAGATGGGGCAGTGCTATGGCACTGAGAAATTGTCCCCAGGAACCTGGGCTCACAAAGGGACTTGTGTTGGGGCACTCTGAGGCAGCATTGCTCCAGCCTCAGAGTGAGATGTCCAGAGGCCACAGGTCTGTGCCCAGGCTCCTCTTGGCTCAGACACCTCAGCCAGAGCTAATAGAACCCAAAGTGTCACCCCTGAGGAATCTGGGAGACTGAGACCTTCTCGACCCCTCCTACTCTGAGCCCAGGTTTCCAGAGGTGCTTCATCTTCTCTGGACTGCTCATTGTTCTGCAGTACTCGGGGTGGAATTCAGGCCTCGGGGTGCTAGGCAGACACTCTACTACTTGAGCCACGTCTCCATCCAGGACCGCCACAGCCACAAGATTTGTGTATGCTTTCATGCTTGAACTCACTGCCTTAGGCTCTTGCTTGGTTCGTACTCTACCATTTGAGCTACAGCTCTACTGCCAGCTTTTGGAGCTAGGCATCTATAGGAGTTATCTTCCCAGGTTGGCTTTGAACTATAATCCTCAGATCTCAGCCTCCAAATAGTATAGGGATGAGCTATTGGCTTTGCTCAGCTTTGTTTTTATACCACTGGTGTTTGAACTCATGACTCTCATGCTTGCCAGGCTGCTACTCTACCTCTTGAGCCACACCCCCAGCCCTGTTTTATGTTTGTTATTTTTGAGAGTCTCCCCTGATAGGTCTTGACCCACATGAGTTACAGGCATTCAGCTTAGCCTTTTGTTGCTGGAAGAAAATTCCTGGAATCAACAACTTAAAAGAGGGAAAGATTTATTGTGCTCATGTTTCACAGATCTCAGTCCACAGACAGCTGCATCTGTTATTTGAGTCTGAAGCATGGCAAAGCATGATCTTGATTTTGGGGTGCTAGAGACTCCTGTCCCCCAATACAGTCCCTCCTTCTCCAGACCCATTCCAAGAAATCTGCCCTCACTCAACATGGAGATGCCATTGAAGTCCCCTTCACTGCCCCAGGGGTCCCAGAAGCCTGACAGAGAGGTCAGGAGCAACCAGTTATATGTTCATGGAATTCTAGGAGAAAATTATATCCACAGGCTTGCAATAAGCAAAAGCTCCAAGTCCTCTCTCCCCTAGCTCTCCCTGGAGACCACACCCAGCAGGGCTGTTTTGTGTAGGATCTGACACAGAACAGAGTTGAACATCCCTAGGCCCAGCTTTTGCCCAAGTGCCTGGTGTCCAGAGCCAGCGGCTGGGCTTTCACTTGCATTTCCTCACCTCTGACTTGCTGTGATGGTGACACAAGGTGACTTATGGTTCCCACAGCTCGAGGTGGCCAGGAGCCTGCAATGAGCAAATGTGTGCAGACCACTGCCCAGTGCAGGGCCTGGCACAGCACTGGAGCCCCATAGACGCCATCGTGCACCGTGGAGGTGGAGGACACGCCGCTACTTTCCACTGACGCCTGCATTCCATGGGGAGATTGTCATTTGGCCAGAGGTTTGTTTTAATTAGCAAGCAGTGAGGAGAGTGGAGGCGCGGCCTTGCTAACGAGTTCTCCAGGTGGTAGGGGAAAAGAAATATCAGATGACAAAAACCAAGTGGGACGTGTTCTTGAGGGGGCACGCGGGGGAGCTGGGAGGAACACAGTCGAAACATAGCTACAGGGATTTTTGTAGATGGTAAAAGTGGTGCCCAAGGCCTGGAAGGAAACATGGCTTCTTCCCAACTCTCTGTCCAGACCTTTTGTAATACAAGGTGGCAACAACATGTGGAAGCATCCAGCAGGGAGTGCCCCTCCACAAACCTGGTCCTGGCACTGCCTGGCATGCAGGGACAAGGCATGCCACAGTTGTGTGTGTGTGTGTGTGTGTGTGTGTGTGTGTGTGTGTGTGTGTGCACGCGCACGCACGCTGGGATTTGTCCACAGAGCCTGGATGCTGTCCCTCAGCGTTTCCAATCAAGGCTGGAGCTCTACCACTTGAGCCTCACAATTCCACTACAGCTTTCTGATGATGATTGGAGATAAGAACCCCATAGCCTTCCTTGCTAAGTCTGGCTTTGAATTGTGATCCTCAGATCTCAGCCCCCTGAGTAGCTAGGATTACCGGTGTGAGCCACCGGTACCTGGCAAGAATAGTCTAACCCTGCTGGAGACACGCTGACCCTGCTGCCAGATCTTTCTCTGCCACATTCCCAAGGGCTTTTCAACATCTGTCTGAAAAGGAAACTTGACTCTGAGGAGTCAGAATTCCATCAAAGAGCTCTGCAAACCAACTTGAGGCCCTGGGCCCTACAACCCCATAATTGGGACCAGGTTAGTGGTCCCGCCCCCCACCACAGGAAGGTCCTGACCAGGGCCTTCCCCTACCAACTTCATCCTGATTTTTTTCCCAATACAAACATAACCAACAGCATGCAGAGCTAATTACATGGTGCAGCTCGGAGGAGGCCGTGCTGTGGCTGGCAGCGAGTGGCCCTTTAGGACGGCTTCTCTGTGTGGACCACCATACCGTTCTGGGACCTGCCTGAGCCCCGTGCCAGGCCTGCTTTTCTGTGAACTTGGACAGAGGCTGAGATGTGTCGTGTATTCCTCACGTGCTGTCACCCACCAATCCCCCTTGGGCTACCCAAGGCCCTGCAGTACAGGCGGCCACTGACACCCGGGAAGTCAGGAACCAGCCACTCTTCCCACCCACAGTGACTGCCTGCCAACTTGGCTTCAGACTCCATTTAACACGGTTCCCTGAGGACCTGCGCCCCAGTGGCTCACAAGCTCCAAGGCAGTGTTTTGTCAGGGAGAGAGGACGTGGGAGAGGAAAGTGCTGATGAGAGCCGGGAGCCTCAACCATGCCACCGAATGCCACAGTGTGCTATGCGAATCCTGGGCTTCCCGCTTGGCTCCCAGGAACTTTGGGGAAGTGACCTTGACGGGAGTGGGACACATCCCTATGTGCAAAAGAAAGTCACCAGAGGCTGCTGCTTGCAATGGTTGTGGGCAGAAAGTGACATAACAGACACAAAATGCTCAGGAGCCGGCACCGCGGCTCACACCTGTAATCCTACCTGCACGGGAGGCTGAGATCTGAGGATCGCGGTTCAAAGCCAATCTGGGCATTAAAATCTGTGAGACTCTTATTTCTAATTAACCACCAGAAAACTGGAAGCCTGCTGTGGCTCAAGGGATAAGGTGGTAGCTTTGGGCTGAAGAGTTCAGGGACAAAAAAAAAAAATACTCAGAAGATGAGCCCCTTTTGCTCCAGTACTGGAGATGCCAGCAAGCAGAAAGACCTCTGGGCAGTTTCTGGAAGCTTTGCCCTTCTGGTGTCTGTGGCTGATGGGCGTGGGGCTATGCCAAAGAAACAGGAGCCATTTGCCCAGCACGTGTTTGTTTCCTGACTGCTTTTAAAAGCAAGGCAAGGTGAAGAAAACACTTAATCAGTAGTCCTGGGGCTGTGGCAGCGGCAGCAGTGGGAGGCCTCCCAGCTCCATGGAGACACTGGAAACACACCTAAGTCCAGGAGACGAGAGGTGGCACCCAAGCGTAAAGCCAAGCGAAGGTGCTCGCATCTGGAAAGGGAGTGGGCAGCTTGGCCTGTCTCTGTCACTACACAGTCTGACACTAACCCTGCACTACCACATTGCCAGCCCCTAGCCACCATCACCAGCCAAAGCGCTGTCTTCAAGATCTGGATCAGCTAGCTTCCTCCGTCCCTCCCTCCTTTTCGTTCTTTCATGTCTTCTCTTTTCCTTCCATTCTTTCCTTTCCTTCATTCCTTCCTGATTTCTTCCTTTCTCTCTTTCATTCTTTTGTGCCAGTACTAGGGCTTAAACTCATGGCTTGGGCACTGTCGTTTAGCTTTTCCACTCGAGGCTGGCACTCTACCACTTGAGCCACAGCTCCACCTCCTGGATTTTGGTGGTTCACTGGAAATAGAGTCTCACAGCCTTTCCTGCCCAAACTGGCCCCAAATTGCAATCCTCAGACCTCAGCCTCCTCGAAGCTAAGACTGCAGGCATGAGCAATGGGTTGCTCAGCTGCCATCCCTCCTTTCAGCCAGTCTCTTCTGTCCATCCTGGAGCCCCTCACAGCAGGGACTATGACCAGCTCCTGACAATAGTTCTGTTGTCCTGGATGTGGTGAGTGGGAGGTGGGGAGGCCAAGTGTCCAGGTGTCCAGGCTAAGGGTAGCTCTTGCGTGCTTCCCCTTAGAAAATCCTAGATAGTTGACATTTGTCTCCAAAGGTGGAGTTCAAGTGGAGGAAACTGAGTTAGTCTCTAGGTAATTTTATCATTGCCAAGTAAGAGTTAAGTTTTTCCAAAGATCTCTCTGGTTGGCAGTGGGATCAGGGAAGAGGACAGTGTGTGAGAGGAGCTGGCCAGAGAAGGCTGCTGTCACAGTTCACCGTCTGCAGGAGCCCAGGATGAGGAGAAGGGGATGCCATGGGAGAGTGGGGCCTGACGGAGGGTGGCAGCAGCCAGGCTTCTCTCCAGGACCATGGGTGTCTTTCATCAATCTGGAGTCCATGGGTAGAAGGCAGGGGGAGAGGCAGGTGTGGTGGCTCACACGTGTAATACCAGTTACCTGGGAGGCAGAGATGGGAAGACCTACATTTGAGGTCAACCTGGGAACAAAGTAGGCAACAATCTATCTCCAAAACCAAACAAAAACACCAGGCATGGTGGTTGGTACACACCTGTAATCTCAGCCACAGGATCACAGTCTAGGGTTGGCCCTGGGTAAAAAGCGTGAGACCCTAAATACAAAAAAGCTAGTTCCAGTAATAGAGCATCTGCCAAGCAAATGCAAGGTCCTAAATTCAAACCCTGGTGCCACAAAATACAGAAGAGGAGATGGAAAAGAAAGAGAAGGAAGAGAAGGAAGTTGTTTGGGGGAAATTATGGTTCTAACATGCTTTCAGGACATCCTGCTGGAAGTTTCTAAAAGCAACCAGGGAAGGAATTTAGAAGAGAGGTGGGGGCTGGAGATCTAACTGGAGCTGGATTTATGGGGGCTGCGAGAAGCCTTCACCCAGGCGGCAGCATCCCAGCCTCTGGGTGCCTGGAAAGGAAGCAGTGGCCCAAGGCCAGGGTTGCGACACCGCGAGGTGATTTATGGGAAAATGTCTGCTATGTTTCTCTGTGCTGTCTTCCAAGAGGGAATCTAAAACCCCACATTCTGATCCGAAGTGTAATTTCCAGTCATCTCCACCGACAACATTTGGTTTTTATTATCAAAAGATACTCACACAGATGTAGCATGAAAATCTTTTTGGCTTCCACGGATAAAGAAAACAAGATAATCTAAAATATTGCAGCAATCCTCAGACGTTTACAATTCCAAGAAATGTGTTTTGGGTAAGTCCTCTAGAATATCAGCTTCCAATGTGTTTCTGGCTGGAAGCCAGGACCGGTCGATTGCAGGCTGTCATCTGAACTTTCGGCCAGGAGGGCCCCAGGTATGGGTCCTAAGGCCAGCGGGCTGGCATCTCAGCTCCCCAGCTCCACACATGGGTGCACAGACAGGGTTAATGAGGGTGTTTCTTGAGAAAAGAAACAAGACAAAGGCCACATGTCTGCCTAAGTGTTCTCATTTGCTGTTCCTTACCAGACGTTCCAGGGGTGGGGAGGGGAAGAACTTTCCTAAGACAAATGAAAAATGTTGACATGGAACTCTTGTTTTGAACCTTAATACAGAACCTTGCCCTTCCCCCGGTCAAATTCCCTATTAATGATTTTGGCTTTCTTACATATGGCATTCTCCACATAGCATAAAGCCTGGATAACTCAGTACTGTGTTGTGTGCTTGTGTGTTTGTTCAAGCAGTGGGGTTTGAACTCAGGGCCTCAAAATCCTGCTAGGCCTTTTTCACTCAAGGCTGGCTGGCTGCCACTTAAGCCACACCTCCACTTTCAGTTCTTTACAGGTTATTTGAAGATGAGTCTCTTGAATTTATTTGACCAGGCTAGCTTTGAACTGGATCCTCAGATCTCAGCGTCCTGCATAGCTAGGATCACAAGCGTGAACCACTTGCTGTTTCAAAAATATATGAACTTACCAAGTTCATCCTAATCCCCAAAACGTCAATAAATTACATTTAATACAGCATAATGCTGGGATGATAATGTATTTACTCTCCCCACTTTACACATGTGGATGCTTGACCTTGGGAAATGAAGGTCATTTCCTCTGTGAGACTCAGCTTCCCTGTGGGCCAAGGTGCCCAGGGCTGGGCAGGGTGCTTTCCATGCCCTCTTCTCCTCCCTGTAATTCCTACCCATCAGCCAGAGAAAGCAAGACTCACAGAGGTAAAACCACTTGTCTGAAGCCACATGAACCTGACTGAAGGTGGTTCCAAGGAGGCTGGACTCCACTCCTCTCTCTGCAGCCTGGTGGCCGACAGAGAGATAGAGAGCTCCTCCTTGTACCCCAGGCCCTTCTACGTTTCAGTGCAGTCAGGGCTGCTCCATGCAAACCTCAGGGAGCCCTGGAGACAAAAGCGGTTAGACCACACCATGCTGCCCGATGAAAGCCACATCCAGAAACCAACCCCTGCTCGAAGCCAGGCTTCCTGTGCTCAGTGAGTGCTCTTCCCCTTGAGACACGCTCCTTTTTCATATCGTGTGCTCATAGCCACATGAACGCTTGGGACCCTGAGTGGCCTCTTCCCCTTCGCTGGGCGTGGCTGGCAGGTTGGAGTGAAGGTTGCAGACATCTCCCCCTTGGCCTTTTCCTGGAGCCCCAGTGACCAGTCAGCTTCCCGTCCCACCCAACCTGGTCCAGCGCGCACCTCACCAGCTTCAGTGAGGGAAGTTACCACCCTGACCATGAGTCTCCCCGGCCGTCCAGGCCGTCGCCCTTCCTCAAGGACATCCTGGAGATGTGGGTTTCCCCTCCATCCTTCTGCCCCGCACGCAGGACAGCGGCCATGGGGACTGGAGAAGACCTGTTGCAGAGCCCATCCCAGTCCCTCGCAAACCGAAGCCTTTCTTCACCGTCGTGGTTGCTGGCGATGCAGCCTTGCTGTTCTGGGGCTCGTGGTGCTTCTGTCTCGGCTCTAGAGAGCAGGGACAGCAGATGCACACCACGCCCAGCTCATGCTGAGCAAGTCCACTTCGCTGCGTTTTGTGTGTTGGTACCAGTGCTAGTGCTGGAATGCGGGGCCTGGGTCCTGTCCCTTAGCCTTTTCACTCAAGGCTAGCGCTCTGCCAGGGAATCAAACCCGGGTCTTCGTGCATGCTAGACAAGCACTCTACCACTGGGCCAAACTCCGGCCCTCTACTCTGGCTTTTTGATGGACAAGGGTTTCACAGACTTCCCCACTCAAGGTGGCTTCAAGCCACGATCCTCAGACCTCAGCCTCCTGTGTAGCTAGGATTCCAGGTGGCGCCCAGCTCGAGGGCAGCGCCCGTCAGGCAGGTGCTCCGTCCCCAAACCCTTGACCATCCCGCCACATTGTGAGGGCTCCACCTGCAGCGCTGTCTGCCCAAGCTCCCATCTCACCAGCACTGCTGCTTCGTCTGGGCCAGGTCACGCTTTCCTCAGGGATAATGGCTGTAGCTGCACCTTTCAGGTCTGTTTTACCTTCACCTCTGCATACAAGCCACAGGGTCATTTCAACATGCAAGACAAACTGTCCCTTGGTCAAAGCTTTCCAGAGGTGACTCCAGTGAAAGCTCAAGTCCTTAAGATGCCCACTCAGACTCCCCACCTCCCTCCCTCCCTGGACCCAGCACCTGCACGAATCTCCATCCTACCCCTGACACCAGCTCCAGCCAAGTGAGTCTCCTCCCCATACCAGGCACCAGCTGTCTCAGGGCCTTTGCACTAGCTGCTCCCTCTGCCTGGAAAGGAGTTTGCTGTCACATGATCAGTTTCTCCACTGGAATGCCTCCTTCCTGCTTTGTGTCAGATACTGGATGAATGACCCAGACCTCTCTGCAGGAGAAAGGCCTGTCCTCGTTGATGGCTGCCAGGAAGAGGTCATCAGCCTGCAGGCTCACCTCGGCTGGATGGAAGCTGCCTGCCCAGGGCCACCCCTCTCCTTCGGGGCAACTTCAGCCAGTGCCTGACCAACAAGGATGGGAAGTCCCGGCCCTGGCTCTGGGAGCTAATCCTCCTGCAGGGCCTCGTGGGGTTGGTTAAGGCCTTCAAGGAGCCTCCACTGCATGCCAGCATCTCCCTCTGCCAAGTCCTCCTTCCCTCTCCTCCACTAACACCGTGACACCAACAGCACTGCCCAGAAGAACCCCAAATAGCTGCTGCTCCCCAAGGAGCTCAAACAGGGGCCCCCACATCCCTGCACATGGCAGCACTCCAGTCCACACGCTGTCCCCTTCCTGCTCTGCCCTGTGGCACCAATTACTATAACTTGCATAAGTGGAGTTTTTTTCTTGTCTTCTGCTAAAATGAAGTTTGAACTAAACTTCTCTCCCAGTTTGGGCGAAACAATTCAATGCAAATATTGCATGTGGGTCATATTTTGACTTGTGAACATATTGTAAACTAAGAGTTTGCTCCTGTCACTAAGACTCTGTCTCATATTAGTTGTACTTCAGCCAACCACAACCCAGTAACTGTTGGCAGCAACCAATCAGGTTGTTCTCACATGCCAGGCTTTTCCTTTGGCTACAAGTAGAACCTGTGCATTTGTAGAATGAAGTATCCTGAACCAACTCTAGTCCACAATGCTGCCCAATTGGGAACCTTTTCCTTGTTCAGATAAACCTACCTAAATTGCAGTCATCTTGGGTTTGTCTTTAGCACTTTCTGAAACACTGGGGCTCTGCTGAGCACCTAATGGAAGCAGGCAGCACTTACAAATCAGAACTGGACTCAAGCCTGGCTCCACCTTCAACTGGCAACCTAAATAGTTGGTTGGTCTTTCCAATCCCCAGTTCCTCTTCCCACACATGAGACCAGTGGCAATGCCTGACAAGCTATGCTTCACTGGACTCCCCCATCAACAGCTACCAACTCCAGTGGCATGCTTGCAAGACGTGTTGGTAATTACTCCAGGGCTGTACCCTTTTCCCCTATGACTACATCCTGAGCTAAGGGATGGGTGCTAGACCTCTGCATTGACCAATGAAACAGATAACCCTCTTTACTAAGATTGTAACCACTGTTTTTTCTTTAATAGTACTGAGTACTGAACTGGGCGGGGCCTTGAGTTTATTAGTCAAGTTCTATGAGATGAGCCATGCCTCCAGTCCCGTGGTCATACACTTAGACAGACAATGAGGGGTCTGGGTCAGCTGCTGGCGGATTTGGAGTTAAAGGCCGCTCTAGACCACTTACAAGATGAGCTCACCAAGCACACAGAATGACCTTGAACAAGCAGCTCAGCTGTGGCCATCTGGCTTGTGTTTTCATTCCCAGCAGCCCCAAATGGCTGAGAGCAAGTTGTCTTCAGGCTCTGCCAAGTCCTACTGGACCTCAGGGTTAGTAAAGCCATATCATGAGCATGAGAGCACCACAGAGAACCTTGAAGGTGGCGAATTCAAGTCCAGCCTAGTGTGAAGGAAATGGCCCTAGCTTAGATGTTCTTTTTTCAACAGCTTGGGTATTTCTGTCCTTAAAACCCATGGACAACAGAGTTGGGTTTCCTTTTAGTACTACAGAACAAGTGTTTTTGAAACGCTTTCTAAAATGTCCAATTGGAACTGGGCGCGGTGGCTCACACCTGTGATCCTAACTACTGAGGAGGCTGAGATCTGAGGATTGCGGTTCAAAGCCAGCCTGGCACTACAAAGCTGTGAAACTCTTATCTCTAATTAATCACCAGAAAACCAGAAGTCGCACTGTGGCTCAAGGGATAGGGTGGTAGCCTTGAGCTGAAGAGCTCAGGGACAGCGCCCAGGCCCAGAGTTCAAGCCCAGGACCCACAAAAATAAATAAATAAATAAATAGTCTGATTGGTGGGGCCTCACCAATCCCAGGCAATCTACTGGCCAACATCTCCACCAATCCTGGTGCGTGCTCTGCAGTCATGCTGGGGCAGCTCTAAAAACACTGAGATTCTCCCTTCGCGAATGAGGGAGGAGAAAAGAAGGGAGTTCTACAGACATGTGCAGGGCAAAACTGATTTTGCTAGGCTGGACCGAGGGTTCCACCATGGGCTAGCGCTCTCCTGTGGGAGGGGGAGCGAAAGAATAAGGCCTAGGCTTTTGTTTGGCGAGGCCACACCCTGAAGCTGCCTCTCCACCTGCCCCTCACCTTTCTCTAGTTTGTTTCCATCATTGCCTTGACATCATGTAGACGACTGCACATGTTCCACAAGGAGCCTCCTGCAGGAAACAGACTCCGAGGCCCCCACCCATGCTCCTTGCCTGTGTCCAGGCTCAGGACTACCACTGTCTCAGTGCAACAACATTCCAAAGTGGCTGTTGTACAGGTTGTCATAAGAGGCACAACAACAGCCTCCTTCCTCTCTCTGCAGAGAAAGAGCAGAAGCATGTGGGGAAACAAGATGGCCAAATGCTCCACCTCGGTGGAGGCTGAGAGCAAGTAAGCCATAAACACCACCTGCTGGCCAACAGAGTAATCGACAGCAGGCAGAGTAATCGACAGCCAGTCAGCAGGTTTGTCATGTCCCACCCTTTGCAGTCCTGGTGAGGCAAGTGCAAGTATATTTCCATCACCCCAACAAGTACCTTCACACCCCTTTACAGCCCCCACCTCACCCCCTCATCACTCATCCATATAAGAGTTTTGCTGACTTCAGAGTCTTGTACCGAGTTGTATATTGTATACCTATATATGGCCCAGGTTGCACTATTATGACAAGCATGTCTGTGCACATTTCTGTTGGCATATATTTTCATTACTTTGCACATAGCTGAGTCATAAAGCGTATACTTTGTTTTATCTTGGCCCACATTTGGTATGGACAATCTTTTTCATTTTGGCACGTTTAGTCCCTATGTAGTGATATCTCATGCGCTTTTAAAATAAAACAAAAATTTTCTGGGCACTGGGAGTTCATCCCTGTGATCCTAGCTACTCATGAGACCAAGATCTGAGGATCATAATTCAAAGCTAGTCTGGACATGAAACTCCCTGGGACTTGTATTTCCAATTAACCACCAAAATGGCCAGACATAAAGCTATGGTTCAAATGGTAGAAGGCTAGCTAGCCTTGAGCCAAAAAGCTCAGGGAAGGTACCCAAGCCCTGAGTTTAAGCTCTAGTTTCAACACACACACACACACACACACACACACACACACTTAGGAATTCATGCATGCACTGTTTGTGTTGGTCATGGAGGCTTGACCTCAGAGCTTGGGTACTGTTCCTGAGCTCTTTTGCTCAAGGCTAGCTCCCTACTACATTGAGCCACAGCTCCACTTCTGGTTTTCTGGCAGTTAATTGGAGATAAGAGTCTTATGGTCTTTCCTGCCTGGGCTGGCTTAGAACCTGGCTCATCAGCCTCCTGATAAGCTAGGATTGCAGGTATGAGCCACCCGTCTCCTGCTAAATCCATGGTTTAAAGTGTATGTTTCTAAGGTTTTTGGTATTCACAGAGTTGTACAGCTTTCACTGCCTATTTCAGAATGTGTATCGCCCTCAGAGAAACCTGTGCACTTTAGCTGTTATCCTCAAACCCCTGGTACCCCACAGCACCAGTCTGCTCCCTACCTCTGCAGATTTGCCTGTTATGGACATTTCAGTCAATGGTGTCCTATCGTGCAGTGAACTTTCAGGTTTCACTCGTGCTGTGGCTTGTGTAAGAACCTCATTCTCTCAGGTCTCTGCAGGTTATTTCACTCTGTAGGTAGACCACACTTTGCTTCACACTCATCAGCTGATAGACACTTGGGCTGTCGTCTTCTTGTGGTGTGTATGGGTGACCTTCTCTGAACCTTCTGTAAGTGTCTGTGGACATGTGTTTTCAGTTCTCTTGGGTATTTACACAGGAGAATTGCTGGTTCAATTACTCTGCCCCCACAGATCATGTGATGAGGCCAGTTACTCTGTGTGCCCTCCCTCCCCACTGTTAAGTATGGTACCTCTACGACACTGTCTCAGGACCTGGTATGAGATGAGATCACATCCTGTGCTGTTCTTCAGTATCTTACCCAGGGTGGCTTGCTTCCCGGCAGGTCTAGTATGTGTATGAGCCTGCCTAGGGTTGGTTTGATCTGGAGAACTCTGAGAAGCCTAGGCTGAGCCCCATCTTTTCCAGAGACGATTTACGTTGGCCTCCACCACACACCCTCATGACCATCGTAGTCGGTCCCTTGATGCTTTGACAAAATGATCTGAGAGCAATTAAATTCATCCTTTGTCCTGCTGGGGACTTTCTTGGTGTTTCTGAATAAATTTCAACAATAGAAAGTGGACATTTGGATATGCCCATCACGACCATCATCACTATATTGTCATCTCTAGGGTCACTATTATCACCCTTATCACCACCACCGTCATCATCACCGAAACCATTATCACCACCATGATCACCACCATCGCCATCATCACTGACATCACCATCAATACCCACCATCACCACTGCCACCACCATCATCACCACCATCACCACCACCACCACCATCACCACCACCACCACCACCACCATCATCATCACCATTATCACTACCACCACCATCGCCATTGCCACCACCACCACCACCACCGCCACCGCCGCCGCCGCCGCCGCCGCCATCACCACATGCCTAGAGCCAGGGCCTCATAGTCTCAGAGTGTGGCAAGGGTCTATATCTTCAGCTGGCCCCTCACCAGGAGCGGGTGGACTGATCACTAGAGTGGGAGTCAGAATGACCTCAGTCTGAATCCTTGCTCAGTCTCCTATAGTACATGACTCCAAGTCATGCCTTCAAACTTTAGTCTTCCTAAAAGACGTTAATAAATAACTGCCTGCTTACCTCACAGGATTATTGCCCTGTCCGTGAGAGGTCTCCGTAACAATGCAGCAGGGATAATAAACACCAGGCCGTATGAAGGGTAGAAGTTAGTGGAGAGAGGATGGAGACAAGGACATTCAGCTCTAGGATTCTGCTGAATAGACCTAATTCTGCAGGTGTATTTATTATGTATTCAGAAGTTAATCCACCATGAGTTAGAAATGTTACCCAACTTGACAGCGGGAAGACCAGGAGGGACATGGAGACTACAGGACACTCCCCTGGATGTGTTAGTACAGGGGCATTTGATATGGATCCAACTTTGGAGCCCTGAAAGACAGCAAATAGAGAAAGGACCTGTGCCAGGAGTTGCCAGGGCATCCTGGGGAGCCACTTGCACACAGTGTGCAGAAGTTGTCTGTCTAGGTATCAGAGCTGCATGATTCCTTGGGTGACCTCAAGCTGAGGGACCCAAGGCAGTCTCCAGAACTCAGCTGCCTGCTTCCAGAATGATTAGCAGTGCAAGAATACTCCCTGTAGAGAAATGGATGATGTGTTTTGTGGGTGAGATATATTTGTTTCAAGAGAAATTGAAAAAACAGGAATTGAGGATTAAAGCATAAGAATTAGATTTTTTTTTGCTAGTCCTGGGCTTGAGCTCAGGGCCTGAGCACTGTCCTTGGACTTTCTCAAGGCTAGAGCTCTACCACTTGAGCCACAGCCCCACTTCTGGCTTTTTTCTATGTATATGGTACCGAGGAATTGAACCCGGGTCTTCGTGCATGCTAGGCAAGCACTCTACCACTAGGCCAAACTCCCAGCCCAAGAATTAGATTTTTAAAAGTCAAAGAGATTAAAAATCACTTAAGATACAAATGAAACATAGGCCTCTTGGATTCTGTAAAAAGATTCAACTTATGAGTCAGGCATGGATGAGGGAGAAAAATATAAACTAAATTATCAAAAGCCTCTCCAATAAAATAGTAGAAAGTGGGCTGGGAGTTTGGCCTAGTGGTAGAGTGTTTGCCTAGCATGCACAAAGACCCGGGTTCAATTCCTTGGTACCACATACATAGAAAAAAAAAAAGCTGGAAGTGGTGCTGAGGCTCAAGTGGTAGAGCTCTAACCTTGAGAAAAGTCCAAGGACATTGCTCAGGCCCTGAGCTCAAGTGCAGGACTGGCAAAAAAAAAAATAGTAGAAAGTTTCTCCAAACCTTAGGAGAGAGTTATTAGTGGGGCAGAGGCTTACAGAACTCCAAGAAGGCAATATCAGAGATGAAACATCCTTAGACACATAACTATATAGTGAAAGCCCTAAATATATACAATAAAGAGATATCAAAAACTGCACAAGTGGACAGCAGAAATTTACAACGGTAAGCCCATTAGAATAACTGCAGATTTCTCAACACAAACTCTAAAACCAAGGAGGGTGTGGAAGGACATAATTGAATCCCCGAGAGAAAATAACTTTCCAGCATAAACAACTACAACCTGCAAAGGTATCTTTCATAAGATAATTTATGAGGGAGAAATAAAAAATTTTCCATGACTAACTACTAAGCTAATGCTGAAAAAGATAATTAAGGGAATGCTATGACAAAAGAAAAATATCAAACCCAGGAAAATTCGAGAAAATAATTCCATTCACATTAGCCTCAAAAATAATAGCCAGGCATTAACCAAGGAAGTCAAATACCTCTAAAATTAATAAAACAATGCTTATCTCTTCATTCCTACCTAATTCTCCCCTTGTCCATATCCTCGAAACAGCTGAAAATGTACAGAAGGGCTGTCTCCCCACAGCTGTCATGTAATCAATCTTTTTCTGCCCTTCATCAGGTGAGATTTGGATAGACAGAAGAAAACGTACGGCATGGTGGGAATCGTGTTTATGCGTTACTCAGCATTCTCTGTCGATACTCACACTAAAACAGCACCCCACAGCATACAGGCACGCTTTTCCCAGGTTCACCTTCTGGCCACTAACAGCACACTGTCCAATAGTGATGCCTGGTTTCCTGTCCCACCAGAAAAAAGTGACTTCTGGAAAAAGGTGGCTCACAGCTCCCTATGGTAGTACTTGTTGTTTTCAAGGCTATGCTGAATCATAAATATCCCCTGGGACCAGTGTGAAGGCCCAAAGCCCTGGAAGTTTTGGTGAGAAAGCCTGACTAGTACATATCCCCTCAGTAACAGAGGGGTTAGTGGGAGATGCAACATGCAGACTCCTGGGGATTAGGCCTAAGGTCTAAAATCCTGCTTTCCACCTCACAATCACCATGGACTCCAGGGAAGAGAGGCTTGTTGGATAGCATTTTTATGACAAGTGGCTGAAACCATGGGATAACAAAGCCTTGCAGGACAGATCACTCTCAGATGAAGACAACTACTCTAAGATCAGGCTGTACCCAGGAGCAGGAAAAATCTTCTCATGGCAACCAAACAGATCCCTTCAACTGGTAACAGCATTAGCAGCTTCTCTGAGACAATGGCTGGCCAGCTCATACCAATACACAAGACTGAAACTACGCACACCTTCACGCCCTACTCCTCACTGCTCCTGACCAAAACCCCAGAAGACGGCTGAAGTTGGCCAAAGTTGTCATCTTCCTATAGCACTCTGCCTGTCATCGCCTCTGCCATATTTTTTTAAAGCTTTCCAGCCACTTCCATTATATTTACATCTTGCCCCAAAATTCTTTTCTTGCTAACCACAAGGACTAAGGTGGATTAGCTATGCTGATTTTCCGGTCACTGTGACCTCAGTGTTCAGAACAGTCTGGCCTTCTCTGTCTCCTAGTCAATGGACCAGAGGTCCATCAGCTGGTAGCAAGAGGTTGTTGAGGCAGGATGAGAAGTCCGGGAATGAATACCAGGAAGTCAACTGAAGAAGACAGAAAAGCTTCCCTTCCACCATACTTTCTTCTTAATGTGAGGTTGTAAGACCAAAAGACTTAGAAAGAACTAGCTACATCTGCCTTATCCCTTTGGAATTACCCACCCATCTTACCCACTCCAATAGCTGTCTAAAATAGAGGAGCTGAGCCAGGTACCAGTGGCTCACACCTGTAATCCTAGCTATTCATGAGCCTGAGATCTCAGGATCTATTTGAGACCAGCCTAGGAATTAAACTCTATAGACTCTTATCTCCTACTAACCAGCAAAAAAAACCAGACATGGAGCTGTGGTTCAAGTGTTAAGAGTGCCATGAATGAAAAAGTCAACTGGAAGGCTCTGAGTTCAAATCCCAGTACCAGCACAAAAAGAAAATAAAGAAAAATTAAAAACAACTACATAGGATTTTTAGCAACGGGAGGATTTCCGATGCATATTAATACAGAGCATTCTTTTACAAGTAAAACCAAAAAACCAAAATGCCAGCCAACAGCTACGGTGAGAATACACTAACCTCCTACCTTACCTCCCGGTCAGGTGTGGAAAGCCACTGGACAGCAGCAGCCAGCAGCACCCGATCACTGCCACCACCCCACGGCTCAAGCACTGTCTTTCCAGGACTGCTCCCCATGTCTATGGCAGCTCTAGCCTTAGCGGGGACCTTGGGGGGTGCAGCCGGGCAGAACATGAGGGGCACGCTTGTCCATCACAGGCCGAGCACTGAGGGGAATCTGGACCTACTTTAAATGAATGAGACTCCATGGAGGCTTCATTTTATTTATAAACGAGGGGATGAGGGTGCCCCCCATTATCGACTTCTTGTATTAAACTGTGCAAAATAGTCTCCTGTGGGTTGATTTGTATTGGCTTCTTCCTCATATTTCCTCCTAAGGACAAAGGGAAGAGGAAGAGGTTAGTACTGGCTGGGAGTGTGGCGGAGTGGTAGAGTGCTGGCCAGCATGCATGGAGCCCTGGCTTCAATTCCTTAGTACCACAAGAGAAAGCACAAGTGGTGCTGTGGTTCAAGTGGTAGTCAATCTTGAGCAAAATGAAGCTCAGGAACAGTGCCCAAGCTCTGAGTTCAAGCCCCTGGACTGGTTAAGGAGGAAAAATAAAGGTCATACATTCTTCCTAGTTTTTTAAGGGAAAAAAATTACAGTACAAGTACAGGAGTACTCATGATCACTGTGTTATTTATGATACCAAATAATTTCCACCTAGCCTGCTCAAAACAAGAACCCCCCATCCCTGACCCCAGGCCACTTCTCAGTGTTACACAGGGAAGTAAATAAAACCACTGCAGTTATGAATTCACCAGGTGACCTGCACCTGATTCTGCAGAGATTGAGTAGCTAAGTCTCTGAACTGCTGAATCTGCTGAATAGGTGTCTGTACCCAAGACAATTCCTGGAGCATTCAGGACAACCTGGAAGTCCTCTTCCTCCCGCTCCCTCCACTTGAAAAGCCCTCTGCAGTGAAAGCCACCACTCCCTTCCTAGAGCTCTACAATGGGCCTCCTTTAGGAAGCCCTCCTGACTCCCAGATTAACGCAGGGTCCCTGGGCTTCAGGCACCCAGCATGGGCAGCGGTAACCTGTGGGTCTGCCCACCTGTCTGAGCCTAACAGGATCCCAGTGAGCAGGAGAGGACTGCCCAGGGAGGGCCAAGACCCCAGCCCAGCCCCTCTGTCTGTTCCCAGTACTCACTGCAGATACTGTTCCTTGGCCAGGCTGAGGTTGCTGCTGTCCAGGGCCCTGCGCAGGTCCCGCTGCAGACGCTGCTGCTGCCGCTCGTGCAGCAGGTTAGCGCGGGCCTTCTGAATCCTCCGCTGGTCCCAGTCCATGTTGCGCTGGTATTCCTCCTCCTGGAGCCTCTGGAGGGGATTGGAGGATCACCACCACCATCCCCCACAGCGCAGGAGCTTGGTCAAGGGGCCACCTAGGGGCTTGACCTCTCACCTTACAGACAGGGAAACTGAGGCTCAAGAGAAGGGGCAGCCCACCTTGTGCTTCCTCTTGTACAGCCAAAAGGCCTTGGCACCCAATTCCCAAAGGGACAACAGGGAGAAGCTGGGATTTCAGGACCACACAGCCCTGCCAGTGAGCAGGTGGACAGTGTGCGAGGCCCCACAAGCCTGGCCCCGCCTGCACACCGGTGTCCACCGCTGTGAACCTGAGGCCTCTGCTGTAAAGGGCGTTCACAGGTGCCTGGGGCCACCTCACAAACAGAGGGATGTACACACCCAGGGCTCAGAATGAGGCACAAAGGCCCAACTGCTCTCAGCACCAGTTCAAGGGTCGGATGGGAGGACGGCGCTGTGAGGACAGGGCCCTGAGGGGCTTGGCAGCTCTCCCCAGCGTGGCTGCTCCAGCCTGTAGACTCCCAGTGTCATGGCAGTGCCCGTTGTTCTCTAAATCTCCCCTGCAGCAGTCCAGACTCACCCTAGCATTCCACCCTCCAATTCCTTTCAAGAGATCCAGTTCAATCCTAAATTCAGCCCTCAGCACCCCACCGTGGCTCCAGCTGGGATGGATGGCAGGACCCAGGAAGACTGTTGCAGGATCATAGATTGTGACCCAGGCCACTCTGCCCCTCCATTTTGGGATCCTTGTGTCTCATCTCTGCATTACATACAATACCCCTTTCCCTGGTGTCACCAAGGGCCATCACCTCACCTGCCTCTTCTCTAGGACCCTGACCTAGCCCAGTGGTTCCCCTGGGACCTCTTACCTACTGACTACTTTTTTTCAATCTACTCCCCCTTTTCTACAGTCTTCTCTCCCCCCCCACATTCCCTTCCTCCCTCCTTCTCCTTCCCTTTGTGCCCTCCCTAACTCATTCAGCAGGCTGCAGCCCAGGCTTACTGGCTCACACCTGCCAGACTGAACCCCTCTCTCCCACTGTAGAGAGGCAGGAAATACCCCTGATGGTGCTCTCTGGGTTTACTTCAAGCTCCTCACCACAACCCCCTTTCTAGCTGCTGGGGCTGCAGGTCCCGGGCCCCAGGCCTTGGGTGTCTATTAACACCACTCTGTGTGATCAGAGCCAGCATGGACACTGCTGGGGATGACGCCCTCATTTACGCCTCTAGCCCAGACCCTCACCTGAACCCCAGATGACACACCCTGCCGCCCAGCAAGCTGTTCTCCCTCCCTAGTGTTACTTGGAGGCTGTGGACAGAATGCTCCTTGTCCTCAACTGCTTCTTCCTTAATAATCACCAGCACACCACTGCCTAGAACAAGCACTCCAGGTCCAAGGTCCTTTGCAGCTAGAAGCGATCTTATGACTATGCGCTGTCTAATTAATCTCCTCAGAATTTTTTTTAATCCCTTCTCTTCCACAGTCCAAAAACTCATTAGAGAGGGCTGGTACTCAAGCAGTCAGTTTGCACCAGGAGGGAGGGCCAGACTGTTAGGGCCCACAGGACTGCCACACAAGCCCTGCTTTCTCTAAGGTGTTTGGCCTAATGTTCTAGTTTGTTAAAAGCTGCTACTCATGGCTTTTTCTTTTTCTCCTTTGCCACATTCAGGCAAATCCAATCCTAAGAGATACCTACTGCATATCTACCTGCCTTCTCTGGGCTACAGTCATTTCTTGCGCTCAAAACTGCTTGTGATTTCTACCAGCCCCACCAGCCTGTTCCTCTGCCCACTTTGCCACCAGCTTCCCAGAGGCTCAGACCAAAAGGCCTGCAGCCCCCTGCACTCCTTCCTTTCACATGCTGTAGCCACATCACATGACTCCATTCCAGAATGGAAGTTCCTTGTGGCAGCTAGGATAGCTGGCTGAGATGAACCAAAGGAGCTATGCACAGAAAGGGGGCGAGGGCAGAGGGCGGGCAGGGCTGAGCTGGGCTGGGCCTGGAGTGGCCAGGCACCTGCTTCTCCTGGACTTGCTGTTTCTGAATGAGGCGGATCTCCCGCAGCTGCTCCTGGCTCATGCCCTTCCAGCAGCTCGGGATGATCCGGTGAGATCCAAAAGAGCTGGCTGACTGATCCTGGCTCTCCGACAGCAGGTCCCCGCACAGCAGGTTGGAGATCTCAGCCCGGTTGTCTTCTTGCTCTTGCTTCTTCTCCTGTCTTTTCCTATCCGCCGACTCCACGGCCTAAGCAGGAGACATCAGAGAAGACTTTTGCTCTGAGGAATCCCAGCGTGTCTGGGGTCCAAGTCTGCAATCCCACCAGGGCCCTGGATGGAGAAGGGGCCGAGAAGGCAGTGAGGGGTCCAGATCTGCCAAGCATGGCTGTGTGGAAGGCCAGAGCCCTAGCCACCTCAGTGCTCGCTCCCTGCAGCTGTGTGCATAGAGCCAATTTACCAAAGCAGAGCTGCCCTCTACCCACTCAGTCTCATCCCTTGACCATGTGGACCTCATAGGTCCGCAAAGAACACAGTGTTCTCCATGGCTCACAGAAGTGGTGGCTTTTAAAAGGTGTAAGATGTGCTGCCACCTAGTGGTCCTGATGGCTTCAGCACCACCCCCCAAACATGAACTCTCAAACTGCTATTTAAATCCCTGTAGAGGGGGGGGGAGGGTGTGTGTGTGTGTGTGTGTGTGTGTGTGTGTGTGTGTGTGTGCGTGTACATGCATGCTACATGATCTACAGTTAGTCACCTGCCCTCTCTGGGCTGCAGGCGTTTCTTAGTAAAGTCAAGAGATGGATGAACACTAATCAGTTTTCCTAGTGATGTTGATTTGACTGATGGATGAATGGGTGGATGAGTAGCTAGATGGAATAGAGGATCCACTGTCCAAAGTCCCATTCAGCTAAAATGAGCCAGTGACTCACACCTGTAATCCTGGCTACTCAGGAGACTGAGATCTGAGAATCCCTGTTCGTCCATGACACTCTCATTTCCAATTAACAACCAAAAAGCCACAAGTGGAACTGAGGCTCAAGTGGTAGAGTGCCAGTCTTGAGTGCAAAAGCTAAGGGAGCCAGATGTGGGTGGCTCACACCTGTAATCCTACTTACTCAGCAGGCTGAGATCTGAGGGTCATGGTTTCAAGCCAGCCTGGGCTGGAAAGTCTGTAAGACCCTTATTTCCAACTAATCAGTAGAAAACTGGAGTGGAGCTATGGTTCAAAGTGGCAGAGCACTAGCCTTGAGTGAAAAAGCTCAGAGACATTGCCCAGGCCCTTAGTTCAAGCCCCATGACCAAAAATAAAACTAAAGGACAGTGCTTATGCTCTGAGTTCAAGCCTCAGGCCCAGAAAAATAAGATAACAAAACCAAAACAACAACAACAACATATTTTGCCATCAATTTACTGTGGGACCTGACTCCTCCATCAGGGTGCTCTCTGAAAATGCAGGGGCAAGGGCACTTTTGTTGGCCGGCCTGGGCCTCTGGGCTACTTCTTTTGCCCTGGCTGCTTGCACAGCTATAGCAGTTTGCACTCTTCCTTCTCCCTACTAGGGAAATACAGCATGCTCTGGGGATTTTTTTTTTTGCCAGTCCTGGGCTTAAGCTCAGGGCCTGAGCACTGTCCTTGGACTTTCTCAAGGCTAGAGCTCTACCACTTGAGCCTCAGCACCATTTTCGGCTTTTTTTCTACGTATGTGGTACCGAGGAATCGAACCCGGGTCTTCGTGCATGCTAGGCAAGCACGCTACCACTAGGCCAAACTCCCGGCCTCTGGGGATTTTTTTGACTGTCCACTTCACTGTGAGGCTTCGTTGAACTTGTTCTCCAGTAGACTTGGCTCACAATGCAGCATTAGTGTGACATAAACAGCTACACAAAATACACATGCACATGAGAGTTCAAAATACATGTGAAGCAAAGGTCTTTGGTGACCACAGGTATAGTCAAAGAGCTTATCTGGAGAACTAATCCAGACATTCTTCACCCAGGCAATCGACCCTGTTTGAGAAGAAAGCCTGGAAGAAGTCTAACTGCCAATGAGATTAATGCATTCAAAGCACCTTCAACCTGGAGCTAGAGAGGAGGAGTTTATAAGGAGGGGAGTTAATACCAGGAGAGCATCAAAGTCTGCACTAATCAGGCCCGTCATGAACACGCTGATCCCCCTGTTCTTGTTAGGAAGTGAACACTGGGCAGCAGATCAGGGCTGCTTATAAGGTGCATTGTGCAGGCCTCTGCTCCCAGATTCTGACTTGGGGAACAGCTCTTACAAGTCACAGTTACTTACGAAACAGGACATTGCTTTTCCAGGCCTCATCAGGGGCCCCAGAGAGATGGGGAAGCCCAGGAAGCTGCCTTGTGCTCACCCTTCCCTCCAGACATGAGCCCAAGGTTCATATACCTGGTTCTTGTTGAATTCTTTCACCGCTGCATTGACCGCCTTCTGAGTGGCAAGCTGCAGCCTCTGCAGGTGCATGGCCACCTCATCAGCCTGTAGCCTTGCCTGCATGTGCAAGTCCTCTGTGAGGAGGCAAGATGCAATCAGACTGTGCATGCCCACCAGGAGCACCTTCTCAGGAGCGCCTTCTCAGGTGTGCACGGCACCCCTGGAATGGTCAGTCACCTCCCACGTCTTCATCCACAAGGGCAGGGAGAGGGGAAATAACAACAGGACCTGCCTCCGAAGGCTCTGCGTGCTAAGAATTATTGCTATGTAGATAGGTAATGTCTACTATGGATGTCTGCAAACTACAAGTGTGCATCTAGCTATCCTTAGTCTATATTAGGGTGTGGAAGTCAGAATGTGGAGAGGAAAGTCTCGGGTGAAGGCATGTTTGAGAGCAAGAGCAAGGGGGAGGGGAGGACGTGGCTGGCTCTGGAGAGCCCTCATTTGTGGGTATGAGGCCTCTGGAGGGGCCCCAGAGCATTCCTACTTCCCCACAGCACCTTGGGAGACCTGACAGGCTCCCCCATACTCCCATTCATCTCCCAGCCAGACTGAGACCACCCATGAGGCCAGTAACCAATTCTGAGTTAACTAAGACCCATCAGCCAACTTGGGCCTTGATTCAGGGTCATGCTTGGAGGATATCACCTGAGCTACTGACCTAGGCCTGACCCCAGGACTTCAAAAATCCTCCCATATGGTTGGAGGCATGGCTGTAGAGGCAGAGCACCTGCCTAGCAAAGTACAAGGTCTTGAGCGCAAAACCTCAGTACCCCACAAAACCTGGGTGATTTGCTGAAGATACTCTTGAGGCTAGCCTACCCCCTTGCCTTTCCTTACCTGCCATTTTGTGGTCAGTGCGGGCTCTCTCCCATTCCTGCTGCTGTAAGGACCACTCTCTGTTCTGTTCCTGTTGGAACTTCTTCCTCTCTAGGAAGTTTAAATCCTCTCCCATGAACTTATGCATTCCCATGACTGAATTCTGGCTATCTTCTAGAATTCCAGCTGGAAGTGCTTTCTTAAGGGCTAGGGGGTCAGACAGGTCAAATTCCCGGCGAGTTTCCGGCCTTTGAAAGGACTGTTGGAAGTCATTGATAAATCTGCAGAGATTTTTCCTGTCTCTCCTTTCCCGGCCTTCTATTATGCACAGGACTTTGTCATTGTGCTTAGTTTCAGCAGCTAGGAAAAACACATTATACACACAAGCTTAGTAAGAGGGGGGGGAAAAAAAAACCCATGTCAAGAAGCAACATTTAGGGGCCTGGAATGAGGCCTAGTGGTAGAGTGCTTGCCTAGCACGCACAAAGCCCTAGGTTTGATTCCTCGGTAGGTACCACATACACAGAAAATGTCAGAACTGGTGCTGTGACTCAAGTGGTAGAGTGCTAGTCGTTAGAATGGTCAAGGACAGTAACCCAGGCCTAAGTTCAAGCCCCAGGGCTGGCAAAAAAAAAAAAAAAGGCAGAGCTAGTAACTGATGGCTCATGCTTGTAATCCTAGCTACTAGGGGGCTAAGATGTGAAGATCCAGGGTTCAAAGCCAGCCCGGGCACAAAAGTCCATGAGCCTCTTACCTCAGTTAATCACTTGAAAACTGGAAGTAGTGCTGTGGTCAAAGTGGTAGATCATTAACCTAGAGCTAAAGAGCTATTCCCTCCAACATTTGTCTTGCTACTAACATTTTCTATCTTTGTACGTAGAATACTTCACAAACTCTTTTTTTTCTATTTTAAAAAGTATCAGAAAGTATAAGATACTTTAAAATGCTGAAGTATCAGTAATTGTTCTATATAACGGAATAAACTCTCAACTGAAATTTTATCAAGGCTCAGATTCTATTTTATGTGAATCCAATCTCAAGAAGTGAGCTCTGTGCATGGGTGTTATTAGTGGAAACAGCATCACCTATAGATTAAGATCTTAAGCCACACGGTGGTAATCCTGTGGTAATAGTCTGTAATCCTAGCTATTCAGGAGGCTGAGATCTGAGGATCAAGGTTCAAAGCCAGCCGAGGCACAAAAGGACCTCCAATTAACCTCTAGAAAATGGGAAGTGGGGCTTGGATCTAGGGTAGGGTGGTAGCCTGGAGCTGAAGAGCTCAGGGACAGTGCCCAGGCCAAGTTCAAGCACCATGACCCACAAAAAAGAAAAGAAAACAAAACAAAAAGATCTTGGATGTTTTTGGGGGTGAGAATGTATTGTGTATTTAAGGCTTTCCAGTTTTTTGGCTTTCGGTTTGCCAGTCCCAGGGCTTGAACTCAGGGCCTGAGCACTATCCTTGGGCTTTCTCAAGACCTAGTGCTCTAACACATCCTGCTTTTTTTTTTTTCTATGTATGCGGTACCAGGAATCAAACTGGGTACTCATGCATGCTAGGCAAGCACTCTTACCTCTAGGCTAAGTTCCTGGCGTTTTTCTAGGGTTTGAGGGGTTTTTTTTTTTTGTTTGTTTTTTTAAAAGACATTCATCTTTAAAATTTACTTCTGGGCCAGGAATTTGGCTTAGTAGTAGAGTGCTTGCCTAGCTTACAGGAAGACCTGGGTTCGATTCCTCAGTACCACATACACAGAAAAAGCCAGAAATGGTGTTGTGGCTCAAGTGGCAAAGTGCTAGCCTTGAGAAAAAAGCCCAAGGACAGTGCTCAGATCCTGAGTTAAAGCCCCAAGACTGGCAAAAAAAAATTTTTTTTTTACTTCCTCTGATCTATGTGAGAACTAAATAGTTTCTATTTATTTGGTGCTGGTACTGGGGCTTGAACTCAGGGCCAGGATGCACCATTTGAGCTCCGCTCAGTTTCAATGTTTTGCTGGTGAACTCAAGTGCCGTCTGGCTTCTTTCCTGCTGGAGCTGCCTTGAATCACCATCCTGTCTGAGCCTTCTGAGTGGGCCACACTCGGGGCCTGACACTAGGCGGGCCCTTTTCCTCTTGCCCTACCTCGACAAGGGCAGCTGTGAGGTGGTGACACCACTGTGTGCGCGTGCCTGGGGGCCACGCTGGGCACGGGGATTTGCACACGCCACGCGGGTGATCTACCCCTGAACAACCCCTCAGCCCAACAACTCTCTATGAAGGCCGGGCCCTGAATGAACGGCCATTTGAGGCAATGCTCACCCAAAGTTTCCTGTCTGGCTTTCTCGGTGGCTTCTCGTATCTTCTGTTCTTGCACCTGAGTATGCCAGGCCTCCGTGTCTCCCTGGACGTGGGAACAAGGGAAGGGCCATCAAGGCCCGGGAACCGGGTCCGCTCCGTGGCTGGGCTCCAGGGCGAGCTGCTGCCACGCAGGCGCCTGCAGCCCTTTCCACCCTGGGAGGCCTGGACCTGGGACCCAGCCTGCGCCCTCAGCTGCCCTCACAGCCTCCCGTCTCACCTCCCTTCTCACCCGCCACTCCGGGGGTGCGCGCGGCCAGTTCCGCTCTGCCCGCCCTCATACGCTCCAGCCCAGAAGGCCAGGCCTGCCTTTCCCGCCCCCCTGCTCAGGCTGGCCCCGATGGCTACTCCGCGGGCCCTCGTCCGGGGAGCAGGGAAAGGGAGCCTGGGCGCAGGCGCGTCCTCCCCGCCCCTCCCCCTCACCCCGAGGGTCCTGTCGCGGGCGTTGAGGACGCGCTTCAGCCGGCCCTGCTCGGCGTGCCTCCTCCTGGCCAGGCCGGCCTCCCGCTGCAGGTCCTTGGGCAGGGTTAGGCTCATGGCGCCGAGGCGGCTCCGGGCGGCTCCAGGCGGCTCCGAGGCGGCCCTGGGCGGCCCTGGGCGGCTCGGCGTCCCCGACCACCGCGCTCCGCTCACCGCGGTGCTCCGCGCTCCGCGCCGGTTGCCAGGGAACCGCCGCGCGCCGCGCGCCCGGCCTCGTCTCGTCTCGCGAGACTGGGCGCCGCGCTTCCCGCGCTTTCCTCGACGGCGCCTCGCCGGACGCCGGACGAGCAGCTCCGGGAGTGGAGGGCGGCGGTGCGGGGCGGTGCGGGGCGGGCGCCGCGATGGGACACCTGCGGCTGCTGCTCCTGGAGAACTTCAAGTCCTGGCGGGGCCGCCACGTCATCGGCCCCTTCAAGAGGTTCTCCTGCATCATCGGCCCCAACGGCTCCGGTAACCGGCACGCCGGCCGCCGGGCGAGGCCGGGGAGGCCGGGCGAGGGGAGGCCGGGCGAGGCGAGGCAGGCGAGGGGAGGCGAGGCAGGCGAGGCCGGGCGAGGCGAGGCCAGGCGAGGCCGGGCGAGGCGAGGCCAGGCGAGGCCGGGCGAGGGGAGGCGAGGCCGGGGAGGCCAGGCGAGGCGAGGCCGGGCAAGGGGAGGCGAGGCCGGGCGAGGCCGGGGGAGGCCGGGCGAGGGACGCCGGCCGCCGCGTGGGGGGGGGTGGAGTGCGGGCCTCACGACGAGTCAGGGCCCACCCCGCCCGGACCCCCGCCCGGGTCCCCTCCACAGGGCTCCCACGCCCCCGCCCTCCCGACCCTCGGGGCGACCCCCGCCCCCTCCCTCCTCCTCCTCCTCCTCCTCGGCCCCCCTCCCTCCTCGGCTCCCCTCCCTCCTCCTCCTTCCCCTCCCTCCTCGGCCCCCCTCCCTCCTCCTCCTCGGCCCCCCCCTATTCAATGTAGAGAACTGAGAAAACCTTAACCTCCCCTCTCCCCACCAAAAAAATCACTAGGGGGCCTGAAGCGTTGCCTAGTGGTAGAGTGCTTGCCTCCTACGCCCCAAGCCCTGGTTTCTTTTCCTCGGGACCATACGCACAGAAAAAGCCGCAAGTGGGGCTGTAGCTCAAGCTGGTAGGGCCCCAGCCTGGAGAAAGCTCAAGGACAATGCCCAGGCTCTTGAGTGCAAGCCCTAGGACTGGGGGGAAAAAATCACTGGAAATCACTATTCCAGTTGGTGGTGAATGCTGATTCTCTCAAATGTCCATATCTATAAAAGAAAAAGTCATCTTTCTTATAGTAACAAATAGAGGTTCTGGTAGTAGTGTGAAAAAGGTTTAAAATTAAGATGAGAAATAGGGAACTTGGCTGAAAGGTTACTGCATGATCCCTAGGAAGAAACAGTGTAAAATCTAGTGCTAGCAGTGGAAGAGAGAGAAGAGGATAGGGTTGTTAGGAAGGTTCAGTTAGCATGAGTGCTGTGATGGGGGAATCAAGGCGGTGTTCATGAAGTCTTGGGGAAAAAAAAGTCCTGGGATCAAAATGGATAAAATGGAAAAAATTCAGTCTGTGTAAGGAAAGCCCTACTTTCCATCCCACTACTCCCACTTCCCCCCAAATCCTGGCCCAAGCCTAGTGAATCCTGGGGAAGAGAACAATAGTACTTTCATTGTCTTCACCGTTACCTTCATTTTATTCATAGCGGAGATTCATAATCTGACCATTTACATACTTGTTTGCTAATTTTTTCTTTCTGCAACAGACAGTTGTTAAGCTAACACTAGCCAGCAGGCCAACATTTAACATTTCCTTGCCATCCTATGTGAAGTTTGAAGTTGCCTCCCCTGATTTCCTTCTGTCCATCACCCAGTTATCTCTCTATTTTAGATAGTCTGTACTAATGCTAAATTCTAAACTCTTTCATTCTAATAAAAACAGTACATGTCTATTGTAAAAATTGGAAAATAAAAAAGTAAAAACATTGCCACAATTCAGTGTTTCCTTGGGGCATATCTATACCATCTTTTTTGTATGCAGACTTTTAAAAAATGAAAATTAGACCTGATACATGCACTGTTTTCAATCTTACTTGTATTCAGAAAATTGTCTTACTTTTTCAGTAAATGTTCATTTCTTCTGATACAGAGCTCACATTTCCTGCAGTGATTCTAAAGTGTTCCTTGCTCAGAACCACACATTACATCTGATTGTTCCATCTTAAATTTCTTTTTATCACAGAGCTTTCATTTATAATATTGCCATATTTCAGAGCTGAGAAAAGTTTTCCTATAGAAAGTTTAGATTTGGGCCGGGAGTTTGGCCTAGTGGTAGAGTGCTTGCCTAGCATGCACGAAGACCCGGGTTCAATTCCTGGGTACCACATACATAGAAAAAAGCCAGAAATGGTGCTGAGGCTCAAGTGGTAGAGCTCTAACCTTGAGAAAGTCCAAGGACAGTGCTCAGGCTCTGAGCTCAACCCCATGACTGGCAAAAAAAGAAAGTTTAGATTTATCCAGATGCTTCCTTATGATGTCTCTCCCTTTTATTTCTGTAAACTGGAAAATATATCCAGTTTTTGTAATATTAGATTGTGGCAATAAGTTGCACAGCTGTGTACATTTATATTTAAAGTGAAGTTGGCTTTTGTTTCTTTGCTGTCCTGAGGCTTAAACTTAGGCTCTGGATGCTGTCCCTGATGGGTTTCTTTGTTTGTTTGCTCAAGTCTAGCATTGTACCACTTGAGCCACAACTCCATTTCCTACTTTATTGGTGGTTAATTGGATATAGAGTCTCCCAGACTTCTTGGAGTGGCATTTGAACCATAGTCTCACATTTCAGCCTCTTGAGTAGCTAGGATTATAGGTGTGAGCCATAGGCACCTGGCTTCTAGTTGGCATTTGTTTATGAATCTAAACTTAAGCAGTGCCCTTCATTTTACATGATAAAGTTAATGTTTGTAAGAGAAGAACAAGGGGAAACAATGAAAACAAAATGGGTTGAGCAACATCAGGTTATTTCTTGTAAGGGTTGTAAAAGAGGACTTATACCAGGTGAATGTAGACTGGGCTTTTTCTGATTACTTACTGTGAGCCTCCTGTTGTGAAGAAGAGATGGTCTGTATGTAGAGATTTACTTGGTTACTTAAAGGTTCAGTGTGATTATGTAGTACTTAGCATGAATATCTGTATTTGAGTTTGGTCTCACTTATGATGCCTAGAGTATAGGAAACTAGTCCAGAGTAAAATCTATATTTGTTTTCTAACCCCAGTGCCTCATAAATTGGTGTTCAGAAATGTTCATAGGATATATAAAGATGTTCCAGAATTCAGAAAAATAGGTTCTTAGAGTATGAAGAATTTGAACTACTAGAACAGGATTGAGGAACCTTTTTGTTATGCCAGGGGCTGTTTGGCTATATGTAGACCGTACAGAATTATTCACTTAAAATTAGTCCTCTATACTTGCCCCAACATTTAATTAACCTCTAATGTGATGGCTTTTCTTTAGTAAGGTGTATACTGTTAGCTGGTGTCAATGATGATACTTAACTGCTTTTCTAGGTTTGTGTTGGTCAATTTGAACACAGTCAAATCTTTGCAATGCTAAGTTGTGGAAACTTTGGAATAGTAAAGTGTTCCAAACACAGATGCAAGTTCTTTTTCTTTTTGTGCCAGTCCTGGGCTTGAGCTCAGGGCCTGAGCACTGTCCTTAGACTTTCTCAAGGCTAGAGCTCTATCACTTGAGCCTCAGCACCACTTCTGGCTTTTTTCTATGTATATGGTACCGAGGAATAGAATCCAGGTCTTCGTGCATGCTAGGCAAGCACTCTACCACTAGGCCAAACTCCTGGCCCCAGATGTAAGTTCTAATATATACTTCCTCAAAGTGGGAAATGCATCATTGCTTTGTGACATTATAAGAACTCCAACTGCGTGATGGGGATTGGTGCACCTGGCATTCAGCTCATCATTTGGCGGCTGAGTGATTTCGTGTTATGGGTTACCAGGCACATCAACTGGTTCCACAGCTTAGGGTGTAGTAGTTAGGTTTGATAGCATTTGCTTACTTTTCAAGGCCATATCAGTCTCACACATTCACCAGCATACTCAAATGTGGAGAAATTTACTGTGTTATTTTCAAGTTGCCCTTTCCAAGTTTTAATGTAGCTTCAAATGATTTCATGTTTGAAAGCAGGGAGCTGTAAAGCTGGTTGGGACCCTGCCACCTGACATTATGGTCCACTGTGAATGCAAGATCACACAGCCACTTGTTACCATTGAGTTCCTCGACAGGTTTTTCCTTCATCCTCATGAACTGCTGATTTCATCCTGGAATTTGTGGAACCTCATGAACATGTCACCCAGCCATAATGTTTCAGAATGATGAGGATCACCAAATGCAGAGTCAAGATCAGTAGCTCTGTATCCTGACAGCGTTAAACTCTGCTTTTGATAATGCTTGTGCATGATACTACTGTTGATACCATGTTATTGAGCAGCAGGGACTGTGCATGGGGACCTTGGAGTATGGTATATCACTAAATCTCTTGGATCAAGACTGAACAATTCAACTTGTCTCTTCACAGATTCAATTTACCTCCTTTTTTTGGTGGAAAAAAAAACAAGCCTTTACACTCTCATTTTTTTTGTTTTATTTTTTTTCCCTCATAGCTGGCATGCTACCATTTGATTCACATCTTCTCTTCCAGCTTTTTCCTGGTAAAGTGGAGATAAGAATCTTCTGGATTTGTCTATGTACACTGGCTTTAAACCACAATCCTCACATCTCAGCTTCCTGAGAATCTAGGATTACAGGTGTGAGCCACTAGTGCCCAGCCAGCAATTAACCCTTTTTATGAGCCAGACATGGTTGGAGCTCCATCTGTAGTAACACCACTTAATTTTTCAGACATCAGCTCAAGTTTTTTTCGCTGATGAAACAAGTCTCTCCAAGTCCTCACCTTGTAATGTCAAGCATGGTTTCCAGCACGTCAAACTCTGCAGCTATCCCATCAATGAAAATGGCCAGTTGGATGGTATTTGTTGTATCTGCTCTCTCATCACAAGTCAGAAAACTTGGAGCTCTGCATACTTCTTCAGTATTTCAGTCTCATGAACTAGGTCAGTAATCTGCTCTGAGTTGGTTCTCTAACTGAAACTGTTTTCCTTTGGTGTTAATCATTCTGCAGCAGCCAGCAAACACTGTTTTACAAACTCAGTTTTACTTGAGGCCAGCATTTTCGTGATTAGCTCATTCACTACATAACTCGTCTGAATAATACTATTTTGTCACGAGGTCTAGTGAACTCATCCTATGATTCCAAACTTCATAGAACACTGATTTTACCCAAATGCATGTGACCTTCCAGTGCATCAAGTTTAGCCTGTTTAGAGCTAAACTTGAGATTGGCTTTTTTGCTGTTGTTGCTGCAAATACTGCCACAAATGAGGCACACAGGTTTGCGTTTAACTTCCTCAATAAAAAACAAAAAAAAAAAAATCTGCCCATTTCTCTTGGAAAGATCAAGACTCTCTGCATCAAATTTTCTTTGTGTCATTTGTAGGATGTCACACCACTTAGGTTTTATCATCTATCCAGTGTGTGTGTGTTACCAGCATCACAATTATTTTGCTTTGCTTATGGTTCACATCTTGTATCTTGGATTTAGATCACAGCCACTGTTCCTCTCATCAACTTCTGAAATCTTTTCCTTGACCTTCATCTGAGATTCATTTTTTGAAGGACTGTCAGTCATGACCTGTGGATAAAGATTGAATTGGAATTCTCTATCTCAACAAAGAAGTTTACAACACTGTGGTCAGTCATTGGAAGCAAAGTCATCACATTGTGAGGAGTCCTGTTGCATCTCATCTTATGGTTGGATCACTGTAGTTTGTCCACAATGTGTTTACACGTTCCCAGCCTGTCTGTCTGGCATTTACTGTCTTCTGAGTTAGTATAGCCCATAAGAAGCACATACGTCTGTTGTCCTATACACTCGTATGTGTGCTCTTTGTGCCTTAAGGGTATTCATTGCTTGTTCCTCAAATTTTATATTATTACTATGATTCGCTTAAAATGTTAAGTTTGTTACTACAAAAAAATGCTCCAAGTTCTTTTAAATTTTTAGTCTTTCCTGTGATTGCCTTGGCCTGGCCAGACCAAATTATTTCAAAGGGCTGTGCATTCTCCACCCCTGTAATAGAGGAAGGAGGTAGAATTTATGGAGAGGGGAATCAAAGGAAACTTCAAAAATGAGCATAATTTTCATAATTTTTATATTACTTTTTTTTGCAGTACTGGAGTTTGAACTCAAGGCATCAGGTATTCTGTTACTTGAGCCACACCCAGTTTTTATATCTTTTGACTACTTGGTCCATCTTTATCAAGTGATGGTGGCCTAAAATACAACTTGCCAGGTACTGGTGGCTCATGCCTGTAATCTTGGCTACTGGAGAGTTTGAGATCTGAGGATAATGATTCATAGCCAGCCCGGATGGGAAAATTTTAGACAACTCTTACCTCCGATTAACCACCAAAGAAATGAAAGTGGAGGTGCAACTCAAGTACAGCTCTAGCCTTGAGCAGAAAAGCTCAGGGACAGCATCTAGTCCCTGAGTTCAAGCCCCAGGACTGGCACACACATACACACAGACAAAAGATAACTCGAATCATTTTCCTGATGTTTTTCTTTCTTTTTTTTGCCAGTCGTGGGGTTTGAACTCAGGGTTTGAACATTGTCCTTGGGCTTTCTCAAGGGTAGAGCTCTATCATTTGAGCCACAGCATCACTTCTGGCTTTTTCTATATATGTGGTACCAAGGAATGGAACCCAGGTCTTCATGCATGCTAGGCAACCACTCTACCACTAGGCCATGCTCCCAGCCTTGATGTTTCTTCTTAATTACAGCTGAGGTCTCCAGTCTATTATAAAACTTGGTTTGTTTTACTCATTTTTTTCAACAGCTAACACTAGTTGGCAGATCAGCACTTAATGTTCCCTATTCCTATCTGAAGTGCTTCCCCAAATTACCCTCCATTTTATCACCCACTTTATCTCTTCTTGACATTTGTTACCATAAACACTTTTTTTTTTGGCTTATTGTCTGTCTTAATAAAACACAAGTCATTAGTCAAGAACAAGATTAATTGGATGAGTTTGTTGGGGAAATAATGATTTTTCAATAGATTTTAAATAAAGGTTGACCAAAAAAGTTTGTTGCTTTATTACTGTCAAATGTAATGCTTTAATTCCATGAATGCGCAATTTATCCTCTGTGTACTTAGCCTAATTCTCAATGTACAGACTACCATTTAACACCCCAGAACATATTTCCAGTATCTATCAATTAACTGCAGCTCACTCAAAGAAATTAGCACCATTTTAAACAATTTTAGTTCTTTATAAAATGATCCTAGGCCACGTTTCTAGTGACTGATAGCCTTCCCTTCTCTTTGTTCCCATTGTTTCTCACAGATGCTCAGAATTCAAATTTGCTTGTAGAGTTGTGTTGTCATAGAACAAATAACAGGCTCATGATTGGACAACAAATCTGCCATGGGAATTGAGAATCCCTGAGGCTACTCTTTGGTTTAGAAATTGGCTGGGAGGACTTGTAGGACTCAGCACATAGTTGTAAATGGGATAATTAACAATGACAAGGTACAAAGGGAAATGGTACATGGGGCCAAGTCTGAGGAAACCAGGCACAATTCTGAGTCCTTACCCATTGGAACAATATAGTTATTAATTCCTTCAAATATTTCCATGCCCCGCTGTTGTCTATACTAAAGAACTTTCACACACACACATCCTTCACTAAATACTCAGTACCTGGGATTTTTATTGGGAGATGATCACACTCACTGTCTAGTCTATGCCAAGATTCCACATTCCTGGAATGAAAGTAGATGTTCAACCTAAGTCATTGTTTGGATCCTTATGACTAGGAGACTAGACACTCAGCCCCAAATCTAAAAACCCAGAGCCAGCCAGCCTCCCACATATTATCAGATCTGCTGATGAGATTGATTCCTAGCACCATCCCACCCCTGCTATGAAGATCCTGGCAATCTTAATATAGTCCTGTATTTTTGAGTATGTGAAAGTCTGGTGCTACATTAACTCTATGTAATACTTATAAATTCTGTACTTGGCAATGAGAATCACTGAAATGCAGAGAAATGATTTACTCTGGTATAATATGCAATATCGGGAAAGAGCTTGAATTTAGATCTATGTACCTAATTCTTAAATTTAAATCTCTTTATTGCATTGAACCCAGAGCTTTAGAGAAGAAACAAGTGATCCAGAACTTTTTTAGTCATGCATTTTGAACACTGACCAGTAGGATTATTAAATGACTGGCTGTGTTTCATTCTGTTGGTAGCCTGCTTTTAGCTCCAGGCATGGCTTTTTAGAATGTTTTTCTCCTTCCTTTCCCAGGAAAATCAAATGTAATGGATGCACTTAGTTTTGTAATGGGAGAGAAAATAGTTAATTTAAGAGTGAAAAGTATTCAGGAACTTATTCATGGAGCACATATTGGAAAACCTATTTCTTCCTTTGCAAGTGTACAAATTGTATATGTGGAGGAAGATGGAAAAGAGAAGAAATTCTCGAGGATTATTCAAGGTAATTGCTATCATGAGTCGTTTGATTGCCTGCTTTTTTCTTGTGGGTTGGGGAAAATAGAATTTAATATTTTTATCTCCATAGTGAATGGATATGTTTATTCTCAGAAGCAAATACCAGCCTATTCACTACAATTCTTTTTTTTTTTTTTGCCAGTACTGGGCTTGAGCTCAGGGCCTGAGCACTGTTCTTGGGTTTTTCTCAAGGCTAGCACCCTCCCATTTGAGCCACAGCATCACTTCTGGCTTGTATATGTGGTACCCAGGAATTGAACACAGGTCTTTGTGTATGCTAGGCAAGCACTCTACCACTAGGCCAAACTCCCAGCCCCTTTACTACAACTTCTTTAAACACTTGTTTGTTGAGAATGGTTTTTTGGTTGGTTGGTGTGTGTGTGTGTGTGTGTGTGTGTGTGTGTGTGTGTGTGTGTACATGCGTACATGCATGCCATTTTTGGTACTTGGAGCCAGAGCCGTCCCTGAGCTTTCTTGCTCAAGTTTAGCACTTTGAGCCACAGTGCCACTTTCAGTTTTCTGGTTGTTAATTGAAGATGACTCTCACACACTCAACTGCTCAGCCTGGCTTTGAACTTAAGGCCTGAGTGACTAGGATTATAGGTGTGAGGTACTAGTGCTTGGCTTTTTTTTTCCTGGCTAATTTGAGAGAAGGAATCTCCTGGACTTTCTGCCCAGCTCTCTTTGAAGAAGATTCTCTGATCCTAGCCGCCCGAGTAGCTAAGATTACACGCATGAACTACAAGCACCGAACTCAGCATTTTTATACCTGGTTATTCAGTTAGGATGAAAGAGGAAATCTACCAATAAGAGAAGTCATGAGAGCGTGGCCTGGTGGTAGTATGTATGAAACCCTGGGTGCGTTTCCTCCATACCATATATACAGAAAAAGCCAGAAGTGATGCTGTGGCTCAGTGGAAGAGCACCAGCCTTGAGAAAGCCCAAGGACAATGTTGAAGCCCTGCATTCAAGCCCCAGGACTGGTCAAAGAAAAAAAGAACACTAGGGGGCCACTGGTCCCGAGTGCTTATAATCCTATTCAGGAAGATGAGAACTTGAGAACTATGGCTGGTTTGAGAAAACACCATCTTCAAAATAGTAAGCAAGAGCCAGGCAGGAGACATGGGTCAAATAGTAGAGTTCCAGCTAAGCAAACATGAGACCCTAAGTTCAAGTCCCAGTACTGCCAAAAGAAAGAAAAGAAAAATCCTTATTATATACTTACTTGAATCATAATCTTTAAGTACCTTGCCATGTTATCATCCATACTGGGTAATTTTCTAACGTGGGGGACGTTTTTGTATTGAGAAGAGATCCCTTGTGTTGCTCGGGCCCACCCCACAATCCCTGGGCTGAAGTGACCCACTTTGTCTTAACTTCACAAGGAGTTGGAAGTACACTTTGTACTACAACACCCAGCCTTTGGATTTTTGACCCACGAGTATTCATATCAGTAAGAATTCTCTTGTGCACCTATTTAAAATCATCATCCCTCCTCATGTGGAAACTCATTCTCCTTTCCAGCTCGGGTGTGTGTGTGTGTGTTGCATACACATCAGTACAGAGGCTTAAACTCAACACTGGTGCTCTACCCCATAACCCATACTTTTACCTCTGGCTTTTTGCTAGTTAACTGGAAATAAGAGTCTCATGGACTTTCTTCTTTGGAATGGCTTTGAACCTCAGTCCTCAAATCTCAGCCTGCTGAATAGCTAAACTATTGTTAAACTATCACAAAATAGTCTTCGGCATGCAATATGAACTTGATACTTGTTGGTTGATCAAACACATTTATTAATAAGCTGGCTATTTTAATGAGAAAATATTCTGTAACCATTTTTATTTTTTTAATTTCAGGAGGATGCTCAGAATTTTATTTTGATGATAATCTTGTGAGTCGCTCTGCTTACATTGCTGAGCTGGAAAAGATAGGTATAATTGTCAAAGCACAGAACTGTTTAGTTTTTCAGGTAAGTCAGTGTATCGGTTTAATTCATGGTCTTGAGCAACATCACTGTATTTTAATGTTGTGCTTTACTATTTTGAATAGGGAACTGTAGAGTTGATTTCCATGAAAAAACCCAAAGAAAGAACTCAGTTTTTTGAGGAAATCAGCACTTCAGGAGAACTTATAGGAGAATATGAGGAAAAGAAAAAGAAGTTACAAAAAGCTGAAGAAGATGCACAGTTTAATTTTAATAAGAAAAAAAGTGTGGCTGCAGAGCGCAAGCAGGCAAAATTAGAGAAAGATGAGGTAAAGTATCCCAAAGATACAGCCAGTAATTTCTTAAAATTGCTAGATATTTCCTTCAAGCTACAAACATTCACTTAAGATAAATGAAACCTGATATTCCTGAGAGGTAATCTTTTATTTGGGTGAGGAGTTAATTGGGTGTCAGACTGCTCTGCCCAGCCTGCTGCCTTGGGCCATAATCCTCCAGATCTCAGTCTCCTGTAACTAGGATTGCAGCTGGGGCCACCAGCATCTGACAAAAACAGACCTGTTGGTTTATCTCCCACTATTTTTTCTTCCCAAATAAGCAGAATAGCATTACATGGCAGAGACACACAAACTTTTGGATATTGAATGTACTTAAAAATCAAAGTTTCAGGGCTAGGAGTTTGGTCTAGTGGTAGAGTGCTTGCCTAGCATGCATGAAGACCTGGGTTTGATTCCTCGATACCACATACATAGAAAAAAAGCTGGAAGTGGTGTTGAGGCTCAAGTGGTAGAGCTCTAGTCTTGAGAAAATCCAGGGATCCAAGGACAGTGCTCAGGCCCTGAGCTCAAGCCCAGGACTGGCAAGAAAAAAAAAATCAAGGTTGCATCCGGGTGTGGTGGCTCATGCCTGTAATTCTAGCTACTCAGGAGGTTGAGATCTGAGGATGGAGGTTTAAAGCCAGCCCAGGGAACTAAAAAGTCTGTGAGACTTTTATCTCCAGTTAATCACCAGAAAACTGTAAGTGGTGCTGTGGCTCAAGGAGTAGGGCAGTAGCCTTGAGCTGAAGAGATCAGGGACAGTGCCCGGGCACAGAGTTCAAGTCCCAGGGCCAACAAAAAAAAATAAAGATTGTAGATGCTGGTGTGGCTCACAGCTTGAACCCTAGCTCCTCAGACACTGAGATCTGAAGTTTGAAGCCAACCTGGGTAGAAAAGTCTGTAAAATTCTTATCTCTAGGTCTGGGAGTTTGGCCAAGTGGTAGAGTTCTTGCCTGGCATGCATGAAGACCTAGGTTCGATTCCTTGGTCCCACATACATAGGAAAAAAAAAGCTGGAAATGGTGCTGAGGCTCAAGTGCTAGAGCACTAGCATTGAGAAAGTCCAAGGACAGGGCTCAGGCCCTGAGCTCAAGCCCATAACTGGCAAAAAAAAAATCTTATCTCTAATTAAACCAGCAAAAAAAAAATAATAATGAAGATGTAGTTCAAATGGTAGAGTGCAATCCTTGAGTAGGTGTCAGGGGAAGCTAAGTGGGAATACAAATCCCAGAACTGGCATACACACAAATTATCAGTTACCCCAAAGGTTTTATTCGTGTGGATTATATTTAACTAATATTTGTTGAGGTGGAGTTAAAAGTGCATATTTTAAAAGTATGTTTTAACTGGATTCTGATGGCTCATTCCTATAATTCTAGTTACTCAGAAGAATGAGATCATGAAAATCATGATTCAAAGCCAGTCTGGGTAGCAGAAAGCCAGAAGTGGAGGTTTGGCTCAAGTACTAGAGTGCTATACTTCAGAAACCAAGGGAGCGTGTGAGACCCTGAATTCAAGCCCCAGTACCAGCACCAAATAATTGTATTTATATTAATTTTGTTTTATTATATTTAAGTGGTTGTACAAAGGAGTTATCTTCAACAGGCAGTTTGTGAATACAATACCTCTTGATCAGTATCGCCCCTTTCATCACTATCCCTATTCCATTGCAACCCCTCTCCTAGATAGATGGTTTAATGGCGCATGTGAAAATAGCAACTATTGCATATGAAGATACTAATTTTTTCTGCCAGTCCTGGGCTTGAGCTCAGGGCCTGGGCACTGTCCTTGGACTTTCTGAAGGCTAGAGCTCTACCACTTGAGCCTCAGGACCACTTCTGGCTTTTATCTATGTATGTGGTACTGAGGAATTGAATCCGGGTGTTCATGCATGCTAGGCAAGCACTCTACCACTAGGCCGAACTCCCGGCCCATAATTTATTTTTATTTTTAAAAACTACATTTTTCAGAAGGCGCATGTTATCCTTAATACGTGGCTATTAGATCCAAACAGTACAAGAGCGAGGACTCAATATTTGTATACCCAATATTATGAACATGGTATTTGAGATAAACACGACTACATAGACATAAAAACCTATGACTCTATAGACATAATGTTTGATTACATAGTTTAATATGTATCTATGATATACAAACCCTTACCCTAATTTTGATTATGTTCTAAAAACTAAGTGCCAGAGATTATATATAGAGATTCCCTTCTTGAATACTTGTTTGTTAAACATGTCATTTGAAATATGATGTAAAAATCAATGTTAATAAATTCTTTTAAAAAAAACTACATTTTTCTTTTAAAAATTAATTAGGAGAGTATTCGTATATATATTTAGAATTACAGGTGTGAGCCACCAGCATCATGTTTCGCTTTACATTTTTATAATCTTTTTAAGATCTGGAGTAGAGACGATTGCTAAATTGTCATAAATATTTCTAGTTTCACACTCAGTAAATATTTGGAGAAAGATAGATGAATGTGTTCTTATTAGTAATATTTGTTTCTTTTTACCTTTGAGTATGTTTGTATGTATGTTCCTGTTTTTGTTATTGGAAGTGTGAAACAGAAATATCAGACTATAGTAGTAATATTTCCAGTATACTGGACAGCATATGTAGAACTTTAAACTTACAATGAGTGTAGTCCAGCATCCTCAGGCCTGGGCAGATGCTGACAGGTTACCTGAAACACCTCTTCCTGAGGGGGCCCGTACTGCTCCTTCTGTCTTTTCTTTTTCTGTCCTAGTCTCAGGGCTTGAACTCAGGGCCTGGTCGCTGTCCCTAAGCTGCTTTCACTCAAGGCTAGCACTCTACCACTTGAACCATAGCTCTCTACTTCTAGCTTTTTTGGTGACTAACTGGAGATGAGGGTCTCATCGCTTTCCCTTCTTCCCAGGCTAGCTTCAAACCTCAAACCTCATGACCTCAGCCTTCCAAGTAGCTAGAATTATAGGCATGAGCCACTGGTACCTGGCGTGTTATTTCTTTATTCACAACCCAAATAAACTGGTTAGCTATAGCCAGTATTTTATCTGTAATCACTGAATTTGAAGTTGCTAGGGGTCTTATAAAAGAATCTTTCTTCAATTTACAAATGATGAAGCATAATGTCAATGGATTGCCAAATTCACTGATGGAGACAAAAATGGATGAAGCCCCAAGTAAGCAGATGCCACCTTTTAACCACTATGTCACTGAGTAAGTGAATGCAAAGTCATTTACTAGTTAAACGTATATTTTGGTATATCTAGAACCTCCAAATAATGCTGTTTGGGGGAAAGTACCATTTTTAATAACAAAGTCTCATTAATGATCACTGTGCAGTAATTGAAAGGTCAGCTTTAATGGGTGCCCTGTTAACTTGTGTTGAATTGTACTATTTCATAGGCAGAACGTTACCAAAGTCTCCTTGAAGAACTGAAAACACACAAGATAGAGCTGCAGCTTTTCCGACTATATTACAATGGGAAAAAAATTGATTTTCTGAGCACTGAGTTAGAACGTGTGAACAGAGATTTGAGTGTTATAAAAGAGACTTTTTGTCATCATGAAAACATAATAAAAGCCAAGAAAAAGGAGCATGGAGTACTGGCTAGACAACTACAACAAACAGAAAAAGAACTGAAGTGAGTTGTTCAAAATTGGTATTAACAGTTGGATCTTATCTAAATTGATAAAAATACAAGGAACTATGAGAGCTCAGGGTCTGAGCACTGTCCTTGTACTTTCTCAAGGCCAGAGCTGTACCACTTGAGCCTGAGCATCACTTCCACCTTTTTTTCTATGTATGTGATACCCAGAAATCGAACCTGGGTCTTCATGCATGCTAGGCATGCACTCTACCACTAGGCCAAACTCCCAGCCCTTGAATGCTTTTTTGATATACAGATGAATTGTAAAACTAGTACACTGTTTTGAAATTTCTCAAGCCTTATCTCCTGCCATATTTCTGAGAATTAATACACTGAGTATTGATTTCTTCTTATGTGTCTGTGCTGGTCCTGGGGCTTAAACTCAGGGCCTGTCTCTAAGCTTCTTTTGCTCAAGGCTAGCACTCTACAACTTGAGCCACAGCTCTACTTTTGGCTTTTTTGGTGTTTAATTGTAGATAAGACTTTATTGCCCATACTAGCTTCAAATCATGATCCTCAGATCTCACCTTCTAAGTAGCTAGGTAGCATGAACTACCAGTGCCCAGTGATACATTTATAATCAGAACCCACACTATTTCATATTTCCTTCCCTCCCTCCCTCCCTTTCTTTCTTCCTTCCTTTCTTTCTTCCTTCCTTCCTTCCTTCTTTCCTTCTTTCCTTCCCTCCTTCCTTCCTGTCTTTTGTCAGTCATGGGACTTGAACTCAGGGCTTGGACTGTGTCCCTGGGCTCTTCAGCTCAAGTTGAGCACTCTACCACTTTGCCACAGTGCTACTTCCAGTCTTCTGGTAGTTAATTGGAGATAAGAATCTCACAGGCTTTCATACCTGCAGTGGCTTTGAACTATGAACCTCAGATCTCAGCCTCCTGAGTAGCTAGTATTACAGGTGTAAGCCACTAATATTTGCTTAATGTCCTTTTTTGACCCAGAAGGTTACATGACATTTGTCTGTCTGTGTGGACCCCTTCTGGACTATGACAGTTTATCAGACTTGTTTTCATAGGCATGGCATTTTTTTGGAACTATTCGTCCAGGATTTTTGTAGAACATTTCTCATTTGGGTTTTGTCTAATAGTTTATTCATCATCAGGTTTTGGGGAAAGAGACCACAGAAGTAACATTCTCACGTTGTATCAACAATGATAACATTCTCATTATGTTGTATCAAAAATGTGGTCATTTACCTTTATCACTTGATCATGGTAATGTTGGTCAGATTTTCTGCCAATTTTCAGTATATAACCTTTAGAAGGAAGTCACTGCACTAAAGCCCACTCTTAAGGGGTGGGCATTAAGACAGAATATCTACATAATGTGTGTATAAGTCTAGATAGGGGATTTGTCTCTAGTGTTTTGTATTTATTCAATCAACGGTCTATATCAGAGATATTTGGGTTATACTTTAATATACACTTTTAATTTTTATTGCTTAGGTGGGTCCATTAAGGGACCAGAGATTTTTGCTTCATAAATTCCATTGTCACTTCACCATTACTGTGAGAGTGTTTTTCCTTTTTTCCTGTTCTTAATTTCTGACACTATAAAGATGCTCTTATAAGGACATGTTTTAACATTACCCTGTCTAGTTTGCATGAACCTGCCCAAGGCCTAGGGTCTATTGTTTTTTCAAGGAATATTGGCTCCTTTTTAAGCTGGGAATGTGGCTTAATGGTAGAGTGCTTGCCTAGCATCCACGAAGCCCTAAGTTCTATTTCTCAGAAAAAGCCAGAAGTGGTGCTACAGCTCAAGTGGTTGAATGCTAGCCTTGAGTGAAAGAAGCTCAGGGACAGTGCCCCAGTGCCCGTGCCCTGAGTTTAAGCCTCAGGACTGGCAAAAAAAATGGTTCCTTTTATTGGAGAACATTAGGAACCAACATCTGTATGCTAGGTGTACTTACTGATCCAGGGTTGTCTGCCTCTAGGCTGTCTCAGCTGACAGAATTAGAAAACATTTGTTAGATACTTATACTGTATACATCCATATATATATATCCATCTGTAACTGTATTTAGATTATCATGACTTTATACAGAAATCTCACTGTTATCTCTCCCACATGGAGTAATCCATCCTTTTCTTGTTTATCTACTTGTTTCTTTCCAGCAGTGAGAACCTGTTCAATTCCAGAAACCACGTGGGTAATGAAGCCCTATCCCTCCAGGGAGCAGTTTTATAACCAGAGTACATTGCTTAGATATAATTGTTGTTTTAAAAGTCATGGGTTTCAAAATTACTTAGCCAGCACTTTTTCCTTTCACTCCTTCAGTGAAGTTGTTTCCCATGTTGTTATTAGTCTCTCGGCATATTTTATGTTCTGTCTACTGTCCCCCACCCTCCATTGTGAATTTTTTTTTTTTGCCAGTCCTGGGCTTGAGCTCAGGGCCTGAGCACTGTCCTTGGACTTTCTCAAGGCTAGAGCTCTACCACTTGAGCCTCAGCACCACTTCTGGCTTTTTTCTATGTATGTGGTACCGAGGAATCGAACCCGGGTCTTCATGCATGCTAGGCAAGCACTTTAACCACTCGGCCAAACTCCTGGCCCCATTGTGAATTTTTAAAAATAGACTTACATTCATTTTTGTTGCTTTCTACAGTCACCCATTTTGAGCCGGCCATGGTGGCTCATGCCGGTAATCCTAGCTACTGAGGAAGCTGAGATCTGAGGATTAAGGTTCAAAGCCAGCCTGGGCACAAAAGGACCTGAGACTCTTATCTCCAATTAACCTCTAGAAAACGGGAAGTGGGGCTTGGCTCATGGGTAGGGCGGTAGCCTTGAGCTGAAGAGGTCAAGGACAATGCCCAGGCCCAGGGGTAGAGCTACAAAAATGTTTTATTACATAGATTAATATGTATCTATGACATACAAACCCTCAGCCTAATTTTAATTATGTTGTAAAATCCAAGTGCCAGTGATTGTATATAGAAACTCCCTTCTTGAATACTGGTTTGTTAAATACATCATTTGAAATATGATGTAAAAATCAATGTTAATAAATTCTTTAATAAAAAAAAGAGTCACCCATTTTGACAAATTTGTATGTTGAGTTGTGGGGAAAAAATGTTCCTAAGCTTCAGCTATTTAATTCTTGCCTCACTTTGCCATTCAATCTTTGCCTAACAGTCTCTGAAAGCTAGTTTTTAGAAATTAGTTTGGGATGTGATTTGTTTAAAAGATTTTGCCTTATAAATAAATTAATTTTCTTTAATGCAAGCTTTATTTCCTTTCTAGAACTATTGATGCACTTTTAAATGTGAAGAGGCCTCAGTATATTAAAGCTAAAGAAAATACTTCTCACCACCTCAAGAAATTGGAAGAGTCTAAGAAAACAATACAGGATGGTGACAAACAATGTTCAAAACAGGAAAATGATATAAAAGTCCTGGAGAAAGAACTGATTGATTTAGATAACACATGGAAACTTTTTGAAAAGCAGGTTGAAGAAAAAATCTTACATAAAGGAGAAGACATTGAGCTGGAAGCTAATCAGGTGAAAATGTCAAAGATAAGGAATATTTTCTATTTTTTGCATCTTTTACTTTGAAAAAATTTTAAGGATTTACTTTTAAGAGATTATCCTCAGAATGTATATTATAGGTATTAGATTGTTTTGGTCTGCACATAGAATCTAACTTTAATGTTTAAATCATTTTTTAAAAGTTCTTGAAAGCATTTTACTTCAGATTGAAAACTGAACAGTGTCCACACTGTTTGTTGCAAAGATACACAGTATTCATGAATATAAACTAAATCATTTTTATATAATTAGATGACATTATAAGAGTTATGAGTTCAAGTTGTAAAAATAAATATTACCTAATATAACATTATAATAAAAGTTAGACAAATAATTTTTTTTTTTTTGCCAGTCCTGGGCTTGAGCTCAGGGCCTGAGCACTGTCCTTAGATTTTCTCAAGGCTAGAGCTCTACCACTTGAGCCTCAGCACCACTTCTGGCTTTTTTTTTTTCTATGTATGTGGTACCGAGGAATTGAACCCGGGTCTTCATGCATGCTAGGCAAACACTCTACCACTAGGCCAAACTCCAGGCCCTAGACAAATAATTTTTAAAGTAAAATTTTTCTCATGATATTATAAAAACTTAAAAGTCAGATATATATGGCTTTAAAGATGTCTAATTGATACAGAAACGGATTATTTAAAGCGATTTAAAATTTAGTCCAGTGCCGGAAGCAAGGAAAATGGCTTAGTGGTAGAGTGCTTGCCTAGCATGCATGAAGACCCGGGTTCAGTTCCTCAGTACCACATAAACAGAAAAATCTGGAAATGACACTGTGGCACAAGTGGTAAAATGCTAGCCTTGAGTGAAAGAAGTTCAGGGACAATGCCCTGGCTCTTGAGTTCAAGCCCCAGGACTGGCAAAAAAATAAAAAATAGGGGCCAGGAGTATGGCCTAATGGTAAAGTGCCTGCTTAGCATGCATGAAGCCCTGGGTTCAATTCCCCAGTACCACATAAATAGAAAGAGCTGGAGGTGGTTCTGTGACTCAAATGGTAGAGCACTTGAGAAAGCTCAAGGACAGTGCCCAGCTCCTGAGTTCAAGCCCCATGACAGACAAGAAAATAAATAAATAAATAAATAAATGTTAAGTGACGGGGTTTGAGCATAATAATGAGCATCTACAATGTAAGTGACTTAGTAGGGAAAGAGCAAGAAGATCACAGTTCCAGTCCAGTGGGGCAAAAAGTTTAACAAACAGAATGTGGTGATTCACATTTGTAATCCCAGTTGGGTGGGAGGCACAGGTCAAAGCCTCAGAAGACTGTCCTGAGCAAATTAATGAGACCTTCTCTGCAAAAGAGCTCAAAGCATAAAGAAGGAAAGGTCTTGATGAAAGTGCTGAAGTACTTCCTGGCAAGTCTGAGGCCCTGAGTTCAAATGCAGTACTGAAGAAACAAGAATTAAGATTCAGCTTAGAGCTGGGTGCCATGGTTCATGCCTGTAATCCTAACTACACAGCAGATGGAGATCTGAGAATCGCTGTTCAAAGCCAGCCTACGCACTAAAGTCCCCTGAAGGCCATGAGACTCTTATCTCCAATTAACCACTAGAAAACTCGAAGTGGGGCTGTTGCTCAAGGGGTAGAGCTAAAGAGCTCAGAGACAATGCCCAGGCCAAGCGGTAGGGTGGTAGCCTTGAGCTGAGGAGCTCAAGGGCAGTGCCCAGGCACAGGGTTCAAACCCCAGGACTTACCAAAAAAAAAAAAAATACAGCTTAGTACGTATGCAATTTCAATTTTACTCAATGATAAATAACCAGAAATAGATAAATGACAGTTTTCAAATATTTTGGGTTTTTCTTTTAGATGAAGTCTGACTGAACTCATTGTAATCCAAATTGGCCTCAGACCTGGCATCCTCTTGCTCCAAGTGCTAGGATTTACTGGTGTGGGCTACCACTTGGCACTTCCCCTTTCCCTCTTAAGATTTTCTAATATAGTCCAGTGCTTAGGCCCTGAGTTCATGGCCCAGCACTGTCACAAAAATAAAATATGAAGACTTTCATATTATGGTATTGTATTTCACCTGGAGAAGATGGCACTTATGTATGTAAAATAAGATTTTGATAAGTATCTGTTAATACAGGATATCATATAAAGAAAATTTTGTCCTGCTTAAGTTAGTAATGTTTCAATGCTGTTTATATAGATGGATCGTTACAAAGAGTTAAAGGAGCAAGTAAGAAAGAAAGTAGCTATCATGACACAACAGTTGGAAAAACTACAGTGGGAACAGAAGGCAGAAAAAGAAAGACTGGCATTTGAAAAGAGGCGACATGGAGAAATTCAGGTAATATGGGCTGTACGGTAATGATTTAGAATTATCTCAATGAAATCTTATTTCCTTTTATTTTTTCAATATAAAGTGGATTTATATTGAACATAAGTAAATTTTCAAAATCTGGGGTTTGGGAGCATAGCTCAGTGATGGAGTTTTAAGGCCCTGGGTTTGATCCTCAGCACTACAAAAAAAATCAGGCTCTCTCTTATGCTGTTCAGTGCCATCACTCAGCTGCTTCTGCATAGTTGGAGAAAAAAAAGGAAGAAGATTACAAAGCACTTTAGCCATGCCTCCAGCCCTAGTTTTTAAAACTATGATTTTAGGGCCGGGAGTTTGGCCTAGTGGTTAAAGTGCTTGCCTAGCATGCGCGAAGACCCGGGTTCAATTCCTCGGCACCACGTACATAGAAAAAAAGCCAGAAGTGGTGCTGAGGCTCAAGTGGTAGAGCTCTAGCCTTGAGAAAGTCCAAGGACAGTGCTCAGGTCCTGAGCTCAAGCCCAGGACTGGCAAAAAAAAAATTATACCGTAGTCCTCTGAGAAGAAAAGGGGCATTTTGTAAAAAGGGAAAATAAAGGTGTGATGTGACATCAGAGATTAAAATAATTTGAGTAATTTGTACCACATTATAAAAACATATATGGATTCTGAGAATACATTAGATGTTTTTGCCTTTGTGAATGATAATTTCCTTTTTAAATTGCTCATTTACCTTTACACATTAAGTTCTATGGTTTCTACACCATTAAGCCTTCCCTGACCCTCCCTTTCTCCCCACCCCACCACCAGGAAACAGTAAATTTCTTCATTCTACAATTGTTCCTTGTTCTTAATCTACATCTGTCCAAGGGCTCTTATCAAATTGCACAAAACTGCCATAAATTGATACTGCTCTACCAGGCAGAAATCATAATTGCTTCTATTAGAAGTCAAAAGTGTTGTTGAGTTGCTGTTGCCTTTTGAATATGACAAGCAGTAACAAGACAGAGCAAAGAGAGATGAAGACAATCATGTTCCACTCAGTCTAATGATTGTCTCATAGGAAACTGAGTCTCTTACTTTCCACAGGTCCCGCGACCTCTGGTGCAGGGGCACAGTTTGGCTTCTGAAGTGTAATTGGCCAGGATCTCAAATCCAAAATGACTGCCTGGTACCAGAGAAGTCTGATTATCCCAGTTAATATATCCAGAAAAGCACCCAGGCATAGGGACTAGCATCTCTTTGTTACATCTCTAGTTCCTACCATATGCTAGCTGCTGAATGAATATTGATTAAGTAAATTAACTTGGAAGACAGATAAGAACTTTGTAGATATTTGGAAATAGTCTACTTGAAGGTTGAATTTACCAGAGATCCATATTCACACCCTGATGGCACATGTTTAACAAATGATAATCAAAATTTGAGCCAGTTTTTATCCAATTTGCTCTCAAAAATATGTATTTCAAACTTGTAAAAGCTTTATGATATAGGAAGTTCCAAGCAAGTAATTTTATGGTTTAGAATTGATGTGGCTGACTTTAGGTTTTATTATTTATTTTAGGGAAATCTAAAGCAAATAAAAGAACAAATAGAAGATCATAACAAACGAATAGAGAAGTTGGAGGAGTATACAAAGTCGTGCATGTAGGTAGAAAAAGAATCCTGAACTTTTTTTATATGTCTTCTGTACAGTAGATGCATGCTCCCACTGCTGTAATAATTTTACTGTTGTTTATTACTTCCTTTTACATTGTTAAACATTATACTTATCCACATAATAAAATAAGCCTTGAGCACATAAGGTGGTTACAGTGGAATGTAAGTTTCCTTTGTGTATTGGTATTTTTGAATCAACAAAGAATGATCAGAGCTTTTTTTCTATGTTTAGTGTTGGGTTATATCTGTTTTTAATTCTTTAAAATCATTTGAGCACTATTCCATGCTCCTACAAGACTAGACACACAGTATACTGTATCTGGAAATTTCTTCATCATCATCATCATTATTATTATTATTAGGGAGTTCTTAGAAGAGAAAAAACAGCAAGAGGACATCCTGATGGATGAAATTAAAAAAACAAAATCAAGAATGTCTGAAGTTAATGAGGAATTGAACCATATTAGAAATGACTTGGAGAATGCTGGAATTGATAACCATGAGGGGAGGCGTCAACAGAAAAGAGCAGAAATTCTAGATCACCTCAAAAGGCTTTACCCAGATTCTGTGGTAACTACGATATTGGTGAAAAAAAAGTCTTATTTGGAATTAGAAGTATTATTATTATTAGGATACAGATTTGTGTCAGAAATCTTTTCTATTTAACTATATTAAGTATTACAGTATTGTGTAAATAGCTCCCATTTTGTCTGTTGATAAGTAATTATTAGGGAAAAGCATTGATATGATATAGTTTCATCAGTGTGTACAAAAGATCCATGAGTCTGGATCTCCAAGAAACCATCAAGCATTTGATGGTTTCAGTTTATCTGACTACTTTTGGCATTGTACATATATTTATTTCCTTGTGGCCTCCCTGCTGCTTGGGAGGGTCTGCTGCACAGCAGTATTTTCTCACATCATGTGCCCTGAGTATTCCCTGTCAGAAAGTCTGTCTTCAGTATTGTGAAGTTCTTCATCACTGCCTTGTTTCAAAGCACCTGCCTTTGGCCTCTGCAGTATCACACTCTCATGAACACCTATCTTCAGCTTTTCCTCAGTTCACTTTTTACTTCTGATACTTCGGGTGGTTTTGTTTTGGTGGTTTGGTTTGGTTTTGTTGCCTGTGAGGTGGCTTTAACTGAGAGCCTTGGCTTGCTTGCCTTACTTACCTAGTCACTTTTTCTAACTGTAGAGTCTTAGATTTAAAAAACTAATGAACCAGGAAATGTAAATTTATAATGTTCTCTGATGGAAAAATTCCAGGAGGCCTCACATATTGAAAGGCCATTTTGATCTTTTCCAAAAGAGAAGAACATTGGTATAAAATACTAGTTAAAAACTGAGGCAAGGGGCCGGGAGTTTGGCCCAGTGGTAGAGTGCTTGCCTAGCATGCAGGAAGACCCAGTTTGATTCCTCGGTACCACATACATAGAAAAAAGCCAAAAATGGTGCTGAGGCTCAAGTGGTAGAGCTCTAACCTTGAGAAAATCCAAGGACAGTGCTCAGACCCTGAGCTCAAGCCCAGGACTGGCCAAAAACAAAAAAACAAAAACAAACAAACAAAAAAAACTGAGGCAAGGAGCAGGGCACAGTGGCTCACGCCTGTAATCCTAGCTACTCAGGAGGCTGAGATCTGAGGATCATGGTTCAAAGCCAGCCCGGGCAATACAAAGCCAAAGCTGCCAAAGCTGTGAGACTCTTATTTCCAATTAATCACTAGAAAATGGGAAATGAGGCTATGGCTCAAGGGTAGGGCAGTAGCATTGAGCTGAAGAACTCAGGGACAGCACCCAGGCCAGAGTTCAAACCCCACGACAAACAAAAACAAAAACAAAAAAAACCTCAGGAGAGGGGGCCAGGAGCATGGCATGGTCTATGGCCTAGTGGTAGAGTGCTTACAATCAGCATGCATGAAGCCCTAGGTTGGATTCCTCAGTACCACATACTCAGAAAAAGGAGAAAGTGGTGCTGTGGCTCAAGTGGTAGAGCGCTAGCCTTGAGAAAGCTCAAGGACAGTGCCCAGACTCTTGAGTTCAAGCCCCAAGACTGACAAAATAAAAACAACTCTGGAGAAATCAAACCTAGGTATTTAAGCAAAGTATATTTTTGCAAGGCATCATCTAGCCCTCCCATACCCTTGGCTTCAAAGCACTGAAGTGATAGGACAGTAGGTAAAACAGGAGATGCAAATCCTATCACCTCACTGGGTAGGGGAGGATGTTGTGAGAAGGGAGTTCAGACTAGTCTGTCGCAGTGAGTGAAGGGAGCTGACTCTGAACGGAAGCAGAGGGAGAGAACCACCGTGGCAGCTGTCATACAACAATAATAAAGAGCAAGGGAGGATCTCAAAAGTCAAAGAACATAATCTAGTTGCCATCCCAGGCTTTCTTAGCCTCTTATTTCTATTTAAGCACCAAAAAAGTGATGTGGAGTTGTGGCTCAAGTGTTAGAGTGCTAGCCTGGACCAAAAACAGCCCAAGGACAGCACCCAAGGCCCTGAGTTCAAATCCCCAGAACCTGTCTCACACACAAAATTAATATGTAGTTAAAAATAGCAAGTAAATTAACAATATCAAGGAGCTTAAGATAATTAAACAATTAGAGAGCAAAGAGAATAGACATTAAAGACAATGAAAATGTGTTATGAAACGTGTATGCCTGAAGTAAAGCCAACAAATGGAAGAAAGACCCCAAGGATAGGAAATTACATGGTTACAAATTCTAGGAGTCATCTATGCAGGTATCTTCTCAAAAAGACCTTGAACATTCTTGTCTTTAGTGATTTCTTGACCACTCTTAGAGCTCAGTACAAGTGGTGCTTGTGGAGAGCCATTCCTGGTAAACCGGGCCCTTCCTTGTCCCTTAGAGCACTCTGCACGTTGCCAGTGTCCAGCTATGCTTTGTATATTCACAAGAGTAATGAGTATCTGCATCCCTTTTCCTGAGAGTCCATGAGGCTAGTTCAGCACTATCTAACTCAACATACAACAGGGGCTTCGTAGATGATTGTCAAAGAGAAATAATGAGTTGCCTTAGCTTTGTAAAATAGTTTAGTACTTTACTAAAATTCATTTAATACTGTTTTCCTGTTTAGGTTTTTTTTTCCTTTCTGAGATTTGAACTAAGGTCCTAGCAACATGCTTGGGTATGCATTCTGCCACCTGTACCATTCCTCCACCATTAGTACTGTTGTTTATAATGAGTGTAACATACCAGAATGGGCATTTAATGATGAAATTTAAGTAGATTTGAGTGAAGCTGTATTAAATGATAGGTGTGATTTTATAAACTTAGTTTTGTCCATGATTCTTGGTTACATTAGAAAGCAATGTATTGTTTGTTCCTTACTAATATATTGACTTTCCTCTCTTTTTGAAAAACCTGCAAAGTTTGGAAGACTGCTTGACCTGTGTCACCCTATTCATAAGAAATACCAGCTGGCTGTGACTAAGCTTTTTGGCCGGTACATGGTTGCCATAGTTGTCACCTCTGAAAAGGTTGCAAAGGATTGTATTCGATTTCTGAAGGAAGAAAGAGCGGAACCTGAGACATTCCTCGCTCTAGATTACCTTGATGTAAGGAATTTGGTTTTGAGTAGTGATGAAAACTTGTCTGTTGAAGTACATCTCTGTTGCTTAGACTGTGGTAGTGATGGAAGGTTGGGGAATGGAGCTTGGATGACAGCCAAGGTGCAACTAAGGCTACTGTTAATGTATTAGCACTTGGAGAGTACTATCAAGTGACTGCTCATTCCTAAAGCAGGTCTTTTCTTGCTAATCTAGTTTTGCCATAATCCTACCTGATGTTCTTTAGTTCATTTGATGTCAATAGATTTGTTTTATAGCTAAGAATAGGAATCAGATATGACATTCAGTCTACAACTCAATTTCAGTTGTAAATATTTGATCTAGTATGGAACAGGCTAGATTTTAAGCCTTGAGATCTGTCTTGAGATCCCTTAGTATCTTCAGATCCTAAATTTTTCATTGTAAGTTAAGGGAATAAGTTCTCCCCTTATTGCATTGTTTGAAAGAATCATTACTTAGCACAGCACCTACATGGAAGAGAGGCTGGGCAAATACTAGGTGGGTCACTCACTGCCAGACTGTGGACACTTTTTGCTCAAGGCTAGTGCTCTGCCACTTGAGCCATAGTGTCACTTCTGGCTTTTTCTGTGTATGTGGTATGGAGGAATCAAACCCAGGGCCTCAATCATGCTAGGCAAGCACCCTACCACTAGGCCACATTCCTCGCCCCTGAAATCTTTTACTTATTCCTCACATGAGATTTTTCAGAGCAAAGTTGCTTAAAAAATATTTTGTATGCTGGGTGAGGTGGCTCACGCCTGTAATCCTAGCTACCCAGAAGGCTGAGAACTGAGAATCGAGGTTCAAAGCCAGCCTGGGCATCAGATTTTCTAGTTAACCACTAGAAATTAACCACTGGGGCTGTGGCTCAAGGATAGGGAGGCAGTAGCCTTGAGCTGAAGAGCTCAGGGACAGTGCCCAGGCCCAGAGTTCAAGTCCTAGGAACAACAACAACAACAACAACAAAAATTGTGTGTATATTCCGGTCTTATGACTTGAACTCAGGGTGCTGTCTCTGAGCTTTTATGCTCAAGACTAGTGCTGTACCACTTGAGCTGCAGATCCACTTACGGCTTTGTTGGTGCCTGACCAGGCTGGCTTTGAACTTCAGTCCTTAGATCTCAATCTCCTTAGTAGCTAGAATTATAGGTGTGAGCACCAGCACCCCATCTTCAAAGTTATTTCTGAATCTTACACAGAAATATGTTTATAAAAGGAATACTTGTACCCCTTGTCAATGTCCAGTTCCTTTTGTTTTGCCAGTCCTGGGGCTTAAACTCAGGGCCTGAGTGTTGTCCTTGGGCTTTCTTAAGGCTAGAGCTCTACCACTTTGAGCCACAGCACCATTTTCAGATTTTTCTTGTATGTGGTACCAAGGAATTGAGCCCAGGTCTTCGTGCATGCTAGGCAAGCACTCTACCACGAGGCCACACTCCCAGCTTCTCAATGTCCAGTTCTTTTTTTTTTTTTTTTTGCCAGTCCTGGGCTTGAGCTCAGGGCCTGAGCACTGTCCTTGGACTTTCTCAAGGCTAGAGCTCTACCACTTGAGCCTCAGCACCACTTCCGGCTTTTTTCTATATGTGGTACCGAGGAATTGAACCCGGGTCTTCATGCATGCTAGGCCAGCACTTTAACCACTAGGACAAACTCCCGGCCCCAATGTCCAGTTCTTTAATAATAACTACTTCCGATTGCTTTTCTATACACTTAGTTGATGTACATACATGTGTTTACATTTTCTGGGATTTTTAATTTGTTTGATTTAACAAATAGTAAATCATGTTTGCTGGGTTTTGTTGTAGGTAATTTTTTATAGTTCTGGGTTTTGAATTAAGAGCCTTGTACTTGTTAGGCAGGTATTTGATCATTTGAGCCACTCTACCAGTCCCTTTTTGCATTGGTTATTTTCAAGATAGAATCTTGCTTTATAGCCAGGCTAGCCTGGACTGCAGTCATCCTATTTGTGTTTCTCATTATCCCTGGGACAACAAATACATAGCACTGGTTGAGGTAGTCATGTGAACTACTATGCCCGGGTTAGAAGTGCCTAGGATTGGGCTGGGAGTGTGGCCTAGTGGTAGAGTGCTTGCCTAGCATGCACGAAGACCTGGGTTTGATTCCTCGGTACCACATACATAGAAAAAAAAAGCCAGAAGTGGTGCTGAGGCTCAAGTGGTAGAGCTCTAGTCTTGAGAAAGTCCAAGGATAGTGCTCAGGCCCTGAGCTCAAGCCCAGGAGTGGGGGAAAAAAAAGAAAGAAAGAAAATACCTAGGATTACAGGCTAGGCTCACAGTTTTGGGGTTTTTTTTCTTTTTTTTCTTTATAGACCAAGTCTGAAAGTCATATCCTGAAGGTCTTGAGGACTTTCCTGGTGATGTGAGCCTTTAGTAGTTTTCAGGCTCCATAGTGCTATACTGTTCCTCATATACACATCTGGGCGGGTATTGTCTTCTGCTACAAGGTATGATCAGAAGACACAGGAGCATTTATGCTTCATCCTCTCCCATGTGCTTGGAACAACATTGAATCTAGAGGTTGTATCCTCTGGCATTACATGAGGTTTTGGGATTTAAAAACTTCTCTGTGTAAGATAGAATTTATCATGTTCTTGTCAAACTTGTTAGATATAGGTGCTTGATGTTAATCTTTAGCTGTAATGTCTATGCTCTATGAGAAAAATATGTAATGATTATTTGGAGTATTTTTTGTCACTTGTGGAGCTTGAACTTAGGGCCTGGGCACTGTCCTTGGGCTTTTGTGCTCTACCACATTGAGTCACAGCTCCATTTCTAGTTTTCTGGTGAGTAATTGGAGATAACTGTCTGATGGACTTAACTATTCTGCTGATTTTGCATCCCAATCCTCAGATCTCATCTTTGTGAGTAATTAGGATTACAGGCTTGAGCCCTAGTGCCTGGCAGCAGTTGGTTTTTATCATAACTAATATACCAAATATTTCTAAACCTTTTAGATCAAGCCAATTAACGAAAGACTAAGGGAACTTAAAGGCTGCAAAATGATGATTGATGTTGTAAAGACTCACATTCCTCAGCTGAAGAAAGTGATTCAGTTTGTATGTGGAAATGGCCTAGTCTGTGAAACTGTGGAGGAAGCAAGACATATTGCATTCAGCGGACCTGAGAGACAGAAAGTAAGAAAGAATTTAGATGGCTCTTTAGAGAAGTTCGAGCAGTATTTATAAGGTGTTCCATGTGGCTCTCCTTCCCTTCTACCCTTCCCTCCCCAGCACCATGAAGACGTCAAAAACCTATAAAAATAGCCTGGGCATGGTGGCTCACGCCTGTAATCGTAGCTACTCAGGAGGCTTTGTGGTTCAAAGCCAGCCCCTGACACTAAAGACTGTGAGACTTTTATCTCCAAGTAATCATTAGAAAATGGGAAGTGCGCTGTGGCTCAAGGGGTAGGGTGTAGACTTGAGCTGAAGAGCTCAGGGACAATGCCCAGGCCCAAGGGAAAGGTGATATCCTGGAGCTGAAGAGCTCAAGGACAGCACCTAGGCCCAGAGTTCAAACCCCATGACCCACAAAAAACAAAGAAAAAATATAAAAACAAATTTCAAACTGGAGAAAATATTTGTAACACACAGTAAAGAGCAAGAGTTCCTGCAGACCAAAAGGTAAAATGATAATACAGTGAGAAAATGGATAAATTTGAGCAAACTTGTTCTTATCCAAAGAAATATAATAGCTCTTAAATGTGAAAAATCAACCTTAATCATAATACAGGAAGTGCTTATCAACAGTATTCTTAGGTATTACTTTCTCTTGCAGACTGAAAACTATCAAAAGTCTGATGACATTGTATGTTCTGGAAGTTGAAATTCACTGGCTTTGTGAAGGCATTTATCAGTTATACTCGATGGGGAATTAACATATAAGTAAACTTAATCATATAAAATATGTGTGTAAGACCTAGAGATTGAACTGTTGTGTGTAATGGAATGAACCTAGGCATTTGTGTAAGCCTAGCAAAATAAAAATAAAAAGCACATACAGTGGTAAATTATACAAGTTTAAGAAGAACAATACTCTTTTGTAAAATCTATGTCAATTCCCAAGATAATTTCCTGCTTCCAGATTTCTCAAAGTAAGACCAAGTTCATCTATTACTGGCCGAGCATTCCTGTATGCTGGCACTATGCTTCACTGACCCCAGTTCCTAGAGCAGAATGTCTTAGTGCACAGCAGTCACGTAGAGAATGTTTTCAAAGAAGAAATGTGAAAGACTTGCTGGCTGTGGTAGCTCAATCCTGGCTACTAGAGAGGTAGGGATCAGAGGCTTGAGGATAGAGGGCAGCCTTGGCCACTCTGGAGTCAAGCATAGTGGCTTATACTTGTCATCCTTGAAAGACAGGAGCACAGTAGGATCCCAGCCCCTTTATGTTTCCTGAGTATGAAAGGAGACACCCCATCTTAAAGAGAATCAACACAGAGTAAGTAGCTCAAGTGGCACAGAGCCTGCTTAGCAATTGTGGGAGCCTGAATTCAAACCCCATTATTGAAAAATTTAAAAAGGAAGGAAAGGGAAACAGGAACAAGGAAGGAGACTATTAGATTTATTTTTGTCAGCCCACTGATAGGATTTTAGTCTGTCCCAGGTGATCCCCTACTTTAATTGATTAACTAGAAACATTTGTAAAATGTTGAGAATAGATTCCATTTATTGCATAAAACATAGGCATACTTAAAAGACTTTAAACTCCAGGCTATGTTATACTTTGACTCCATTTAATGTTTTTCTTGATCTCACTAGTGTTTATTTGGAGAATGTGATATTTTGGGTATCCTAAAGTTAATATCCCATTGACAGCTATATCAGATTTTTCATAATGAGATTATATAATGCCAGCTATTTGATGTGAAATGCATCATTGATTTTTAATTCTGAATATTCAGTTTGTTTGGAACTGTTATATATATAACTTGTTGGAAGTCTTTGTTATTGGTGTTAATTTGTTGCCTAGTTTTGCTTTGGGTGTTAAATGGGATTTATATCTGTAGTTTGTTCATTTATGTTTTTTCATAAGCTAGATCTTTTATTAGTAAAACTCTGCAAGTGGCTCTCTCATCTACAAATTCTCAGCTGTAGAAATTGTCATGTTAGGTTCTTATTTTTGTATGCCTATATACATTTCTCCATGGCAAAACATTTTTAATTTTACAGACAGTAGCCCTTGATGGAACTCTGTTCTTAAAATCTGGGGTGATCTCTGGAGGATCAAGTGACTTAAGACAGAAGGCTAGGTGCTGGGATGAAAAAGAGGTGAAGAATCTCAAAGACAAAAGGAATCAGCTGGTCCAGGAGCTCAAGGTATATTTGTGTCATAAAATCTGCAAGATAGTAAGAACAGCAGTTGCATTTTTAAATTGTTTGGGTTTTTCTTCATTTTTTTGCGTTACTGGAGTTTGGACCTTGAGAAAATGATGTTAAGTGAAATAAAATAGTCACAAAATTATTCCATTAATTCACTGACAAAGAGAAAGTTGAATGGTGCTACCAGGGGCTTTGGAAAGGGAATTATAATGGGTTTAGAGTCCCAATTTTACAAAAAAAAAATGTGGCAATTATGGATGTATAACTTACTACAACTTTAAAAAAAATCAGTAACTAATTTTCAGCTGAGTTCAGTTTGGTAAACATTATTTAAAGTACTTTAGGTCATAGAAAAAGACGGAAAATCTTAGTTTTTTATAAAGCTTGTATAAACTTAAAATAAAAAATTATAACCATTGGGGCCGGGAGTTTGGCCTAGTGGTAGAGTGCTTGCCTAGCATGCATGAAGACCCAGGTTCGATTCCTCGGTACCACATACATAGAAAAAAGCCGGAATTGGTGCTGAGGCTCAAGTGGTAGAGCTCTAGCCTTGAGAAAGTCCAAGGACAGTGCTCAGGCCCTGAGTTAAAGCCCAGGACTGGCAAAAAAAAATTATAACCAGGTGTTTGTAGCTTACACTTGTAATCCTAGCAAATTCAGCAAAGGTAGTGAGACTGTCTCAAAAACAAAACCACAATGTCTGGGAGCTATAGCCTAGCATGAGGTTTTGGGTTCAATCCCTAGCCCTAGAGAAAATAAAAAGGAATATGTAATTAAATGGTGAAACCCTAGAATATTTTTTGCTAAAATCAGGGACTACATGTTTTCTATCACCATTACTATTCAATATAACCTTAAACTTATAATAAATGCATTAGGGACAAAAAATGAATTAGTGGATATAACTATTTAAAGAAAGAAAAACTAATTTGCAGTTAAAACTGTATTTAAGAGCTTCTAGATTTGACGGACAAAGTAGCTCACAACTACAATCCCAGCAGGCAATCAGGATGCAGAAACAGGAAGATAATTCTAGGCCAGGCTAGATGACATAGCCATTTCTACTCTAGCCTCGACTATGAATCCCCATCTAAAAAAAAAAAGAAGAAGCAAAACAATTTAAATGGCATTTTTAAATGAAGATAAAGTCCATTTTTATTTATTTTGTTAGTCATGGGGTTGAACTCAGGACCTGGGCAATGACCCTGAGCTTCTTTGCTCAAGGTTAGTGCTCTACCACTTTGAGCCATTGCTCCACTTCAGGTTAATTGGAGATAAGAATCTCATGGACTTTTGGCTGGGCTGGCTTCCAATTTCAGTCCTCAGATCTCAGCCTCCTGAATAGCTAAGATTACAGGCATGAGCTAGCAGCACCCAGGAATTTTTATTTTTTATTTTGCCAGTTCTGGGATTGAACTCAGGGCCTGAGCACTGTGTTTGGGCTTTCTCAAGGCTAGGAACTCTACCACTTGAGCCACAGCACCACTTTCAGCTTTTTCTATGCATTTGGTACCAAGGAACCTGGGTCTTCATGCACGGTAGGCAAGCACTGTACCACTAGGTCAAACTGCCCGCCCCAGGGATTTTTTTAAATTAATTCTTGGTTCTATCCTATTAAATATTTACAAAGTGATATTGAAGACATTAGGATGAAGCATTAGGACCAAGGATAGGACTGTGTAGCCACTGAAAGAATCCCAGATGATCAGTAAACATGAAGCTGTGCTTGGCATAGACTATCCTACTACAAGGTGGACCTGTGAAGTCAAATTTTGTTTTGTTTGTTTTCCTTCAGTAATGGATGGGAGAAGGGAATAGAGGAGACAAGCAAAAAGAACCGGAGGCTCTCTGTGCAAGGTGGTATCTGCTCCACCCTAGCTGGCAGTGATGGGCAGATACATGTGTGGAGCATGTACCTACTCAGTATTCTCATGCCTTCTCCTTCCTTTTGGGAAGTGTGTTTTATTTTTTGAGGAAGCTGTATGACATCACACTCAAGAGCTCAATGTATTTCCATGGCCAGCCTCTTAGAGGAAGAATGGGAAGAGGGGTTGTATCTGAAAATCAGTGTATTATGGTATTACATCGGAAAGCACTTTGAAGAATGAAAGGAATCTTTTATTATAAAATGATTCACATTTCTTTCTTTTTCAGGATTTGATGAAGGCACTCCGCAAGGAAATAGATTTGAAACAAATACAGACTCAAATACAAGGAACTCAGATACGACTCAAATATTCACAGAGTGAACTGGAGATGATTAAGAAGAAGCAGCTTACTAACTTTTCCCGGGTAATGCAGACATGCATAGAGTATGGTGGGTTGGAGTTAGAGGCGTGGTTTTGTTGGTAGAGCCATAGCCAATGAGCGAAAGCATCAGTTACCAAATTTGAGTTCCAGTCTCAGACCTACAAATAAAAAAGGCGGAAATTAGAGTTGCAGTGCAGCACGCAAATTTTCGATAATATGACTGAGTCTGTTACATACTATATCATCTTAGCTCCTAGAATCCTCCTTGATTGTAAAGAGACCTATCATGTTTTGACCTTACTGTATAAAACTAAGTTTGCTGTATTTTTTAAAGAATTTATTAACGTTGATTTTTACATCATATTTTAAATGACAAGCTTAACATACAAGTATTCAAGGAGGGAATCTCTATTTACAATCACTGGGACTTAGTATAGAATTTAATCACAATTAGGCTAAGGGTTTGTATGTCACAGAAACATATTAATTTATGAAATAAAACATTATGTCTATAGAGTCATAGGTTTTTATGTCTATATAGTTATGTTTGTATTTCCACTACCATGTCCATTGCTTTGGGTATGCAGTTATTGAGTCCTCTCTCTTGTACACTTTGGATTTAATAACCGCATATTAAGGATACCATGCACCTTTTGTTCCTTAGGTCTTGACTTGTCTCACTCAGCATGATTCGCTCTAGATTCATCCACTTCCCTGCGGATGCCATTATTTTATCTTGTCTGTTGGCTATGTAGAATTCCATTGTGTATATATACCACATTTTCTGTATCCATTCATCTGCAGTAGGGCATCTGGGTTGTTTCCATCGCCTGGCTATTGTGAATAGTGCTGAGATGAACATAGCTGAGCAGGTGTCTTTATAATATCCTGGGTCATGCTGTTCAGGATAGATGCCCAGAAGTGGTATGGCGGGATCATAGGGAAGGTCTATTTTCAGTTCTTTAAGGAATCTCCACACTGCTTTCCAGAGTGGCTGAACTAGTTTACAATCCCACCAGCAGTGCAGTAGGGTTCCTTTTTCTCCACAACCCCGCCAGCAACTGTCATTGTCTGAGTTCAAAATCTTGGCCATTCTTGTTGGGGTAAGGTGGTATCTTAAGGTTGTTTTTATTTGCATTTCCTTTATGATCATAGATGATGAACATTTTCTCATATGTTTTTCTGCCATTTTAATCTCTTCTTCTGATAGGTCTCTCTTTAGTTCCCTTGCCCATTTAGTGAATGGTTTATTGGGTTTGGGGGGGATTAGTTTCTTGAGTTCCCTGTAGATACTGGATATTAAGGATTTGTCAGATGTATTGTTGGTGAATATCTTCCCAGTTGGTTGGCTGTCTCTCTACTTTTGCAGCTATGTTTTTATCTGTACAGAAACTTTTTATTTTTAGGTAGTCCCATTTATCGAGTCTCTCTCCAATCTGTTGTGACCCTGGGATTCTGTTCAGGAATCTGTTGCCTGTGCCTATGAGTTCCAATGTCTCTCCTACATTATCATGTAGCAATTTCATGGTTTCCAGTCTGACGTCAAGGTCTTTGATCCACTTTGAGTTAATGCTTGTGCATGGCGAAAGGCTAGGGTCAATTTTTAGTTTTCTGCATGTGGCTGCCCAGTTTTGCCAGCACCAATAATTGAATAGACTGTGTTTGTTCCATTGTATATCTTTGGCTCCTTTGTCAAATACAAGTTGCCTATAGGTATATGGTTCTATTTCTGGGTCTTCTATTCTGTTTTTGTGCCAATACCAAGCAGTTTTTGTTACTATGGCTCTATAGTAGAGTTTGAAGTCTGGCATTATAATACCACCAGCATTGCTCTTTTTGCCTAGAATTGTTTTGGCTATTCTAGGTCTTTTCTTGTTCCATATGAATCTTTGGATAATATCTTCAATTTCCATAAAGAATGTCTTTGGGATTTTGATGGGGATTACATTGAATTTGTATATCAGTTTTGGCAGTATAGCCATTTTCACTATGTTGATTCTCCCTAGCCATGAGCATGAGATGTCTTTCCATTTCCTAGTGTCCTCTTTAATTTCTTTCATTAGGCTTTTATAATTTTCATGGAATAATTCCTTTACTTCTTTGGTTAAGTATATTCCTAAGTATTTTATTCTTTTGGGGGCTATTGCGAATGGGATCATTTTCTTGATTTGGCCTTCTGTTTGTGTATTGTTGGTGTACAAGAAGGCTACTGACTTCTGAAGGCTAATTTTGTATCCTGCCACTTTGCTAAAGTAGTTTATTATTTCTAGAAGTTTGGGAGTAGAGTTTGTTGGGTCACTCAAGTAGAGGATCATGTCGTCTGCGAATAGGGGGATAGTTTAATTTCTTCTTTCCCTATGTGGATCCCTTTGATGTCCTTTTCTTGTCTTATTGCTCTGGCTAAGGGTTCCAGCACTATATTGAAGAGAAGTGGAGAGAGTGGGCATCCCTGTCTAGTTCCTGACTTGAAGGTGAATGGTTCCAGTCTTTCACCATTTAGTATAATACTGGCTGTAGGTTTTTCATATATGGCTTTCACTATTTTGAGGAATGTACCTCTTATTCCTATTTTTTCTAGTGCTTTCAACATGAATGGATGTTGTATTTTGTCAAATGCCTTCTCTGCGTCCAGAGAAATTATCATATGATTCCTATCTTTAGCTCTATTGATATTGATTGATTTGCGAATGTTAAACCAGCCTTGCATTTGTGGGATGAAGCCCACTTGATCATAGTGTATGATTTTTTAAATTTGTTTCTGGATTCTGTTAGCTAATATTTTATTGAGGAGTTTTGCATCTGTGTTCATTAGAGAGATAGGTCTGTAGTTTTCTTTTTTTGTTGGGTCTTTCCCTGGTTTGGGGGTGAGAGTAATATTAGCTTCATAAAATGAGTTTGGTATTGCTCCTTCTGTTTCTATTTCTCGGAAGAGTTTCAAGAGTATAGGTGTTATTTCATCTTTAAATGTCTTGTAGAATTCCACAGTGAAACCATCTGGACCTGGGCTTTTTTTGGTTGGCATTTCCCCAATTGCTTCCACAATTTCGTTGTAAGAAATTGGTCTGTTCAATTTGTTTACCTCATTGTTGTTTAGTGTGGGTAGCCTATATTTATTTAAGAAGTCATCCATTTCTACTAGATTTTCTTGTTTCTTTGAATATAGGCCCTGGTAGTACCTATTCATTATGGACTGGATTTCTTGGGAATCCGTTGTGATTGTTCCTGTGGGGTCTCTAATCTTGTTTATTTGAGTCTCCCCTTTCCTTTTTTTGATTAATCTTGCCAAGGGTCTGTCAATTTTGTTGACTCTTTCAAAGAACCAATTTTTTGATTTATCAATTTTGTGTATAGATCTTATTTCAATCTCTGAAATTTCTGATTTTATTTTTGTTATTTCTGTCCTTCTAGCTGTTTTAGAATTAACTTTTTCTTGCTCCTCTAGGTGTTTCAGGTTTTTTTTAAGGTTATTTATGTGCTCTTCCTCTGTCTTTTTAATATGCGCGCGTAGTGCGATAAATTTGCCTCTTAGAACTGCCTTTGCTGTGTCCCATAAGTTTCTTTGTGATGTTTCTTGATTGTCATTACATTCAAGGAAGTTTTTAATTTCATTTCTGATCTGATCTGTTACCCAGGGGTTATTCAGAAGTGTGTTGTTCAGTTTCCATGTGATTGAATGTTTTTTGACTTTGACTGCTTTGTTCAGAATTAGTCTGACTCCACTGTGGTCTGATAGGATGCATGGGATTATATCAGACTTCTTGTATCTGCTTAAGTTTTCTGTATGAACTATTATATGATCTATTTTGGAGTGTGTTCCATGTGCTGCTGAGAAAAATGTAAAAAGTTTCGCCGTTGGGTGGAAGACTCTGTGTATATCTGTTAAGCCCAGCTGGGCTATGGTGTCATTTAAGTCGATGGTGTCTTTGCTTAACTTTTGTTGAGTTGACCTGTCATTTGTTGAGAGTGGAGTATTGAGGTCACCGACAATGATTGTGTTTGAGTCTATCTTGTTTTGTAGTTCTAAAAGAGTTTGTTTGACGAATTTGGGTGCTCCCGTGTTGGGGGCGTAGATGTTTATAACTGTAATATTATGGGCATGGATTGTACCCTTTACTAATATATAATGGCCGTCTCTATCTTTGTGTACTGATTTTACTGAGAAGTTAATTTTATCGGAGGTTAAGATTGCTACTCCTGCTTTTTTGCATGGTGCATTGGAGTGGAAAATTCGTTTCCATCCTTTCACTTGGAATTTGTTTCTGTCTTTGGCAGTGAGGTGTGTCTCTTGGAGGCAACATATGGATGGGTGGTGTTTCTTAAGCCAATCTGCTGCTCTGTGTCTTTTGAGTGGATTGTTCAGCCCGTTCACATTTAGGGAGATTATGGAGAAGTGGTCAGTGTCCATTGTTGTTATTTATTTTTACTTCTAAGTTTCTTCTCTTTTTTCCCCTTTTGTGTTTAGTGAATTACAGATGCTTGCTTCTTGATGCGGGTTCTTGATGTTCTACAATTTGTTCTCAGTTAATTAGTATTCTTTGTAACGCTGGTTTAGTGTGCACGTATTCATAAAGCTTCTCTTTGGAGTGAAATATTCTTGTTTCTCCCTCAAATGTAAATGCTAGCTTTGCTGGATATATCAATCTGGGTTGGCAGTTGTTGGTCCTCAGGACATCAATGATGTTTTTCCAAGCTTTTCTTGCATTTAGGGTTTGCGTGGAGAGATCCGCTGTAATTCGAATGTTCTTCCCATTATAATATAGCTCCTTCTTTGTTTTTGCAGCATTTAAGATCAATTCCTTGGTATTCGGGTCTAATGTCTTTACTATGATGTGTCTAGGTGAGTTCCTTCTAGGATCTTGCCTGCTTGGGGTCCTGAAACCTTCAATAATGTGAGTATTTTCCCTTTTGAAGTTGGGGAAGTTCTCTGCTATGATTTTGGTGAATAAAGGTTGCATACCTTTGTCCTGGAATTCGGCCCCCTCCTCTATCCCTATTATACGAAGATTAGACTTCTTTGCTGCATCTGCCAGTTCCTGGAGCTCTCTCTGGTAGATTCTGACTGATTTTTCCAAGGTGGCGATTCTCTGTTCCAGCTCTTGTGTTTTGTCTTCCGTTTCTGATGTTCTATTCTCCATCTCCATCAATCTGCTGCTTAATGCCTCCATTTTTGCTTGAAGTGTGGACGCTGAGCTGATCATGTCTGCTCTGAGAGTATTAATCTGTTCTTCCATTTCTTTTTTGAATTCGAGGAGCTCTTTGGAGATTTCCTGCTTATGTTCCTGGAATTGTTTTTGTAATTCTGTTTTAATCTCTTTAGTCATGTTCACAATCATCTCCTTGAATAAGGGTCATGTTTCAGGTGTCATTTCTTGGGATGGTGACATCTCTCTCGTCAGTTCGCTCTTGTTGCCTTTTGGGCTTTGCACGGGACTTTGATTATTTATGTATGTCGTGATTCTTCTTTGAGCTCTCCTCGGCATCGAGAACTGTTGTTGTAGTTCGCTCTGTAGTCAGTAGGTAGCGGTCTTTGCTTGGATTGGGACCGTGGTTCTGGGAGTATGTGAATACCTGTGGTTCTCAGCCAAATTGATTCCTCTGCTGACTATGTCAGAGTTTGCCGTTTTTGTAGGTGTTCGGTCGATTCCCAGAGACTGTGTGCTGCTGTAGGACTAGCTCTCAGCCCAGCCAATGGCCTCACAGTGGGCCGTGGGATGGATTTGAGAGCTTCGGTCTCAGCGTGCTGGGCGGATGGTTGGTTTTCCTGTGCTGCTTCTAGGGGCGGCCCCCGGCCAAGGGTCTGGAGTTTGGAGGTTCCTAGGGGCTCTCAGCAGAACCTGCAGCTGTCCGCTCTGTTCCCAGGGGCGACGCCCAGCTGAGGACATGCGCTCCAAGGGCGGAGCCCCACCTTTCTGATTCTCAGAAGGCGAGCTTGGTTGCTGGTTGGCCCTTCAGTTCCCCGCTGCTTTGTCGGAGAGTCTGTGACTGTGGGGGGCCCCTCGGTGCTGTCTGGCTCAGGATTCCCTGCTGGAGAATGCCCGGCTCAAGATTTGAGGGGGTCAGATGCTGGCTCCTATTGTCTCGTACACCCCACCCGCTGTTGTAAGGCAGGGACACAGTGCTCCCTGCTCTCCAGACCCAGTGGCCTGGGAGAGGAGCCAGGTGGGTGGGTGGGAGCTGGGACACCCCCGTCTCCCCTGGTGGGGTGCTGGGTCTTGGCGTAGCCCGCCTGTCAGTCTCCAGTCAGAGGCCTGGGAGAGGAACCTGGTGGATGGGTGGGGACTGGGACACCTCCGCCTCCCTTGGTGGGGTGCTGGGTCTTAGCGCCTCCCACCTGTCAATCTCCAGTCATTGGTCTGGGGGAGGGGGCTGTTGAGGGAAGGGAGATTCTAAGTTCCTTGCCCCCCTGTTCCTGCTCTTCTCAGGCGGGGTGGAGGGGTCTGAGTTAAGTTCTATGGCTTGGCACCCGCTCTGTGTTTGGGGGCCCGCTGCAGTACTCACGCCTCTGCGTTCGTCTGTGGGTGCTGCACGGTGTTGGAGAATCCTTCACTCCCCTCGGATCTCCGCTTGTGGTCCGCGTCTGGGTTCCATTGCTTGCTGTTCTGGTTCCGCCTCTGAGTTCCGCTGCTTCTATGGCTCGCTGACCCAGTTGCCCGGCCAGCGCTGCCCGGCCCGGCTCCCTCCCCCTCCCCCTCCACCACCGCTTTTCTTGGCTTGGCCCGGTGGGGGAGGGGTCCTCAAGTTCCGAATTCTTTGAGAAAGTTGGATGTGAGCTTTATCTGGATTTCTTTTCCAGTTTGGGTTCTTTTCCGTTGCTTCTTGAGTTTGTTGTTGTGGATTTCTTAAAGTAATTGATTCGTGGGACTCCCTGGTTCTCTCTTTTTGTGAGAGAGAGCTAGGCAGTGTCCCTATTGTCTCGGCACCATCTTCCTCCTCCCCTTGGCCATTCTTGTTGGGGTAAGGTGGTATCTTAGGGTTGTTTTTTTTTGCATTTTCTTTATGACCATAGATGATGAACATTTTCTCATATGTTTTTCTGCCATTTTGATCTCTTCTTCTGATAAGTCTCTCTGTAGTTTCCTTGCCCATTTAGTGAATGATTTATTGGGTTTTTGGGGGGATTCGTTTCTTGAGTTCCCTGTAGATACTGGATATTAAGGATTTGTCAGATGTATTGTTGGTGAATATCTTTTCCCAGTTGCTTGGCAGTCTCTCTACTTTTGCGACTGTTTTTATCTGTACAGAAACTTTTTATTTTTAGGTAGTCCCATTTATCGAGTCTCTCTCCAATCTGTTGTGACCCTGGGATTCTGTTCAGGAATCTGTTGCCTGTGCCTATGAGTTCCAGTGTTTCTCCTACTTTATCATGTAGCAGTTTCATGGTTTCCAGTCTGATGTTGAGGTCTTTGATCCACTTTGAGTTAATGCTTCTGCATGGCGAAAGGCTAGGGTCAATTTTTAGTTTTCTGCATGTGGCTGCCCAGTTTTGCCAGCACCAATAATTGAATAGGCTGTTTGTTCCGCTGTATATCTTTGGCTCCTTTGTCAAATATAAGTTGACTATAGGTATGTGGTTCTATTTCTGGGTCTTCTATTCTGTTCCACTGATCTTCTGGTCTGTTTTTGTGCCAATACCAAGCAGTTTTTGTTACTATGGCTCTATAGTAGAGTTTGAAGTCTGGCATTATAATACCACCAGCATTGCTCTTTTTGCCTAGAATTGTTTTGGCTATTCTAGGTCTTTTCTTGTTCCATATGAATCTTTGGATTATATCTTCTATTTCCATAAAGAATGTCTTTGGGATTTTGATGGGGATTACATTGAATTTGTATATCAGTTTTGGCAGTATAGCCATTTTCACTATGTTGGGTCTCCCTAGCCATGAGCATGGGATGTCTTTCCATTTCCTAGTGTCCTCTTTAATTTCTTTCATTTGGCTTTTGTAGTTTTCATGGAATAATTCCTTTACTTCTTTGGTTAAGTATATTCCTAAGTATTTTATTCTTTTGGGGGCTATTGCGAATGGGATCATTTTCTTGATTTGGCCTTCTGTTTGTGTATTGTTGGTGTACAAGAAGGCTACTGACTTCTGAAGGCTAATTTTGTATCCTGCCACTTTGCTAAAGTAGTTTATTATTTCTAGAAGTTTGGGAGTAGAGTTTGTTGGGTCACTCAAGTAGAGGATCATGTCGTCTGCGAATAGGGATAGTTTAATTTCTTCTTTCCCTATGTGGATCCCTTTGATGTCCTTTTCTTGTCTTATTGCTCTGGCTAAGGGTTCCAGCACTATATTGAAGAGAAGTGGAGAGAGTGGGCATCCCTGTCTAGTTCCTGATTTTAAGGTGAATGGTTCCAGTTTTTCACCAGTTAGTATAATACTGGCTGTAGGTTTTTCATATATGGCTTTCACTATTTTGAGGAATGTACCTCTTATTCCTATTTTTTTCTAGTGCTTTAACATGAATGGATGTTTGCTGTATTTTTTTAAAAAAATCTTTTCTTATTAGGAACAATCTCAATTACAAAGTGAATTACTAAACATAGAGGCTGAATGTACTATGCTGAATGAAGGAATCACAGAACAACAGAAAAAAATTGAAAATTTTCAAGAAAAGATAGACAAGGTAATGAATGTTACATTTATTATTAAGCAACATATACAGTTCTCATCTAGACCAGATTCAGGGCACCTAATATTCAAGTGACTTATCAGAATATTTTCTTTTATTGGGATACTTTGTTGGCCATCTCAAGACACAATGACTAGCGTGTACTCTTGACTGCTCACCAAGCTCCTTAGCCTGTGTAAAACTTAGAATCTCTTCCTTCCTCCCTTACCCTTGACCCCACTTGAGGGGGAAGAACTGTCACTCTGGTTATCTTTTCATGTCAACTTTATAAAATATCTGTTATAAGCCAGCTTGGCTCTATGGCAATGAAGATTGGTCATCTAGCCTTTGCTTAAAATGTAGAAGGGAGGAACCGTTAACCTTTTCTCTTTTAGTTGATTACACTATTGGGTATCACACACTGTGCCTCTACCCTGCTCGTGGTCAGTGGTTCCTTCCTCTGTCTCAGCACACTTACATTTAATGCATATTCAACTAAAATCATAACTCTTTGTGTATGGGTCCTAGGGCTTGAGCTCTGGGACTGGGAGCACTCCCTGAGCTTTTGTGCTCAAGGCTAGTACAGCTCCACTTCTGGCTTTTGGGGAGTAGTCATTCGGAGATAAGAGTCTCATGAACTTTCCTTCCCAGGTTGTCTTTGAACCACAGTCTTTGGTGTCCTTAGTAGCTAGGATTACAGGTGCAAGCCACCAGCACCTGGCTTAAAATCTGAATTTTTTTAAACAAGACCCACTATTATGTAGTAGATATTTATCTCTCTCCTACAAATGTACATGTTTTTAAAACTTGTTGAAATCAAATGTTATTTTGGGGGGATTTAGCTCAGACTAGTAGAGTTATGCCCCAGCCCTTTTGTTTGTTTTTGAAAGAGTCTTGATAACTTTGCCCACACTGGCCTCAATCTCTTGATCTTTAGCTGCCTCCCCAAGTAACTAGGATTACAGATATGAACCATCATATTTGGTTTCTGGCTTGATTCTTAATTCAGTGCTCTCACCTTTGTCTTTAATCTATGAGATTTTTTCTCATATATAAAGAATAATTTGGGTAGATTTAATATTTTGTTGTGGCTGTGGTAAATAAGTAGAGCTCTTCCAGCTTCATGTTAAGTTGTATAAAGTCAAAACATCTAGTTATTGAGCTTTCTTACTTAGTTTTTTGAATATGCAGTTTGAAAATAATTTAGCATAGTTTATAGAGATAACAAAAGAGAAAGTAGAGGCTACATACAACAATACTTAATTGGGTTAGTTTTTTGCCAAATGCAGGAAAATCTTGAGAGCAAAAACAACTCACATTTAAGCATCATCTATGTGTATATTAAAATTCCTTATTGAACCCGTTGTTTTAAAATAATTTCAAAGGTTGAAGATGACATATTCCAACAGTTTTGTGAAGAAATTGGTGTGGCAAATATTCGTGAGTTTGAGAATATACACGTTAAACAGCACCAAGAAGTTGATCAAAAAAGGTATATTTACTAGAAAACATTGATGAACAGTTTGCATATATATAGAAGTAATTGTTATTTTTTAATTTAGAGGACTTGTGCCTGAGGTGATTTTTATTTGTTTATTAAGAAATAACTAGTACAGGGGGCCGGGAGTTTGGCCTAGTGGTAGAGTGCTTGCCTAGCATGCACGAAGACCCAGGTTCGATTCCTTGGTACCACATACATAGAAAAAAAGCTGGAAGTGGTGCTGTGGCTCAAGTGGTAGAGCTCTAGCCTTGAGAAATGTCCAAGGACAGTGCTCAGGCCCTGAGTTAAATCCCCACAACTGGCCAAAAAAAAAAAAAAAGAAATAACTAGTACAAATTCATTTTCTTTTTCCTTTTTTTTTTTTTGTGAGTCATGGGGCTTGAACTCCGCCTGGGCACTGTCCCTGAGCTCTTCAGCTCAAGGCTACCACCCTACCTTTGAGCCAAGCCCCACTTCCCATTTTCTAGAGGTTAATTGGAGGTAAGAGTCTCAGGTTCTTTTGTGCTGGGGCTGGCTTTGAACCTTGATCCTCAGATCTCAGCCTCCTGAGTAGCTAGGATTACAAATTCATTTTCTTAGAAAAAAATCTAATCTAACAAACTTTAACTAAAAGCAAATATAATTTCTAATTCTCTTATAAGGAAAACACAATGCTATACAAAGAAGTTGCCATTTAAATGCCTAAATACAATTAATCTACCTAATTTTACATATGGACACCATTTTTTTTATGGTATTGGAGTTTGAACTAGGGGCCTTGCTTGGTTTCTGCTCTACCACTTAAACGCATCTTCAATTCCCTTTTTGAGCCGTGTGTGTGTGTGTGTGTGTGTGTGTGTGTGTGTGTGTGTGTGTGTGTGTAATTCAGTCCTGGGGTTTGAATTGAGATCCTGGGTGCTATCCCAGAGCTTCTTTTACTCAAGACCAATGCTCTACCACTTGAGCCACAACTTTCCTTCTAGCTTTTTGGTAGTTTATTGGAGATGAGACTCATGGACTTTCCTGCCTTGAACCAATATCCTAGATCTCAGCCTCCTGAGTAGCTAGGATTCATGGGTGAGCTACCATTGCCAACAAATTGACCATTACAAAAGTTGGAAAAATGAGCTCCACAGGGTTTATTGTAGTATTCCTTCTACTTTTGTATGATAAAGGAACTCCGCTTACCACTTGTAATGCTTGACTTTATTATACTAGATTGGAATTTGAAAAACAGAAAACTCGGCTTAATGTTCAGATTGAATATAGTCAAAACCAGCTTAGGAAGAAACTGAGCAAGATCAACACATTAAAAGACACACTCCAGAAAGATAGAAAAGAAACTGATAAGCTAAAGAAGGTAATTTATAACGGGTGGTTTAAAATGCCTTTTCATTGAAATTAGAACCTTCATCGAGCTGCCATGTTTGAATGCCTAAAGGAGTATGTTAGTGGGGGGATGTCAAGTGAGAAGGGAGGGCAAGAAGGAACCACAGATGATTCGGAAACATAGGCTGGACCCACAGATAGAAGTTGCTCATTTATGAGAAAAATTGAAGCCATATGAGAAGGGTCGAGACTCTCAAGCAGACAGTGAGAGCAACGATGGGATTCTGGAGGGAAGCCAGAGAGGTGGCAGTACAGGAGCCTCAGGAGTGAGTGAAGAAAGATGTTTAAAAAGAGCAGTCTGCAAGGTCACAGTGCAGGCTGGGAGTTTGGCCTACTCGTTATAGTGCTTGCCTAGCATGCATGAAGACCCAGGTTCAATTCCTGGATACCATATGCATAGAAAAAAAAAAAGCCATGGGCTGGGAGTTTGGCCTAGTGGTAGAGTGCTTGCCTAGCATGCATGAAGACCCAGGTTCGATTCCTTGGTACCACATACATAGAAAAAAGCCGGAATTGGTGCTGAGGCTCAAGTGGTAGAGCTCTAGCCTTGACAAAACCCAAGGACAGTGCTTAGGCCCAGAGTTCAAGTCCCATGACTGGCAAAAAAAAAAAAAAAGCAGTCTGGAAGGTCACAGTGTCAAGAGCACTTCTCACTGGACTGTAGGAATGAAGCAAGGCATGATAGGATCCTAAATGAAGGAGGAAGGCAGTGATGGATAGTGATTGGCAGCACACAAAGTGTGGAATGATGGCAGGTTAAAGCAGCACACAGGGGAAGACGTGTTCACTTAGAATGGCTGGGCTTGCATTATCAATAACACCAGAACCCTTGACCTCACTGATACACTAGAGGGCAGTCTGCATTGTATCTCCTGTGCATTTAGATGGAAGACGACTGTCTGCAGGAGGTGGATGACCTCATGGAGAAACGGCAGCAATTTATGGACACATTTGTCATTCAGAACTCTGACACTGAGAAAGCTCAAACTCAGATTGAAGAGGAACGGAAGAAGGTTTTGGCCATTGACAGGTAACTACGAATTCCACAGTTTGAAAGACCTCAGTAATACTTTAAATGTGTACTCTCGGTTTGAAATTTATTATTTGAAGTTGAGTGTGTATGCTTTGTTGCTCTTGGTCACACATAATCCTTCCGAATGTTCTAATCTAGGGGAAACCAAGAGAAGCAATTAGTTGTTTAGTGTGCATAGTTTATTTTGGTGAAAGAAAACATGGACTCATATGGAGCTCTTACCCCAAATTCTCTCCACACTGGCGTCTTCCAAATGCCCAGCGTCCCTGTGATCTGTGCCATAAGGCAGAGGGTCAACAGGTACAGTCCGGGGCAGGGACCTCTGCTCCTTATGTATTGTAAGGAATTTAACTTACATTTCCTTTCCCACAAAGATAACAAAAGTGTCTATTTCCAAGTAGTTACAAAGATTGAGTTAACATTTAACAGCATTTAGGAACTCTGGTGAGCATAGGAGTTTAATGTGGTGAAGATGATGCTTTGAGTTGGCTAACTTATTACCAAAATGATATACCCCTACTTGTGATTGACATGAACACAATGATCGGACCAAATAACGCATACACCCTGAACACAATGTGTTTTATCCATCCCTCATTGAATCTGGAATGTTTGTTATTTTGAAATACTTCCTTGAGCTAGGCACCAGTGGCCTGCATCTGTAATCCCTGCCACTCAGGAGGTTAAGAGCTAAGAATCTCATTTTGAAACCAACGCAAGCAGACAAATCTGAAAGACTCTTATTTGCAATTAGCCAGCAGAAAAGCTAGAAGTAGAATTCTACTCAAGAAGTAGAGTGCCAGTTTTGAACAAAAAGGGCAAGTGTACAAATTCCTGAATTCAAGCCTTACTACTAGAACAAAATAAATTAAAAGTAAACATATTTCCTTGGGTTAACTCTTTGTTTTTGTTTTTGCCAGTCCTGGGGCTTGAACTCAGGGCCCTACCACTGTCCCTGAGCGGCTTTTTGGCTCTAAGCTAGCTAGCCACAGCTCCACTTCCAGCTCTCTCTGTGTGTGCAGTACTGAGGAATTGAACCCAGGACTTTGTGCATGCTAGGCAAGCACTCTACCATTAGGACATAATCCTGGCCCCAGGAGTGTTAATTTTTTAAGTTCCAAACTAGCACTTGCAGGAAAATCAGTCTTGTTACATTTTTTTAGATAGGATCTCACTGTGTAGCTTAGGCTAGCTTGGAACTTGCAATCCTACAATCTCATCTTGGAGGATTATAGGTATGTCTATGATTAAAGGTATCTCCCACCATATTGAACCTGAAAATAATCTTTTTAATGAAAGTTTACAATTAATGCATTTCTTCTTTAGTTCACTATTTATAATATGCAAAATCATTTTTCTGTGTATTTAACAGAGACTTGGGAAAACTGCAAAAGGAAATTATCATCATTCAGACTTCTCTGGAACAGAAACGATTGGAAAAGCATAACCTGCTGTTGGATTGCAAAGTTCAAGACATTGAAATCGTTCTTTTGTTGGGATCCCTGGATGACATCATTGAAGTGGAGGTATTCCAGCCGATGGTATTTTTCTTCTTGCAAATTGTTGTTATAGAAGTAATATACAGAGAGATCGGAAGTGGCACAATGGCTCAAAGTGGTAAAGTGCAAATCTTGAGCCAAAGAGCTCAGGGATAGCTCCCAAGCCCTGAGTTCAAGTCCACAACTGACAAAAGGTATCTTTATACGGAGAGATTATCTTTTTATAAATCAAGTAATAACTATACTTCCTTTTGGACACTGTCACCCTTTCCTTCCCTCTCTCCCAATTTTTCCCTCTCATCCATGACTAGCAGATGATTTTTAAACATGTGAAGTTGGGCAAAGCTGAATATAGTGTTCTTTAACATTTTACCCTTCCAGGGGCTCTGTAGCTCCTTTATATTCACAGAAAAATCTATACTCAGAACTAGGTATTGGTGGCTCCTATCTGTAATCCTACCTACTCGGGAGGCTGAACTCTGAGGATTGTGGTTCAAGGCCAGGCTGGGTAGAAAAGTTTGTGAGACTCTTACATCTAATTAGCCAGGCAAAATATATAAATAAAAGTAGAGGTGTGGCTCAAGGGTTGAATGATATCCTTGAACAAGAAAGCTAAGGAAGAGGCACATTGGCCTCAGTGCGCACGCACGTGCGCGCGCGCACACACACACACACACACACACACACACACACACACCTTTATTCATAATTTCTAAAATTGAAAGCAACCAAAATAACCTTCAGTAGGTGAACAGAAAACGCAAAGTATAGTCTCCCCAGAGGGCTGTCTTACAAGAATTACTACAGGAGTAACAGCCTGTACGTGCAAGGTACACCAGGAACTTCCCCTCTATTGGCCAGTGTTGAGGCAGAGCGAGTTAGCTGTATCATCGTTCTGGTAGAAGACTCTCACATTACTAGATTACTGTTTACCAACTGCGGTGTGCAGAGGAGGCATCTTGGGGTGATGCTGCCTGAGTCCGCATGCCCAGCCATCCCAGATGGGGCCACACTGTTGCTGCCACGTAGACCACATTTTGAATCGCAAGGCCCCAGTGGATGTACACAGAAGTGGTAGGTGGGTATTGTTGCTGTTGTTTGACAGTGTCTCACCACATAAAGCAGACTAGGATAGAACTCAAGATCCTGCCTCGACCCTCCGCATGTTGAGATTACAGGCAAGCACCGCCATGTCATGCCTGGCCATGGGTAGAAGTTTAATATAAATGAGGTATTGAATCACAGAATCATGAGATTTAGAGCTTCTGTGCTACTGCTTTGTATTTCAGATTCAACCTCCTATGTGAGCTAGTTTATCATGAGTATTTTGTTTTATAAGAGGTATACGTAGTTCATGATGATTTTCCTTGAGTTTGTATTACTTGGAAACATCTAAAATGAGAGGTTTTTTCCCCCCCTTAAAGGTCTTGGTTTGGATCAGCATTAGCTGAATAAGAGGTCATTTATTTGTTGCTTTTTTCCATCTTCCTTCCAGGGCTTAATATGTATTAAAATTGAAATACACATGTCAGGCTTAAAGCTAGGTAACAAAAATGACAACAAGAAGTTCTCTCCTCCTCAGTCTAGTGGGAGGAGACAAGCAAACAGACAAAGGATAAGTAAGACATTCAGTATTAGGTACTGATACATGCTAAAGAAAATAGAAACGACAAACACCGAGTGTTGATAAGATGGCAAGGCCCAGGATAGCCAGAGGGGGTGATAGACAAGCACACATGTGGAGGAGGTGGTCCAGGCAGAGGGCAGTGTGCCAGCCTGCTTGAGTAGGAAGGCCGGCCCAGAACATTCATGGGACATTGGCACATGTGACCCTAGAAGGTGGCCTTGCCTGCTATCACCAGCTTTTAGTCTGAGGAGATGATAGGCAACTAAAGATGAAGAGACAAGTGAGTTACAGGTCCCCATTCTGGATAACAAGGAAGTGTTTTCATGTGTTTTAGTTGGGGTCTGGAACAGAAAGTACCCAGGCGACCACTGATATCTATGAAAAGGAGGCGGCCATGGAAATAGACTACAGCTCTCTACGGAGTGATTTAAAGGTAATCCAAAGAATTCTGCTTATAACTCAGAGCAATATTAAACATTTAAATCCAGAAGGGGAAAGGGCAAACCCTCCATAGTTCAGGCCATAGCCTGTTCTGCCATTCATTTCAGCGGAGCAAATGGCTCTATCGCTGTCAGTACTGCAGCCATGTTTCGTTGTTTCATCTTGAGGCTGCTTCTAAGGGCGCAGTGACTAGAGCCTTTGGGGATTCTGCTATTATGAGATTGGAAGGTTTACCTATAAAGCCTCAGTAGTTGTCACCAGGATTTGAGTGGAGTCACATGTATTCCAGCACCCCAATCACTGGCTGGAGGACCTCTGAGAGGCAGCCTTCCTCTCAGTGAGCATGATCACCTCAGTGTGTGAGGTCCATTAGCCAAGGGCAGGGCCTGTGCTGCAAGAAAGGAAGATGGACACTGAGGGATCTTGCACTTTCAAATGCTTATATATTTTGTGAGATTCTTTTGGACTGTCGGTATCTGTGGCATTCTTTGGTACTCAAAAACAGCCTTTCTTCTCCGTAGTTTTCTGGGTAGTGCTCTTCCTTTGCGTGTTTGTTTAGAGAATGCTTTACCTACCACCACCTCTTGACCCAGTGAACATTTATGTTTTGTGGTGGTGGTTTTCATTTATTTTCACTTGTCTTTTTAATTCATTTGAAATTTACATTAGCATAATGATGTAGCTTAAGTACTTCTTTTTTAATACATATTTTTTATTGGTTTTCTTTTTCTTTTTTGTTGGTCATGGGGCTTGAACTCTGGGCCTGGGCACTGAACTCTTCAGCTCAGGGCTAGTGCTCTACCACTTGAGCCACAACACCACATCCAGTTTGCTCGTTGTCAACTGGAGATAAGAGTCTCATGGATTTTCATGCCTGAGCTAGCTCTGAACCATGATCCTCAGATCTCAGTCTCGAGTTAAGTAGGACTGCTGGCATGAGCCACCAGCACCTGGCCAATATGTAATTTTATTTATTTTTTTGTCAGTTGCAGGACTTGAAGTCTGGGCCTGGGCGTTGTCCCTGAGCTCTTCAGCTCAAGGCTACTACACTATCCCTTGAGCCACAGTGCTACTCCTAGTTTTCTGGTGGTTAATGGGACATAATAGTCTCACGGACTCTTTTTTTTTTTTTTTGTCCGACCTGGGGCTTGAACTCAGGGCCTGAGCACTGTCCTTGGACTTTCTCAAGGCTAGAGCTCTACCACTTGAGCCTCAGCACCACTTCTGGCTTTTTTCTATGTATGTGGTACCGAGGAATAGAACCCAAGTCTTCGTGCATGCTAAGCAAGCACTCTACCACTAGGCCAAATTCCCGGCCCCTCTTGAATGTCCAAGTTGGCTTTGAACCACGATTCTCAGATCTCGGCCTCCTGAGTAGCTATGATTACAGGCATTAGCCATGGTGCCCAGCTGTTATTAAGGTGTACAGAAGGATTACTGTTTCATAAGTCAGGGAAAAGAGTACATTTTGTTTAGACAGTGTCGCCCTTTCCTTTGCTCTCCACTTGTTTCCCCCTCCCATTCCTGCCCTCAGGTTACATGGTTTTCCACATAGTGTATCCTGCATATCATGCCCGCAGTTATTCATCCTTCCTCTACTTCTGCCATCCTTTTACCCCTCCCAAAAGGTAGAAAAAGAACAAAAAAAATCACCAATATCACCACACACACACACACACACACACACACAAAACCCACCATGTTTTCTTTTCTTAGAATTTTCTTCAACAAATAGTATTTTTTTTTTGCCAGTCCTGGGCTTGAGCTCAGGGTTTGAGCACTGTCCTTGGATTTTTCTCAAGGCTAGAGCTCTACCACTTGAGCCTCAGCACCATTTCCAGCTTTTTTTCTATGTATGTGGTACCGAGGAATCAAACCCGGGTCTTCGTGCATGCTAGGCAAGCGCTCTACCACAAGGCCAAACTCCCAGTCCCAACAAATAGTATTTTAAATGTTCAGAGGTATTGCCTTTGGGTTCCTCCCCTAAGAATAACCACCTTTAGTCTCACTGTTCGTGTGTGAATGCCTACAGACCTATATAATTTATGCATCCATGTATTTTAGATCTGTAAGCACTAATTTCTTTTTTTTTTTTTGCCAGTCCTGGGCTTGAGCTCAGGGCCTGAGCACTGTCCTTGGACTTTCTCAAGGCTAGAGCTCTGCTACTTGAGCCTCAGCACCACTTCTGGCTTTTTTTCTATGTATGTGGTGCCAAGGAATTGAACCCGGGTCTTCATGCATGCTAGGCAAGCACTTTAACCACTAGGCCAAACTCCCGGCCCCTAATTTATTTATTTATTTAATTTATTTTTTTTTTTTTTGCCAGTCCTGGGCTTAAGCTCAGGGCCTGAGCACTGTCCTTGGATTTTTCTCAAGGCTACAGCTCTACCACTTGAGCCTCAGCACCACTTCCGGCTTTTTCTAAGTATGTGGTACCAAGGAATCAAACCCAGGTCTTCGTGCATGCTAAGCAAGCACTCTACCACCAGGCCAAACTCTGAGCCCCAAGCACTAATTTCTTAAGAGTTACTTTGTTTAAAAAATTGTCTCCTAAACCCCAGTGTCTACCAGCCATGCCGATAATCCTAGCTCCTCAGGAAGCTGAGATCTGAGGATCAAAGTTCAAAGCCAGCCCAGCACAAAAGAACCTGAGAAGCTTATCTCCAATTAACCCCTCGAAAATGGGAAGTGGGGCTTGGCTCAAAGATAGGATGGTAGCCTCGAACTGACGAGCTCAGGGACAGCACTCAGGCGAAGTGGTAGGGCGGTAGCTTTGAGCTGAAGAGGTCAAGAACAGTGCCCAAGCAGAGTTCAAGCCTCATACTAGTCATCCCTTTTATTATGTGCTAGTCATTCACTCCCCCTTCTGTCCTCATCCTAGTTAGTTTATCCTATTCCTTCAAGTTTCTGGCTAATTGTTAACCCCTCCCTTTCTGTGGTCTTTGTACCTGTTTGCCCTGAGAAGAGGGTTTTTTCCTATCCCATTGTAAATGCCAGTTTATATTTCTGACTTTGCTATGAGCTTGTCAAAGGAAAAGATTGAGTAGTTTTATCATCATTCATCAGTGATCCATAATGAATGGTCAGTATTTTTATTGAACTAGGATTTGAAGTGATACAACCAGATTAAAAACAAAGAAAGTGAAGTGTGTTTCAAAGGCAGTGCATAGAGCACCAGAGCCTGAAAGGCCTGAATGAGTAGAGAGCTACAGTCTATGCAGTTGTAGCTACAGTTCCAGGCCTGGGGGCTCTGGCAGGAAGAGCTGAGGGGTGGATGGTGACAGCCCTGCCTATATACACCTTACGCTACAGCACAGTGCACGTGCAAGTCACTCTTGTTCTTTGTTAATGATAGGCTTTGCAAAGAGACAAAGAAGTACAGCTCTACTTGACTCTCCTTCAGGAGCAAATAGCATCCAAGGAAGATATTCTGTTGAAGACAGCAACCCCAAACCTACGAGCCCTGGAGAACTTAAACAATGTCAGAGAAAAGTTTCAAGAATCCACAGATGGTGAAACTGAGTTTATATTTATATTGTTAATGAGATCATATCCATGGTGGCTTTGATTTCTATACCACATGCCAACAATCTCAGTGGATTGTAACTTACTTTTTTTTTTTGCTTGTTTAGTACTGGAAGTTTGAAATCAGGGCCTCGGGCTTGTCAGGTTAACATAGTTCTGCTGAGCCATGCCTCCAATTCTATTTTACAGTCTTTTTATTTATGTATATTTAGAACAGGGTCTTCCTTACTACCAGACAACACCCCTGCATTGTGACCACCTAACCCCAGGATCACAGGCACACACATGCAGCTTATATCTACTATATATTATGTCTTTGTAGAGACAGAGTCTCAGACCTTACTGTCAGGGTTGGGCTAAAACGACATCCTCCTAATCTGAGCCTCTCATATAGCTTGAGGATAACAAATGCTCACCACTGCACCAGCTATAGGTGCAGATCTCACTAGGAGGGGATCTCACTAACTTTACTGCCCAGACTTGCCTTGAACCATAATCCTCCCTTCTCAACCACCCAAGTAGCTAGGATTACAGGTGTGAGCTACCAGCGCCTGACTTTTTTTTTATCATTATATATATTTTCCTCTCTTGTCTTATATAATTGTATACTTTTTTTGCCAGTCCTGGGCTTGAGCTCAGGGCCTGAGCACTATCCTTGGACTTTCTCAAGGCTAACACTCTACCACTTGAGCCTCAGCACCACTTGCGACTTTTTCTATGTATGTGGTATGAGGAATCCAACCTTGGTCTTTGTGCATGATAGCAAGCACCATACTACTAGGCCAAACTTCCGGCCTAATTGAATTACTACTTTGTCATATATATATATATATATATATATATATATATATATTCTGCTTAGATTAAAAACATAAGCTTGTACGGGGCACTGTGGCTCACGCCTATAATCCTACTACTCAGGAGGCTGAGATCTGAGGATCTTGGTTCAAAGCCAGCCCGCACTAAAGAACCTAAAGAACGTGAAGCTTTTATCTTCAGTTAATCACCAGAAAAGAGAAATGGGGCTGTGGCTCTAGGGGTAGGGCAGTAACCTTGAGCTGAGGAACTCAGTGACAGCGCCCAGGCCCAGAGTTCAAGCCCCATGACGACAAAAAAAAAAGGCTTGTTATTTTAGAAGAGATATTTAATTGTTAATAAGTGCACAATAGGCATATTCAGAATTTTTCTATCATTTAGAAATTATCCCTGCCAGAAAAGGTCTCAATTGTAAGAAATATAATCTTAGAATTAGTAATAGCTGAGGTGTTTTGAAGGTAAGTTTAGAACTTTAAAACAGTATGACTGAAATTTCAGTTTAAAATATTCTATTCTAAACTTTTTTTTTTTTTTTGCCAGTCCTGGGCTTCGGCTCAGGGCTTGAGCACTGTCCTTGGACTTTCTCGAGGCTAACACTCTACCACTTGAGCCTCAGCACCACTTCTGGCTTTTTGCTATGTATGTGGTACCGAGGAATCGAACCCGGGTCTTCATGCATACAAGGCAAACACTCTACCACTAGGCTAAACTCCCGGCCCTCTATTCTAAACTTTAAATGTCTCAGTGCTTTCCAAATAAAACACATTGATTCTGTCTTAGCTTTTGAGGCCAGCAGAAAGGAAGCCAGAATATGCAGGCAAGAGTTTGAACAGGTAAAGAAGAGGCGATTCGACCTTTTCAGCCAGTGCTTTGAGCACGTCTCAGTCTCAATCGACCAGATCTATAAGAAGCTCTGCAGAAACAACAGCGCCCAGGTATGTATCTCCATCCCATGCAGGAGTGGGATTTCGTGGTGCTGATGCTTTTTCCTTAGCAGGAAATAAATAGCCACTCCAGGCTTGTGTGCTTTGCTCAGGGCACTGCTTATTTTATAACCTGTGCTCTTGATCCCATCTCTGCTGGCAGCCTCATTCCACAAGGCAAAACCAATGGGAACCTGCTTCTTTAGCTGATAAATGTGTAGGGTGGAGTATCTGGTTTCCAGGTTCTCCTCATAGTGAAATTCTGTTGTCTGGTACTTTTGTGGTAAAGGTATGGTCCATGGAAAGGACCTTGAGAAGACTCATCTCTGGAGTAACCAAATGTCGAAGAAGAGGGAAAGGGCTGAGCAGGATCTGAGTGTAGAGGTGTTCCTTTTGTTGGTAGTCTCTTGGATATCACCCATCCATTCCGTTATTAACGTCTACAGCAAATAGTTGTGGAACCCAACAATAAAGTAAGGGTCAGGACTTCATTCCTGCTCTGCTTTGGGTTCATATTCTGTTGTGACTGAAGTGATCTTGCGATGGAGTTTTTAGAATAGTTTCAGAACTCTGTGTTCTAAAACTTACCTTATGTTCAGTCAAGTAAGACTAAAGTACTCCCCCAACTCCCTGAGAACAGGGTTTATGTGTATGTGGTCCAGGGAAGGATTGACTGCACAGTGAGTCCATGCCTGTTTTGTAAGGCATATGCTCTGAGAACTTGCTGGCAGCCTGGAACAAAAGGTAGAGCTATGTGCATGCCAGAATGCTTTCTCTCACTGCCTCAGCTAGACAGCCTGTGGTCTGTGAGTGAATGTAGACAAAATACATTATTCACAAGGACTGGTATGTTTCCGTCAGAATGGAGGAAATTCTTATCAACCAACTTCCCCGAAGTTGAAACCAGTTAGCTACCTTTCTGATAATGGCTAAATAAATCGCTTATGTTTCAGGCATTTCTTAGTCCAGAGAATCCTGAAGAGCCTTACCTGGAAGGAGTCAGCTACAACTGTGTGGCTCCAGGCAAACGGTTTATGCCAATGGACAACCTGTCAGGTGGGGAGAAGTGTGTGGCAGCTCTGGCCCTCCTGTTTGCTGTGCACAGGTAAGACCAGCATTATACCAGGGACCAGCTCTGTACCGGGGAACCATGTTACAAGGGAACCAACTCTGTACTGGGAGCCAGCATTATAGTGGAGACTGGCTGTATCCCAGGGACAGGAATTATACTGGGGACTGGCATTATACCAGGGCAGAGAACCAGGAGACTCCTCTACAAATAAGAGAAAGTGTACATCAAACTGGTCTCATCAAATTGTTTTGTGCCTATAGCAATTTAGACAGCATATCTAAAAGTTCAGGCTTAAACAGATGTTATTAGCAATAACTTGTGATTTTCAGCTTTCTAGAAAAAGCAAAAAGAAAAAAATTGGTTTTGTTATTCCAGCCCCCAAAGGAATGCTTGCAATGTCCAGAAAGACACCAGGATGGCCACAAAGAATAAAACCAGAAAATCAACTTGTATATTATTTTACTCATCTGTATTTAGAGATATGCTATGTACTAAAGAATACCGAATGCAAGAGGTTTTCTTTATGTGTGCTGGTCCTGGGGCTTGAACTCAGGATCTGGGAAATGGTCTGAGCTCTTTTGCTCAGGGCCTCTACCTCTTAGCCACACTAGCACCCTATCCACTTTATCCACTTTTAGCCACATCCACTTCTGATTTTTGAGTGGTTAATTAGAGATAAGAGTCTCAAGGACTTTTATGTCCGGGCTTCAACCGAAATTCTCGGATCTCAGCCTCCTGAATAGGATTACAGCCGTGAGCCACCAGTACTTTTTTTTTTTTTTTTTTGATTGGTTGTAAGGCTTGAACTCTGGGCCTGGTGCTATTCAACTCAAGGCTAACACCCTACCACTTGAACCCCAGTGCCACTTCCAGTTTTCTAGTAGTTAATTGGAGATAAGAGTCTCACAGACTTCCATGATCAGGCTGGCTTTAAATCACCATCCTCAGGTCTCAGCCTCCTGAGTAGCTAGGATTATAGGCGTGAGCCACCAGCACCTGGCAAGTATTTCTTTTAAAAAGAAACAAAAATGTGTATTGAACTTCCTCTTTTCCAGTGACAGACTTTTTTATTCAAGTGACAGGTGTCCACATTATCCTGAGGCAGAAACATGAGAACATATGAGTTTGGCAACTGAATTTTACTGGCCACAGGAAAGGTAAAGAGAAAAGCTTTATAGCAGGGAGTCTCAATCCCAGGATCACTACAGAACAAGACTGCCACTAGGTGGCAATCCAGGCCTGTATGCAACATACTTCCCGAGGACCAGTGCTGTGGCAGGGTGAGATCTAACATCATGGTTCAAAGCCGCCCAGACACAAAAGTCCAAAAACTTGTACCTCCAAACAACCAGCAAAATGCCAGACGGGAGGCATGCCTCAAGTGGTAGAGGCCAGCTATGAACAAGAAACACAGTGAGAGGATGAACCCTGAGTTCAAGCCCCATACCAGCATTTAGAAGAGGTGGGGGAGCTTGGCACTGGGGTCATGCCTGCAATCCTAGCTTCAGGAGGCTGAGATCAGTGGTTCAAAGTCTGTGAGACTCTTAGCTTAGCTCCAATTAACTAGCAAGAAGCTGGAAATTAAGCTGTGGCTCATGTAGTCGAGTGCCAGCCTTGAGCAAAAAAGCTCAAGGACAGTGCCTAGGCCCCGAGTTCAAGCCCCAGAATGAGTGCACATGCGCACGCATGCACGTGCATGTACGTACATGCACGTGCATGCACACACACAGAGGGCAACTAGAACATCAGCCTGACAAGTGTAAGGTCCTGAGTCCCCCCAGTACCACCCATTTTAAACAGCACGGAAGGTCTGTGTGTAAAGGTGACATTTAAGCGAATAATTGAAGTAATTAAGGTAGCAAATCATGTGGCTAGCTAAGGGAAGAATGTTGTAGATCTGAGGACAGCAAGTGCAAAGGCCTTAAGGCCTTGAGCCCAGCCTGCGGAAAGAGCTTGGTGCCGAGGTGGCTTGCACAGGTGTGGGAAGCCATGGTAATTAGGTGAAGATGACTAACAGAAGTGGTAACATGGTCTCGGGGATGACCCCATGAGCGGCCTCAACCACTAGAATGACAAGCTGAAGCAGCCCCAGGGAGGAGGAGAGGAGGAAGAGGAGAGGAGGAGGAGTCCACATGGGCAAAGCTTGAGGCTTTAGGCGCCATGGGTGAGGAATCACTAAGTAAGCAGCAGGACACTGGCCAGAGTTGAGCACCGCTGATGGAAGCAGTGGAGGCGGGCAGGTTTTGTTTTGAGATGAGAACTCCTAGAGCCAGGCCCTCGTGATCCTTCTGCCTGCATCTGAGCTTATATGCAGGCACAACTATGCCAAGCTCCTCCTAAAAACAAGGGCTAGAGATGTACATGCTTGGCATTCACTAGCCAATGAGCTACAGACATACCAGAGAGCTAATTAGATGGGGGTGGGAGGAGGGCTTTGAGCCCCAAGATCTTGACATTGAGGAGTTAGATGAAAAGTTGGCAGAAGAGACTCAGAAGACCCTGGTAAGAAGCAAGCTGCCCCCTAAGTCACAGCCCACTGTGGACAAGGAACCCAGCACAGGATTTTAGCAGCAGAGAGGTAACCGGTTACCTAAACAAGTTTCTAAAAGTAGATGTAGGTATAGGGGTGTGTGTGTATGTACGTGCGCACACAAGGACTTTTTTGTAGCTTGAATGCAAAGTCTTTGCACTCGCTTATTTTTTCCCTGAAGGCTGGCACTCTACCACTTGAGCCACAGCTACACTTCCCAAAAAAATGTATCTTATTCTTACTACTGCTCATCTTTCTGACAATGCCAAGTATTCTGTAAAACAAAAATATGCCTAACTTAATTCTATTTTTTTCCAGTTACCGGCCTGCTCCATTCTTTGTTCTAGATGAAGTGGACGCAGCCCTAGACAATACTAACATTGGCAAAGTGAGTTCTCCACTTGAATAATTTTCAGTAAAATGGCCAAAGTCTACGTTCATGTTGTGGTCAGAAGGTAGTTTACCCTATTATACAGGGACATAAGTATAGAACTTATAGCTCACTAAAACGAGTACTTTTGGCCACATGTCAGTGGCTTGCTCACGCCTATAATCCCAGCTATTCGTGAGTCTGAGATTTGAGGATTTTGGTTCAAAGCCAACCTGGGCAGGAAAATCTGAGGCTCTTTACTTCCAATTTACCACCAAAACCCAGGAGAGCTGTGGTTCAAATGGTAGAGCACTAGCCTTGAGCAAAACAACCCTCAAGAATGGCACCCAAACCCGAGTTCAAGCCACAGGGTATGTGTGTGCGTGTGTGCACGCATATACATACATACACACACACATACACAAAACACCTTTAAAGTATATGGTAAATATATAAAAACGAGATGTTTCAGTTGGTTCTGTGGGCCAAATTAGTTATTTAAGTCCAAGAATAACATTGCCATATAAGCTCCAAAATTCTTTTTTTTTTTTTTTTGCCAGTCCTGGGCTTGAGCTCAGGGCCTGAGCACTGTCCTTAGGCTTTCCTCAAAGCTAGAGCTCTACCACTTGAGCCACTGCACCACTTCCAGCTTTTTCTATGTATGTGGCACTGAAGAATCAAACCCAGGTCTTCATGTGTGCTACGCAAACAATCTTACTAGGCCAAAATCCCAGCCCCTAAGCTCCAAAATTCTGTCCCACTTTTATCCAAACGTGTCCACTCACTGTGCTTGTGCACAAGTCTGTCTTGGTAATTTGAGACAAAGGCAAAACCAAGACCACGTAACTGGTACAGTTGTGTTCATTGTGCAGGGTTAGGGCGCTGCTTACCTGTGAGGGGCATATCAGCGCTGAAGGCCAGGGTACAAAGCCACTTACACAGCCGCCTGCCACCCGCTTCCCACTCCCTGCTCAGCTCTAGAACCTGATCCTGAAAGCCTTAACTCCCGTGAGTCGCACACCAAGAGCGTTTAGTAGGTGAGGCCTGTGGTGGCTTCTCAAGGCACACAGGTGGTGTTCCGGTATCTCAGCCCCTATGGGAGCTCTGCTCCCAGTCTGACGAGGAGATAGAAGTCTTAACTCTGCACCCAAAGTCTGCCAATGACCATGTGGTTGTAAGTGTGGAGATGAAAAAATACAGAACAGAAAATTTTGATTTGTCTTCCGAACACAGCCTATTATTCCAGAGCAGTTTCCTTCTTCCTGCACCATTCACCTCAGCTGCTGACCCATCCCTTACCTTCCCTGCCTCAAACACTGGTCAGCTAAAACCTCAGATGAACCCAGTCAGCTGACTAGACCAGCCTTTCTGTCCCAATCAGCCTTTGCTCAGGGCGTTCATTGGTGACTCCACTCTCCTCTGAAGCTGCCTTCCGTGCTTCAGAACTGCACGTCTAGTATCTTGGTAATCTATACAGTTGCCATGTGTCCCCATCTTCAGGCTCAGAAGGAAGCAAGAAGTTGGTTTAAGCACCAGCCCTCTTCACCCTCATAAAATGTCTGCATGGTAGTTTTGACTGGCCTTACTTTAGAAGCAAAGAGGGATTTATTAAAAGACAGAAGAGCAAGGGTTAAATATTATTCTCATCTAAAATGAACTGTCCCATAGAAGACCCACTGCCCTGAGTTCAGCTGAGCCCTCTGCTTGCTGATAAACTGTGTGTGTTTCCTCTCAGGTGTCAAGTTACATCAGAGAGCAGGCCCAAGAACAGTTTCAGATGATCATCATCTCCCTGAAAGAAGAGTTCTACTCCAAAGCTGATGCTCTCATAGGCATCTATCCAGAGGTACATGCACACAGCGTGCCCTAGGCACCATCCCAGGATGTCCTGCACCCCCGTCCAAAAACAATCTCAAATGACCCATAACCAGAGAAGATCTAAGAGTAACTACTCAGATGTTTTATGTGACAATGCCTAGAAATTTAAGGTGTATTTTAAAGACAGATTAACTATGCAGCACCATGACTGTTTTGTAAAATAGTATATTAACATACAGAACAGACTTAATGTGGCATCTGATGTTTCTAGTCTTATACAAAGCAAATGCATTATATGAAAAACCAAATTTATAACAGCACTGGATGGCACAGTAACTTGTAGAATACTCCATGCTTTTGTAAATTGTATATATGTATTTTTTGTCTTTTTTGGTACTAGGGATCAAACCCAGGATGTTGCACTTGCTAGGCAAGCACTCTGCCTACACTGAGGTACAGCCCAGCCCTATGCCACACCTTTTTAAGCTATTCAGATACTTACCTGAGCTGACAGAATAGAACTGCTTCTAGACATTGGGTTTTTGGACTCAGGTGCTACTTCCTGAATGTTCCTTGAAGCTAAGATCAAATTTAATTCACTTACATTCCTGTTAGAGGGCCATTCAAAAATAGGCTGCATGGAGTAGCAATCTCAAACCAGGTAACTAAAGAACCCTGGTACAGTGCTTGCTTTGGTGTAACACATATACTAAAATTGGAACAATGTAGAGATTAGCATGTCCCTTGCACAAGGATGACAAGTGAATCCATGAAGCGTACCATGTTTGAAAATGAAATCCTGGTAAAAACAGGTAACATCGATCTGTTCATGGCCTTTTAGGTAAAGGAGAACCCTTTTTATTAATAAACTCGCTAATGGCCTTACTTTTGTGCACTAATCCTTTTGCCCTAAGTTAGGGAGGACTTACACTCTTTCCTTCTGTTCAGCACAATGACTGCATGCTCAGCCGAATTCTGACCCTGGATCTTTCTCAGTATCCCTATGACAGCCCAGTCCAAGAAGGCAGAAGACGCCAGGATGCTCGTGAGTCCAGAGACTCCCGTTCCCGTTAGAAACCAGCGGTGGCCACTCCCGCCCAACAGAGGTGGGGTCAGTGTTTAGTGCCCAATTACAAGCTCAGGTCTGTGTGGCACTAAAAACCAGACAGTCTCGCTTGCTCAGTAAGGAGTGCCCAGGCTCCCGACCACAGGGAATGTTCTGTATGACAGTGCTGCATTGGTGTGATTGTTTTAAGCAGTTCTGTAACCAGGTTTCCAACTTCTATTTTGGATAAGCTTGTCAGATGTTTTTCAAATTTCCATACTGGTTTTGCCTTGCACACTAAAGGATTCTGAAAGGATTCTGTGGCAGGGAGGATGAAATCCACACCTCCCACACTCTACAGAGCAAGTGCATGACCCCTGAGAGATTTGGTTTTTAAATAACAGTAAATTGTTGAAACCAGATTTTATGGGAAACCTGTTTCAGAAGAAATGTCAATATTGAAAATATCAATAAAAATAACCCACTTTCAAATGTCTCCAGATCTGATTTCTATTAAGAATGCAGGCTTTCTCAGCCACTGACTTGATGCACGTGGGAAAGGATGGTGTGAGTTTACATTACTATTCATGCCCACCTCAAAATGGCTGCGCAGAATTCCACAATGTTATTCTCTGTCAGTCTGCTTTGTGCAGAGGACTAATCAAGCACAGCCTCCTCTTGAACTCAGCGCCTTATGCTCACAGCTGGGCACTATCACATGAGCCATAGCTCTAGTCTGACACTTTGCTGATGAATTGGAAAGAAGAATCTTAGGACTTTTCTGCTAGGTCTGGCATTGAGCCTCCATTTTCAGATTTCTGCCCCCTAAGTAGCTAGGGTTACAGGTGTGAGCCACTAGCCACCAGCTTTAAAGCAGTAATTTATTTCAGAAGTAGGTGGCAACTCAGGCCAAAAACTTCTCATTACATACTAAGGCTTATTCAAAACCTTACCATATCTTTAAAAAACTTGAGCACACAAGGTTAACATTAAATTTTTATTTATAACTGGAGTGACATGAAAGATTTGTTTCCATGCTTAAAAGGAGCAGGAGGATCTTCAGCACACCTCTGGCTTCTCCCATTCCCTGTATGCCCCAAGCTTGTTTCCTGTTCTTAACTTCCCTGCAGTTATGGGGTGTCACAGGTTTGACAAGACATGTTACCACAGATTGTAGCCGCAGTTTAACTTGTGCAGGGCTCTCTCCAAAGACGGCTTGGTTGTAGGTCCTCTCACTGCCAGGATGCCACTGTCACAATCAAAGCAGCCCCCAGGCACAGTGCACCCAACCTGGCTGGCTCTACATGGGTTAGCCCTGGAAAAGTTTACCGTGTGCCAGGTCCCAGCCAGCCTCTCCCATGTGAGCTGCCAGGGGATGGGAGGGGACTGTGAGAAGACAGAAAGCCTGGACTTTCCACTATAGTAGTGAGATTTGGGGAGCTTAGAATTTAAGACTCGACCTGGTCTCATGCCCCACTTGTGCCCCTACATTGTCAGTCACACCATGGCCTGGCACACTGAACTCCACTTTTAAAAAGGCATCTGGCTGTCTGGACTTGGACACTTTTAATGGGAAGACCTGTCATTTCTTCAGAAACATCCTAATTCCAAAGAATCAGTGCTTTAAAAAAAAAAAAAAAACACGCAGCACTTCCCTGGGAAAGCAGAGCCTCAAGTGTCACTCTTTACTATTGAGCCATGTGAGAAGCATCTGTTTCTACAGTACGAGTCCCCATAGGAAGCGTCACACCCACATGTCCAGTTCAGGTTCTCTTGGCTCAGCCAGTCTCCACCTGGCTCTGTATGGATGAGGGAACCGCCACCCGGCACAGGAGAGCGCACTGAGTGGGAATGAGGACTGCGGTTCATCCCCTCCTGCTGAAGAGGTCCCTGAGGTAGCTGACCATTAGTCCTGACCATTAGTACCTGACGTGTGTCACCTCCGGAGCAGCTGGCACAACACAGGCCACCATGCAGCCCTGCAGGCCCCACCCACGAGCACTCGAGGTGAGGGGGGCGCCACGGTGTCATGTAATTCCTGTTGCTTGGGCACGGCACTGTGGTTGCAGAAGGCGGTTTCACGTTGCAGGCTTTTAACGGTTTTAAGGATTTCAGGACCCTCCAGCATCATCTGTTGGAGCAAGATACCAAAGTTCACCTGAAAATATGCAGCAGGGTGCATGTGAGAAACACTCATGTCAAAAACCCTCAAGGCGCAGTGGCTACTGCGTGGAAACGGCCCTGCAGGGCTGCCAGGCCCCCAGTGAGTGAATGAAGATGGCAACTGCAGCGTGGAAAACACCCGGCTGTGAAGCCGTGTGTAAGGCCAGATCTCCTGCCCTGTTGTTGACCCGAGCAGGACCACACTGTGCGCACATGGAATGTGCTTTCTGCCAGGACATGCTCACTTAAACCGAAATCCTAAAAGGGGGGGGCCCTCCCCAGCTGCAGGCATAACAAGTCAGGAACAGAGCCCACAACAAGACAAATGTGCGACAGGTTCCCCACAAAATCAAACAATGCTGTACCAGTATCTGATGACCTGGGCTTTTTTGAAACTTCCATCCCGTTTTTTTCCATCTTCCTCTTGGCACAGTCCTGACATGCATTACCTGAAAGGTGAAAACTGTCTTGACCACACGCTCTTGTTACGTGTGGATCCAAACCCCCGACACCCTTGCGGTAGAGGCGGAGGAGTGGGCGTGGCCTCTGCTCGGGCCGGCGAAGCCAGCCCACCATGACTGAAAACCGATGCACAACTAGAATCCCTAAGATGCCACCTTCCTTCTGTGGGCTGCTTTTCCCTCAGCATGCGATCACAGCAACGAAAAGGAGACTACCAGAGAGCTGGGGGTGGGCTCAGAAGCCTTCGGAGTAGTCTGGAGGAGTGGGGCCTGCTGAGAGACTCTTTGGGGAGCTGAAGTGGGAAGACTGGATGGGGTTGTACAGGAGGTAAGGACTCCCTGGGGAATCCAACCAGAGGCTGCTCATTTCACATTTCAGCAACAAATGACTTCATATTTGGCCCCTGGTCGTGACCTTAGGGAGGCTGAGATGAAAAGTGACACCAGTTCACCCAAGACCGCAGGCCTCCAGGCTGCATTACCAGTGCTGCAGGCAGGATGTACAAGGGAAGGTAACACAGGAATGGAAGAACTCGCCATTTCTCGGAAAAGGATGACAAAGTCAGTACCACTAGATACAAGGCCCTTGCTGGGCACAACAGGAAAGAGGGCAGGGCAGGAATGCCCATCGCAGCAAGCCGTGGGTGAGGGTGGGAATTCATTGAAAGAACCGGCTTTCAAGAAGGTTCTGGGCTCTGCTTATCAAGAGCGGCCAGGTACCCCCAGTCAGCCACCAGCCCCTTGGCAGGCTGTTCCTGCAGCGTCCACATGGAGTTGGGAAGCGTCCTGAAGTCGGGGCAGGCCTGGGAGTACAGACAGGCCCATGGGTTCCAGTGCCCATGGCAGCTCCTGACAGGATGCGAGGGCAGAGCCTGTGCAGAACTGGAACCCAGGTAGTTTAGACAACCAGCAGGGCTGTGGCCAGCAGGGCAGGGCAGGGCAAGGGGCAGGGTGGCCTGAGGCTGCGAGACCCTACTCACGCCCCAGATCCTCTCTCTCTCTCCACCAGTGTTGGGAACATACAAACATTTCTGTTTTGTTTTGTTTCTTACTTACTTTTTTCCAGTCCTGGGCTTGAACTCAGGGCCTTGGGCACTGTCCTTGGGCTTTCTCAAGGCAACCACTTCAGCCACAGCACCACTTCCAGCTTTTTCTGTGCATGTGGTACTGAAAAGTCGAACCCAGGGCTAGACAAGTGCGTGCTAGACAAGCACTCTACCACTAGGCCACACTCCCAGCCTGCTCTATTTTTGAAATAAAAGCTAAAAGCTGCCTTGAATCTCTGCCCAGAAAAATAAAAGCCAGAGGCACAACTTTAGCTCCACTGAGCAGAAAAGCTCTTGGACAGTACCCAGGCCCTGAGTTCAAGCCTCCGGAATGGCACCAAAAAAACAAAGAGAAGAAATCTGTATGAAAGCTGGCCCCTTACAAGGGAGGCCGCACTAGGGACGGCCCGACACCAAATGGCCACACACACAGAGCCTGGCTCTGCTCTCTGGGAGTCTTGGCTGGAGAAGAGAAATGGGTGGCAACAGAGGAGGGGCGGAGAGGGTCCTCGCAAGGCATCTGCGTAAACTCCACTGCAGTGACACACACAGGCCAGCTACTCAGCATGAGACTCCACACTGTGTTACACACAGCCGCGTACAGATAATAGAAACCCAGAAAGCAGATCGTCTCACCTAGGAACGTGGTGCTGTCCACTCGCTCGGCATCTGGAAAAGAACAGCAGTGAGACGCAGGCACCGGCAGCCCCGCCTGTCATTAGCTGCTCAGGAGGCTGAGCTCAGAGGGTCAGGGCTTGAAGCCAGCCTGGGCAGAGAAGTCTGTGAGATACACCTCCAGTGAACCGGCAAAACGCTCCAAGTGGAGGTGTGGCTTAAGTGATCAGTGATGTAGGGCACAAGCCCTGGGCTAAAAAGGCCAAATGAGAGTGCAAGGCCCTGAGTTCAAGCCCTAGTACCAGCACAAAGCTGAAAGAAAAAAAGAACAGCAGTGCACAGAATCAGGACTTGAGCTGCGCCGCTCCTCCTCTGGCTGAAGGGCACGGCCAGCTGCAGTGGGCACTGGCTGGGAGCCCCGGCCATCACCCCTGCTTCGCTCACCCCTGAGTCCTGGCACCCAAAGAGTCCTGGCACACATTGGCACACCATTCTGAACTGGCATCTCCAAACTCACCTACTGCTATGAGAAAACCAAAGCAAGAGCAAGAATGTCAACCTGAGCATGTGGCACTCACCACGTGACACTGCCACAGCCCCTTTACTTGTCTTTCCACAGAGACACTGCTCAGCCTGACTCTGCCAGAGGCGCTGGTGGCGGAGCCCGCAGGGCTGGGCTCCTCGCCCTCTTGAGCTAACCTCGTTCCCCCAGGGTGTGGGGATGGCATCAGGTGTCCTGTTACCATGAAACTACAGTCAGCCCACAATGTTCCACCCGTGCTGTCATCCATGTTTCATGACCCAGCCTCAAAGCCATGAGCTCTCTGGTGCCCTAGTGACCACGTGTGTGGGACTTTGTCTCGCCATGCCTAGCACAGCAGGGGTGGGAGGGGCTCTGAGCAAAGAAAGAGCACCAAGCTCATTGTGTACTTTACAAGCTCAAACTTACAAATTCAAAGCCAGGCGCCTGTGGCTCACACCTGTAACCCAAGCTGCTCAGGCTGAAAACTAAGGATCACAGTTTGAAGTCAACAAGGCAAAAAAGTCCATGAGACTTTTTTTTTTTTTGGCCAGCCAAGGAGTTTAAACTCAGGCCCTGAGCACTCCTTGAGCTTTCTCAAGGCTAGCACTCTACCACTTGAGCCACAGCACCATTTCCGGCTTTTTCCTGTCTGTAGTACTAAGGAATCGAACCCGGGTCTTCGTGCATGCTAGACAAGCACTCTACCATCAGGCCAAACTCCCAGCCCCTCAAGTCCTCTTTTTAAGATAGGTAGACTGGTGACGCTCATGGTGGACCGCCTGGAATTGGGGAGGGCCTCGTGGGAAGCCCAGGACTGTGCTCTTGGGAAGGGCAGCGCCCTCACCTGGGCTGCGCTGCGTGCAGATCTGCGTGGCCAGGTCCTGCACGTATCCCGGAAAGTGGTCAAAGTGGTCCCCGTAGGACACCACTTTAATCCCGTGCAGCAGCATGTCGGCCTGGTGCTTGAAGAAGTGGTCCTCGTGCTCCTTGAGCACCAGCATGAAGTGCTCCAGGTCCACCTTGTTGGGCACCGAGTAGAGGAAGAGCGCCTGGAATATCTGGTCGCGCAGCGTCTCCCCGCAGCCCACGAACAGGAAGGACTTGGTGCGGTACAGGTCCTGCAGGACCTCCTGAGAAGCCGAGAAACGGGGTGCTCGTGAACACAGGCAGGGTCGCCAGCAGGGGCTTTGACGCCGGGTCCCCTCCCAGTTCCTGGAGGGGCAGCCCTGGGCAACTCGGGGGGCCCAGCACAGCACCCTGAACTCGCACCTGTGGGACCCCCATGGACAGGAGTCTGACCAAGGCTGGCCTGGGTGAGGTCACCTCCTGACCTCTCCTGGCTGAAGGAGGCAGGATGGGCACCTCAGCGGCCAGTGACTCCTAGACTCTGCAGGCCCTGTGCCAGCCCCGACCCTCAATGCCCAGGACGGCAGGAAACATCACCATGTTTGGGAAGTGAGGAGTCGGCTAGGTGGGGAAGACGGGGTCCGAGGGAAGACGGCTGGGCTGCAGGAGGGATGGGCTTCCTGGGGCACCCGCTCCACACCCAGGCAGGGCTGGGCCGTGGCCTAGTGGCAGAGCGCCTGCCTGGCACTAGGCTTGGTTCCACCATGGGAGACCAGAAGACGACTTTCTGACACACAGCCCTGTGCTGGGGCTGGAGCTCGAGGGCGACAGACGCCCGCTGGCCTGGGCGCCGCGTGAGGCGTCTGAGGAGCTGCAAACATGGCAGCCAGATAGCTGGTGGCCACCAACTCCCCCAAGGATGTAACCAAGGCAGCCATACCATGACTTCCGGGTCCTGGGTGACGTCTTTATACCCGGAGGGATCCAGGACCATGCCGCAGGGGTCTGTGTAGAGGCCGTGGATGTGCAGAACCCCATACTTGATGTGGCCTCTTGCCCACTGAAGAACCTGCCAAAAACATGCCAAGAGGCACAAAGGCCTGGGGTCACAACACAGGCGGGAGGTGGACCTCCGTGTCTGCTCCAGGCCTACACCTCATCAGCTCCACAAAGAGCCAGACAGGTGAATCTTCTTTATTTATTTATTTATTTATTTATTTTTTGCCAGTCCTGGGCTTGAGCTCAGGGTCTGAGCACTGTCCTTGGACTTTCTCAAGGCTAGAGCTCTACCACTTGAGCCTCAGCACCACTTCCGGCTTTTTTTCTATATGTGGTACCGAGGAATCGAACCCGGGTCTTCATGCATGCTAGGCAAGCACTTTAACCACTAGGCCAAACTCCCGGCCCCCAGACAGGTGAATCTTCTATGCACGCACAGCCGGCCCTGGGCTGGGTCTGGAGGCGTGGAGGACGGGTTGCAGGGCTGGAGCGAGGCGGCCTCAGCCTGGGACCTTCTCAGCAGCAGCAACACTCGCCACGTATAGCCACCAGTGCCCCTCCACTCCAAGCCCAGAGCATGTCTGGCATAGCCATGGGCAGAGCCGCAGCAGGGCCATATGAGCACACACACACCAGTGCAGGAGACACTGTCCTGTGACAGGACAGTTACTCATAATGCACACTCAAACAAATGTACAAGCAGCCAATAAAATGACTGTGCTCCACCTTGGAAATACAATGTAAGATTTTCACCCACCCAGCGGGTGATAGACATTTTACTTTTTTTTTTTTTGCCAGTCCTGGGCTTGAGCTAAGGACCTGAGCGCTGTCCTTGGACTTTCTCAAGGCTAGAGCTCTACCACTTGAGCCTCAGCACAGCTTCTGGCTTTTTTCTATGTATGTGGTACCAAGGAACCGAACCCGAGTCTTCGTGCATGCTAGTCAAGCACTTTAACCACTAGGCCAAACTCCCGGCCATTTTACTTTATTTTTATTTTTTTTTTTTTTTGTGCCAGTCCTGGGCTTGATCTCAGGGCCTGAGCACTGTCCTTGGACTTTCTCAAGGCTAGAGCTCTACCACTTGAGCCTTAGTACCATTCCCAGCTTTTTTCTACATATGTGGTACCCAGGAGTTGAACCCGGGTCTTTGTGCATGCTAGGCAAGCACTCTACCTCTAGGCCAAACTCCCGGCCATTTTACTTTATTTTTAATAATATGAGTAGGAGCAAAAGATGGGAAGCAGGCATTCCCACAACGCTGGCTGGGCACACAATGGGTGATTCTCTGTTAACCTATATCATCCATCTTTGAATATTCACATCTTAGGTCCTGACACTTCTCTAGAAACTTAATGAGGGACACAAGCATAAAAATTTTTTCTAAAGCATCAAGATAGTAAAAATAGGCTACCAAGAAAAGCAGATCACAATTATAACTTAGTCCTAGAATCACACTTGCTATCCCAGCTTCAGAGGAAGCTGAGATGTGAGGATCACAGTTCAAAGTCAGCCCAGTTCAAAGTCAGTATGGAAGTTAGCGAGATTTGTTGTTGTTGTTCGTGGTAAACTCTGGGCCTGGGTGCTGTCCCTGAGCTCTTCAGCTCAAGGCTATCACTCCACCACTTGAGCCACGGCTCCACTTCCAGTTTTCTGGTGGTTACGTAGAGATAAGAGTCTTGCAGACTTTCCTGCCCTGGCCGGTTTTGAACTGGGACCCTCAGCTCTCAGCCTGCTGAGTAGCGGGATGACAGGCTTTATTATTCATAGCCACATGGCCCACAGTGACCACAGGAGACCCTGCAGCCTCCGGACAGATGGGAAAACCAATGCAGTGTTGGGTTTCGTCCCGAGGGTGAAGCGGCCTCTTGCGCGGAGTCCTCCCCGCCTCCTACCTTTGACTTGTCCTTCAAGTCCAGCGACTCCATGGGCTTGTTCTGCTGCTGCCCGAAGATCTCCAGCAGGTTGTCGTAGTTGGTGGTCAGCACCATGGTGCCCCTGTCCATCAGGCTGAGGATGGAGTGCAGCACCGCGGGGTGCTGGATGTGCTGCTCCAGGCTGTCGAACACCTCCATCAGGCAGTCCTGGAAGAAGTTGGGCTTGGCATCCCCTGTGCGCTGTGGGGGAGAGCCAGAGTCAGTGCCCACGAGCGCTGGGCATGGACCCAGGTGAGTGAGCCAGGCCCGCAGGGGGCCGCCAAGGCCCAGAGCCCATCCCTCTTCCTGTCGACCAAGGGTCTGTGGTCACGCAGCCTCTCCCACAACTCTCCAGCCAGCGGGGGCAGAGGGCAGCCACAGCCAGAGCCAACAGGACCCACCCACTCCATTCACAAGCACAGGCACAGCCAGGCTTGGCAAGAGCCAGCATCTGCCCTCCCCAGCCCCCCGCCGGTGAGGGCAGCTGTCCCCAAACAACACAGCCCCTTGCTGAGCCCAGGGGTCTAAGTAGAACATACCCGCTTTGGGTAAAGACAGTGGCCCCAGGTCCCCAGCACGGTCAGGGCCGCCTAGCCAGGTCTCCGTGTGAGAGCCAGAGTGGCCACCTTACCTCATGCGGTTCCAGGTCCCTGATGACAGCAGCCTGGTCCCCCACCCCCCTGCTTCTCCAATGCACCTGGGAAACTGGAAGCATCCCATGCCAGCCGTTTCCACCCTGGCTCCTAGCCTCTGAACTCAGACCCACGCAACGCGGGGCCTGGCCACAGCCAGCGTGGTTCTGCCCATGGGGAGGGGCAGGCTGCCCCTGGAGGCCCAGCGGAGGAGTCCATGGCCTGCGGGCTGCTCAGCCTCCCTCAACCGAGCCCCGTGTGACACTCACCGGCGACATCTTCCGGATCAGGTCGTGGGCCACCACCAGCAGGTCGCGGTCCTTTATCACCTTCCTGCGGAACTCGGCCACGTCCCCGGGGTGCAGCACCTCCAGCTGCTCGGCCGCCTCGATGACGGCCTCGATGCAGCTCCTCCAGGAGCAGAGTGCGGGGATGCCGGGGGCCACCGCAGCGCTGACCCCGGTCCCGATGACCAGGAGCAGCTCCTGGGGCTGCTTCCGGATGAGGCTCTTTAAAAACTTCCTGTTTAAAGCAAAGGAGGCAGAGAACAGACCACCCCGCGGACGACCGCGCGTGGGGCGCCGGCTCGGGCACGTTCCCCCGCGCACGCGCGCTCCCTGCACGTGCCCACGCATGCCCACCACGTCCCAGGACGGCACAGAGCATGCTCCGAAGCCCTTCTCACTCCGAGGCTGCCCGCAGCCGCTAAGTATGAACTGGAGGGTGAAGTGATTCCTGCTTGCCGTGAGGACCAGCGAGGTCCTGGCTTTGCCGCCACCACCATCCTGCCCAGCAGCGTCACCAAGCAGCAGCAGCTGCTGTGGCCCTGCACTCCCAGCACACCCAGCCCCTGCGGCCTGGGCTCCTTCCCACCCACAAGCCGCTCTCTGGAAGGCTGGCGCCATGTGCAGCCCCGCTCCCTCCTGGCCTTCCATCTGAGCCAAACCTGGGCACCCCTGAATTCGCTGCCTACCTTGATTTCTGCTCACTTCTGTTTGTCGTCTTTTCCACTGAATCCATCTGTGAATCCTGAAGAGAAACATTAGTCAAAAGCATCATCGCTGCTCAGGGGAGAGTTTTACTGGTGCCCCTGGGAGAGGAGAACCAACAGCCTAGCTGCCCCGTCTACGACACCACCTGAAGGAACCAGCTCCATACAGGAGGCACGCATCACCACCATCTCATCACCACCGCTCCCCGCGCGTCTGCTGTCTGGGACTGCAGTGTTGACAGTTGACCAGAAAGTCCTGGTTTTGGTTTTCTTTTCTTGCGGTACGGGGGTTTGAACTCGGGGCCTCAGGCTTCATAGGAAAGCAGGCCACCACTCGGGTCATGCCTTTAGCCCTTTTTTTGCTATGGTTATTTTTCAGACAGGGCCTAAGGCTGGCCTTGGAGCAAGATCCTCCTTCCTAGGGCTTCACACACATCTGGAACATAGATGCCCACCACCACACCTGACTTGTTTATTGAGTTGAGGTTTCAAGAACTTCTCCCCAGGCTGGCTTCTAACCCTGATCCTCCTGATCTTGGCACCAGCTCATTCTGGGAATGTCTCTGAAGACATCACCCAACAGAGAGCCAGTGGACATGGCCACGGATGGCACGGGAGGAAGGGAAGGAGAGAAAGAGCAGGAGGCTGGAGCCCAGCTTCTCTAAATAAGTGGGGGCTCCCTGAGGCACCAGGTACAAGCTCTGAGGTCTGCTACCTCTCAGTACCAGCAGTACCCAAGTAAGTGCCAGGCCTGTCCTCAGCCACCAGCTGAAATCCAGCCTAAAGAACCATCAGGTGTAAGTAGGCTCAGGTCTCACGGGGAGCAAGTGTAACGGCCAGCCAGGCACCTCCACAGCCTGCACCACATCCACCAGCTACCTTAAGGGGCCCTCAACCCAACACCCACTATCTACTTTACACGAGAAGCTTCTGAAAAACCACGTTTATACAGCCTGTAGCCTGCCTCTGCTGAGTCGTGTCTTCACAGGCCCTCTAGGAAGTCTACTTAAAAGTTTACATCATGTGAAACCTAGCGCACAGCCTACTTTCTCTAGCCTTACTAGGCGGCAGCAGTCCCCTCCTGCTACTAAAAACTACCCCTACCCTCCCAGCTGGAATGCTAGCACACATCTTTTTACCTATGCCCCTGACGCAGGACAAGCAGCTGTGCACAGCACGCTTACCACTTGGAATCACTTGGAATAGCAGAAGCACTGCCAGGCACAGTGATGCACACCTGCAATCCCAGCTCTCACGAGGCTGGGGGTCCTGAGCTCAAGACCAAACGGGGCTAGGGGCTCTTTCTTCAGAAAAACAAACACCAGGGGCAGAGCAGACCTCGGCACCAGGCCCTGCGCATCCTTGAGGATGTCAGGGAACGTGGGCCGCAGGGCCTTGCCACATGCTGCCCCTCGCTGACAGCACACGCACACTTCGCTTTCTAGGCTGCGGCCACAAAGCTATACTGCACTCACTAAATTAGAAAGCCGAACGGGATCCCCAGATAGCCAGAAAGCTAGGGGCCACCTCCTCGGGAAGACTGCCGGCTTCCATCAAAGGCCCTGAGGGGTCCCCATGCTAAGAAACCCCTTCCTCTGTGCAAAAGTGAAGCTCATGGAGGAAGGCCTGCAGGAGGGGAGAGGCTGGCAGAGTGAGTTGTCCATCACGCCAACCCCACCCACCGCCCCTCTACAGTCATCGCCCATCGCACAGGGTCAAGCCCACTGGGGAGTTTTTATCTAGACTTGTTCTGAGCTTTCCATCATATGCCATGACCCCTCTCTGCTGCGTAACAGAAGCAACTGCCGTCCCCAGCCATGACTCTTCATCAACCACGGCCTGGCCTCACCAACTACAACCTGGCCCTGCCAGCCTGTGAGGCGTCCTGCAAGCAAGGCTGCCTGGCTGGCTTTTCTATGTAATGCCCCCTGCAGGGCAGAGCAAGAGGCGCTCATGCTTCTACTGCTCTTTGTCCTCCCCCACCCCCAGTAACCCGTGACTTCAGGACAGGCATTGCCTCCTGCCTCATCCTCCATCATGGACACTAGCACACGGCCTGGGCCGTAGCCTAAGCTCAGCACTTTACGCTCAGCTCCTTCGGTTCCTGTCAAATGCTTTAGCTCTCCATATCGTTGAATAGTCATCTAAAACCTAAATATCACACTTATTTACACATTCGCAAGAAAGCAGGAACTAATTAAACTTTCCTGCACTGTGCATACTTAACTGCAAAGTCAAGTGATTCCAAAGTTCCCACAAGAAGTTGGGCACTGGGCCAGGAGTTTGGCCTGGTGGCAGAGTGCTTACCTAGCATGCACGAAAACCCGGGTTCGATTCCTTGGTACCACATATAATAGAAAAAAGCTAGAAGTGGTGCTGAGGCTCAAGTGGTAGAGCTCTAGCCTTGAGAAAGTCCAAGGAGGGTGCTCAGGCCCTGAGCTTAAGCCCTGGTATCTCATGGCTGCAATCCTACCTACTCAGGAGGCTGAGAAGGGGGATTACAGTTCAAAGCCAGCCCAAGTAGGAATGCCAATTCTCCAATAAACCACCAAAAAAGCTGAAGTGAAGGCAGAGTACAACCTTGAGTGAAAAAGCTAAGGGACAGCACCCAGGCCATGAGTTCAAGCCCTTGTACCTGAGGGGGTACCTGCACGCGTGTAAACACACACACACACACATACACACACACCCCTCTGCACTCACAGCACTTACAGGGAGAGCCTGCACTGCTGGCAGGGCAGGAAGACCCGGCAGGAAGGCTGGACAGACTCCTGAGACAGTTCACAGAGCAGAACCAGGCATGCTCCTCTCAACAGGCAGCCATGCCCCTCAGCCTTTAGATGGCGTGGGCTTTATGGATCAAAGCAGCCAACAAGGAAGCAGTGGAGACATTAAAGCTGGCTCCGGGGGGGCAGCAGCCGCATTGCAGCCCATATTTAGCCATCTACGGTTCTTTATAAACACCACATGACCTCACTTCCTGCTTTCCAGCAGCATATAGACAGAGCCAAAGCTCACAATAACCTGCCCAGCACTCCAAATCTCCCCTTGCTTCTAAACGTAGGTCCAAACAGGGGAATTCCACAGTCGATGCTAGACATTTTGGTGAGCTGGCCTGCCCTCTGGCATGCAGCTCCCATCTTACACTCCACTCTTCCAAGCCAACAGACGTGGACTGGGAAGTTTCCGTGGTGACTGTGTCGTCACCAGCTGGCAGGCCCAAGGCCAAGTCTTCATAGCAACCGTGTTTCCCAAGGAGCTATTGGCACTTCTGAACACAAAATTAAACCTCAAGGCGAAGCCTATCCTTGAAAGCAGTTCCTGTCCTTTTAATCCAACACCCAAAATGAAAACCTTGCCAGGATGCCATTTGCTTAGGTATGAAACTACTCTATTTTATTAGTAGTTAAGCAGCTGGGCCCCCATGGCTCAAGCCTGCAATCCTAGCTACACAGTAGGCTGAGATCTGAGGATTTTCGGCTCAAAGCCAGCCTGAGACACAAAAGTCACAAAAGTCAGAGGGACTCTTTATCTCCAATTAATCATCAGAAAACTGGATGTGGAGCTATGGCACTAGCCTTGAGTAAAAAAAAGAGCTCATGGACAGCACCCAGGCCCTGAGTTTAAGCCCAATGACCAACCAAAGAAGAAAAAAAAACAGTAGCTATGCAATAACTAAGAATGCATCCAACACCAAATATGTGTTCATTAAACAGTCCAATTCAAAATGATACATTATGGGAAGCGAGCTTGTTTTCATACCTGTGCCAAGGCAAGTCCTCTCACCAGTGTAAGAGGCGCTCCAGGACAACTAATTACCAACTGAAAGATCCCCCCTCCTCCTGGACCAGTTATCAGCTGTTAGGCCCATTCTCTCAGTAGTTGCCAACTGTAGGATACCTTCTAGGACTAGCTGTCATTGTAAGATGCCACCCCCTGACTAGCTAACACTTTTTAAGACCTCCACAACCGATATCAACTGCTAAACTGGTCCCTGACCACAGCTGTCTCAGTAGCAGCAGCAGCCACTGCCCAATTCGGCAGGGCTTTCTAGCACAACTGGTGCCAACTTAACCACAAGTCTGGGAAAAAGTAATTTCAGCCAGTACCAGTAGCCAGGGAACTTCAAGAAGAATTGCTTTCTTCAGTTCACATAAAATATAAACCTTTAACTTGAACACGTGCTGCTTGTCCAATCCCTATTTATTCTGCTAAAATAAATTACCTATTAAGGCACCTATTTTGGAATAATCAAATGTGCTCACCAGTCTCTGGAAACTAATGTCCCTAGCAGAATTGCTTGTACACATGAGCCCTACTCAAGAAAACAGCAAGCCGGGTGCAAGTGGCTCACGCCTGTCATCCTAGATACTGAGGAGACAGATCTGAGGACAACAGTTTCAAGCCTGCTGGGGCAGAAAAGGCCTATGAGCCATCAGTAATAAATGCTGAGGTCGCAGCTGCATTCACTGAGTGACGTGCATTACATCACTCTTACAGGCCTAGTTAGACTCATGAGAAAACTCTAAGGCCTTTTCATGCATTATCTCATTTAATCCTCAAGAACCTCATGAAACGGGTACTGCTTTTACTTCCAGATGAAGGAAGGGTGACACTGGGCCCTTTAACAAGGTCAACAGTGGGTACCATCTTGCGCCTGTTCTAATACCGGTGAGGCTCAGGATGATAAACGGTGTGCCCACTATTTCATCAGGAAGCCGCCACTTACACTAAAGCATTCACTCTTCAACAATCCGTCAGGTGTGACATGTCACACCACCCAGGTCATTGTGAGGTCTGATGACAGGCTAGTCAATAGCAAAATGGGTCCAAATGCTTCTCAGCAGTCACCCGGCCCCAGAGGATCCGCAGAGGAAGCTGGGAAGTAAACTTCCAATGAAACTGAGATACAAGTAGCTTAGCGCAGGAAGACCACAGGCAGTATCAAATACTCTCATTTATCTGAGACAAACCCAGTACTCTAAAAGAAAGGCCGGGACGTGGCTAACACCTCCCAAGAAGGTAGGGGCAAGCTATAAACTCACTCCTGGCTCCAGGCCCAGACTCTGGGCTGTCCTAGGAGCCGCATGGCCCAGTGACCTGGGGCACCATTTCTACCTCTGAACGCCCAGTCTGGCACATGAAAAGGCCCGGGCTGGATGAGCTACAGTCTCACCCAATCCATCATTTGCCACTCACTACCCAGAAAAAAATATGACCATGAAGAAAGCCTGCATGCAGCACACAACCCTTCTGTTTGCTGGCTTATCACACAATCACTGGTGTTAACTTTAGCAGGGGACAGATAAGGCTGACTAAACTAGAAACAATGCAGCCACTTCACTCTAGTGGCAAGAATACTTTGCTTCAGATTGGGGGGGGGGGGGGAGAGAAGAACACAGCAAAAAGCACCCAGCCAATGCCAGGTACTAGATGAACCACTTAATACCTGGCAACTCTTAAGCCTGTTTCCTTCCATTAAAAAAAAAAAGGCTAGCCTCCCACCTGTAATCCTAGCTACTCAGAAGGCTGAGATCTGGGGATTGGCTCAAAGCTGCCTCCTAGGGCGGGAGGAAGGGCTTTCTCACTTCTAACTCATTCAAATGAGGCACAACAAAAACACACAACCATGTTCTCAGTGCCCACGGCTATGTCTGGCTGGTGCCCCAGACAGTAGCCACATAGCACCAGGCACCACACAGCACTGTAATGCCATCAAAAGTTCTCCTGCAGCCGGGGCGCAGTGGCTCACGCCTGTCATCCTAGCTACTCAGGAGGCTGAGATCGGAGGATCAAGGTTCAAAGCCATCCTGGGCACAAAAGTACCTGAGACTCCAATTCACCTCTAGAAAACAAGAGGGGCTTGGCTCAAGGGTAGGGCAGGAGCCTTGAGCTGAAGAACTCAGGGACAGCACCCAGTCTAGTTCAAGCCCCATCACACACACACACACACAGTCCTCCTGAAGAGCTGGGAGTATGGCCTAGTGGTAGAGTGCTTGCCTAACATGCACAAATACCTGGATAGTGCTTAGGCCCTGAGTTCAAACCTAGGGACTGGCAAAAAAAAAAAAATTCTCTTGCATAAGATGTCTGAGCTCCTCCCTCCCTCAGCCAAGCAGAGATGTCAACAGGGTTCTTCTGGGTCTTCCTTCCCTGCCTCTCACCCAACCACGGAAACCTCCTGCTTGCAGCTGGCAGACCAATCCAGGGCATCCAGTTGGCCACGCAGCATGAGATCCTGCTTGGCTCTCACACCTCCAGCTCTGTCCTCGGACCATCCTGGCCTCAACCAGGAAGATTTCATTTTCTCCTCCTGTCCTTCACCTCCACTAAGAAGAGCCAGGCAACAGTCATTCAAGAAAGGTTCAATGACGTGGGGGGGGGGGGTTGATTTTCCCCACTTTCTCTTCCTCCCCTCTAACCTGATCATCACATCAAGATACAGCACACTTGCTCTGCCTGGCCATAGGTGGTCTTCACCTGATACCTGATGACCCTGCCAAATGTCTCTACTTCACCAGCAAGCTCTCACTGCCCCGCCCGGCTCAGCTCCCTTCCTTTTCCCACCCAGCCCAGCTGCATTCAAGGCCCTGAGAGTTACCAACCTACAAGACTACTGCTAGCTTGGCTAATTCTCCACCCCACCAGCCCTGAAAGCTGAGGTTGTGACCTAACACTAAAGCCAAAGCCAGTTGTTCATGCCTATAATCCTAGCTACTCAGGGGGCTGAGATCTGAAAATCTGGTTCAAAGCTAGCCTAGGGCACAAAAGTCAGAGAAATATCGCCAATTAATCACCAGAAAACTGGAAGTGAGCTTAAGAGCTCTGGGACAATTCCCAGAACCAGATTCCAAGCCCCATCACCAACACCCAAAAAATAAAAAACAAGAAACAACTAAAGCCAAACAGTGGACCCATCTCATGCTGGGACCTTACCGAGCCTCACCTGACCTCAGCGCGTGAAGGATGTCTTCTTTCATCCACATCTGTGGATCTGGTGACCAGCAAGAGACCCTAGGGGAAAAGAAGGGAACTTACAAGGGCACAAACTAATCTAAGACAAAAACAGCCTGAGGAAATAAAACATCTCTGTTCCTGGGCAATACTGGGATTTGAATTTAGTGCCTTCTGCCCTATCACTTGGGCCCCAGCCGTGATACTTGTTCTCGAGGTTTACAGAACTGAATCCTGGCATGAGGGTCACATGAGCACCATGTAGCCACACACCACCTTCAAGAAGGCTCCCACCAGGCTGAGACTGCCCCGTCCTCATAAACCACCTTAACTCAGCCTCCCAGAAGAGGGCCTTTAGGCTGCTATCTTCCCATCAGCGAGGTCCCCAGCCTGCAGGCTCATCTAACCGGCTTGAGCCCTGCAAGGCATCCAAACCTAAGCCTCCCCACGGGGATGTCGCAAAGCACCAGTGTTTCACCAAACCCTGTAATCCCACAAGGGGGTCACGGTTCAAAGCCAGCCAGGAAAGTCTGGGAGACCCTGACTTCCAAACCAGCCACCAAAAAGCGACAAGCAGGGGTGTGGATCACGTGATAGAGCACTAGACTTGAGCCCCCCACCCCACCCCTGGACCGGCACGCGCGCGCACACACACGCGCAGTTCCACGCCGTCCCCAGCAGCCCTCTAGGGACCTGTGGCACGCATGGCTCCACTTTCGTGTCACTAACAACTCATGCGGGTGGTCACCCCACAGTTCCACCTACCTCTGGTTCGAGAGAAGGGGCGAACGAGACAGAAGCCTCCGGGCCAGAGCACAGACAGGCTCGGGGACCCCACAGATGGGGGGTGGACAAGTTAAGGGCAATGGCACCGAAGGCCTAGACCCGGCGAAGGTGGGGCTCGAGGCGGCCCCGGGTCTCCGGCTGGGCGTCCCCGGGGCCTGGGACGCAGGACGCCCAGGAGCCGGGCACCGGCACGGGCGGGGCGCTGGGGGGCCCCCGGGAGGGTCCCGGGCTCCTGGCCGCCCCGCTCCTCACCTGCCGCGCCGCCTCCGCTTCCTGCGCGGCCGGCCGCGGCCCCCGGTGTCTCAGGCCGCGCGACCGCGAGGGCCCCGAGGCCGACAGCGGGAGAGGTCGGTGCGCCACGCCAGGGGAGCCAGGCCGAGCGGAAGGCAACCGGGCCGCCGAGCCGCGGGGCCGCCGGGCCGCGACTCCACGTTAGCGGGCCGCGCCGCCGCCGCCGCCGCAAAACCTTCCCCCGCCAGCGCGCACCCCCGCGCCAACGTTCCGCCCCGGAGCCAACGGCCGGGCGGCGGCGCGAGGCCCCGCCCCGGAAGAGGGCCGGGCGGCGGGAGGCCCCGTCCCGGAAGAGGGCCGGGCGGCGGGAGGCCCCGCCCCGGAAGAGGGCCGGGCGGGCCGCGGCCACGCCCCCGAGGAGCCCCGCCCCGCGAGGCCCCGCCTCCGGGAGCCTGGGCGCGTGCGCGGTGGGCTGCGCGCGGACTTCCGCGCTGCCCCGGTTACGTCCCGCAGCGTCTGGGTCCGGGTTTTCTGGGCTCCGGCGTGCGGGGCGGCGTTGCCGGGACGTGGAGCGCGTTGTGCGCGCTCGGAGCCGCCTTCTGCAGCCCCCAGGACCGGCCTCCATCCTCAGACCTGGAGCGCCCCAGCCCCGCCTTCTTCCCTTCCGAGCGCCCCGGGGCCCCGCCGCCCGCCCGCCGCGCACCGGTGCCCCCTCCGCTGGGTGACGGGACTAGCGGGGCCCCCGCGCGGGTGGGGTCGGGTCCCTCCTTGTCCCCCCAGGGTTGGTCTCTTCAGCCCTGGTGGATCAGAGACACCTCCGCCCGCCCCTCCGGCCCGGCTCCGGCCTGATTAATACCTCAGCTGGGCCTGAGCCTTCACAGGGCGTCCCCTGGAGCCAAAGCCCCGCTTCCGGCTCTTCTAGGTGTGTGGTGCTGGTTCTTGGGCAGGTCAGGCAGGCACCCCACACTGGGCCAAACGCCCAGCCCCTGCAGGAGTTCTTGACCGTAAACCTGCTCCCCAGCCCCACGGAAAGGTCTGCATTTTGTGACCTTAAGCTGGTTTTAGAAATGTCAGCATTCTGTAAATTGGGAGTGGGAGGGGAGGGGTGGGGCAGACCACAAACCTGAAACGGGAATAAAAACCTGTTCGTGTAGAGGTGGCACCTACCTGAGCACGTTGCCTGTGCTCCTTCATCAAGACTCAGAAGGCCCCAGGAGGAAGGCACAGTCATCCCCAGGAACAACTTAAAAGTGGGGTCGGGGCGGTGGCTCACACCTGTCATCCTAGCTACTCAGGAAGGCTGAGATCTGAGAATTGAAGTTCAAAGCTGGTGAAGGGCTCAGGGACAGTGCCCAGGCCCAGAGTTCAAGCCCCATGACCCACATTTAAGAAAAAAAGTGAACTGGGAGAGGTGGCTCACCTGTCATCCTAGCTACTTGGGAGGCTGAGATCTGAGGACCAAGGTTCAAAGCCACCCCAGGCACAAAAGGATCTGAGACTCTTATCTCCAATTAACCTCTGGGGCTTGGCTCAAGGGTAGGACGATAGCCTTGAGCTGAAGAGCTCAGGGACAAGCCCAGGCCCAGGGATAGGGTGGTAGCCTTGAGCTGAAGAGTTCAGGGACGCCGCCCAGGCCGAGTTCAAGCCCCATGAAGTGGAACAAGCCAGACATCAATGACTCACACCTGTAACCCTAGCTACTCCACAGGCTGAGATCTGAGGATCAAGGTTCTAAGCCAGACCAGCTGGAAGAGCTGTGGGTCAAGTCAAAGAATGCCATCCTTGAGTGGAAAAAGCCAAGTAAGAATGTGAAGTCCACATCTAAGCTCTAGTGTAGGTGAGAAAGAAGAGAGGGAGGGAGGGAAAACTAGGTACTACTCTCCTGGAGAGAAAGTTTTATTGCAAGAGCCCTCATCACAACACAGAGAGGTCCCAAGCAGAGTAGTGACAGGGAAAACAATTCTTCCACCCTCAGGTCACACCTACAGAGATAACTGAGAAAGCACCATAAAACCTTCCACTTCGTTCCATTCAATTACTGCTTTAAATAGGAATAAATTACTGGGAAGTGTTTTGGAGCCTGTCTCACTACACACATACACCCATGTCTAGTGTCTGCAGAAACGCCTCCCTGCTTCTAGGCAAGTTGGCCTGAAGGACTGTGAAGCTAGCCCTGGGCAGTGGTGGGGAGGGATGGACCTAGCAGGATGACTTTGATGGTGGAGAAAAATGGGAAGCTTACACCTTGGGAAAATGCTGTCAGCTCTGCCCATCTCAGCCAGGCATCACCTGTGCCCGGCTCAGGCCTCCTTACTAATGGCTCGGAAGTTTACAACAGGTCACTGAGGCCAGTCTCCTCCCCACATATGGGGAATGGGCAGCGGGAGGGGCCAGGACAGTTGGGCCCTGAACAGGTAGGCAAACGGTAGCTCACACCAGTAAACTTAACGACTCAGGAAGTTGAGATCTGAGGATCATAATTTAAAACCAGCCCCAAAAGAAAAGTTCATGAGACTCCAATTCACCATCAAATAGCTGGAAATGGAGCTGTGGTTCAAGAGATAGAGTGCCAGCTTGGAGTGGGAAAAAGCCAAGCAAGAGTGGGATGAGGGAGGGAAAGGTTTACGTCACCCTTCTGATCACGGGGCAGGTGGGACCCGTTCATGACTCCATTTTACAAAGGAGGAAACTGAGTCTGGCATGGGTGAAGGAGCTCACCGAAGGCTGTTGTCAGCCCTGCCTGGCCTCACAGAGGCTCTGGTCTAATGACGGGATCAGAGCCTCTTCTGGGATGGACGAGGGAGCTTAGCTCTCTGCAGAGGTGGAGACTTGCCACCAAGGAGCTGATACCACTGAGTTCACAGCTGGAGACATGGCCCTCTTTCTCACTTACTCCTGGTCCTGACACCTTTGCTCATGTGTGTTCAAGCAATTGGGTTCCTTTGTTGTGGGTCAGTGCATAGATGTTTAAGGTCCCTGGAGCCCTGATGAGGCAGGTTCCCCAAAACAGGAGCCCAGCAACTGCCGGAATGAATGATGGGGCTGCTGTGGGAAAGGGCTTCTTTTCTGTCAACGTGGCTGCTTTAGCCAGATGTCCTGGGTTTCGATGGTCATTCAGACTGTTCCACCCTTTTCAAACTAGCAGAACAGAGGACTGTAACATGCTTCCCTGTGCTTGCTTACATGTAGATTCTCATCAGAACCACACCTTTCTGCAAAAAAAAATGTTGGCCTTGGCCAGCTCCTTTCAAGTTGGTGGCCTTATTCCTGTGAAACCCCAATAGCCCCAAATCGTCTCAACCCTGCTAAGGGAGGCTCAGCATAGAGTTGTCTTGCTTTTCGCTCTGGAGAGGTGTATACACACACACACACACACACACACACACACACACACACACAGGCACAAATCCGTGGAACAGGCTTGGAGGCTCTCCAGAGCAACCACTAAGGGAGGTCAACACAGCTCATGGGAATGGGGTCGCTGCCGTGGAAGGCAGCTTGGTGGCGCCTCAGAAATTAAATGATTTCCCTGTGACCTAGAAATTCCAGTTTTAGGTAGACAGTTAAAGAGGCAGAAGCACATGTTTAAGCAGCACGGTTCATAATAGCCAAAATGTGGGGCTGTCCAGGAGAACATGGGTCCATCCAAGCAGTAGAACAGTACTCTACTATGAAAAAGAAAGGAAGAAATCGGATCCCGATAAAAGGTGACTGGACTTGAAAACAGGATGCTGAGGTTGGGAAAAACAAGGAAGGGAGGGAGGGAGGGAGGGAAGGGAAGGGAAGGAGAAAAAGAGGAAGACAGGATGGATGACATGATGCTAAATCAAAGAGGGCAGGTGCAAAGGACCAAATGCTGTTTGATCTCCTGTATATGAACCTGCATAGTAGGTAAATCTATAAAAAGAGAATGTCACAGTGGTTGCCCGGGGTGGGGAGGGCCAATTAGGCAAGGTGTGGCAAAAACACTTTAGACCTGGATAGAGTGATGGTTGCACATATGGTGCATGGACTAAATGTCATTGAATTGCACCCATTTAAAATGGTTAATTTGGGAGCCTGGGGCTGGTAGCTCACCCCTGTAATCCTAGCTACTCTGCAGGCTGAGACTCACAGTTCAAATCCAGTCCAAGCAGGAAAGTCCATGAGACTCCAATTAACCATCAAAAGACTAGAAGTGAAAGTGTGGCTAAAGTAGAAGAGCACTAACCTTGAGCTTCAAAGCTCAGGGACAATGCCAGGCCCTGAGTTCAAGCCCCAGAATCCGCACACACACAAAAAGTGTTAATCCTCAGCTAAATTAATCTGGAGCTAAATTAATCTGGCTAGCTGAGTGATAGACTGCTTGCCTCTTATCTTTGAGCCCTAGGTTAAATTCCCAGCATAATTGTTTGCTTATTTGTTTCCTTGTTTTGGGCTTTTTGTTTTGGTTTTTGTCTTGGGCTCGAACTCTGGGCTAGGGCACTGTCACTGAGCTCTTTCTGCTCAAGGCTAGTGCTCTTCCACTTTGAACCACAGTGCCACTTCCAGCTTTCTGATGATTAACCAGAGATCATTCTCACACCTGTAATCCTACCTATGCGGGAGGCTGAGATCTGAGGATTGCGGTTCAAAGCCAGCCAGGGCATGAAAGTCCAGGAGACTCTTATCTCCAATTCACCACTAGAAAACTGGAAGTGGCACTGTAGAGCTTGAGCTGAAGAGCTCAGGAACAGCATCCAGGCCCAGAGTTCAAGTCCCATGATCAACAGAAAGAAAGAAAGAAAGAAAGAAAGAAAGAAAGAAAGAAAGAAAGAAAGAAAGAGAGAGAGAGAAAGAGAGAAAGAAAAGAGTCTCGCAGACTTTCCTGCCTGGGCTAGCATGAATATCAAACCTCAGATCTCAGCCCCACAAGTAGCGAGGATTACAGGGTAAGCCACTGGTACCCAGCTCATTTGCTTGTTTTTTTTCAGACCTAGTTTCTCCATGTAGCCCAGGCTGACCTGGAACTTGCATCCCTCTTGCCACCCCTTCTGAATACTGCATGCCCAGCCCCTACAATGGGAAAAGAGTTATAAAAGGTTGGGTATAGGCCGGGAGTTTGGCCTAGTGGTTAAAGTGCTTGCCTAGCATGCATGAATACCCAGGTTCGATTCCTCGGTACCACATACATAGAAAAAAAGCCGGAAGTGGTGCTGAGGTTCAAGCGGTAGAGCTTTAGCCTTGAGAAAGTCCAAGGACAGTGCTCAGGCCCTGAGCTCAAGCCCAGGACAGGCAAAAAAAAAAAAAAAAAAAAAGGTTGGGTATAATCGTATAATCGTACATACCCATAATACCAGGACCTGAGGAGGTAGAGACAGGGAAGACTGCAAGTTCCAGGCCAATCTGGGCTACAGGGCATGACCCTGTCTCCAAATACCTAAAGAATGTTAATTATATGTTATGTGAACTTCACCTCAAATACAAAAGAAACACAGGCATGCCATGCCACGTTGCCATGAAAGGACAGGATTCCGGGCAACTTTGCCTGGTAGGTCAGCTGGAGACGCCACTGGAGAAGAGTGGAGAGGTCGCCCTCTCTCTGGGGGTACACAGAGACAGAGGCCAGAGAGCTGTCCCGGGGAGAAGAGGTCTTGAGGACCCAGGGCCCAGGCCACATAGAGCCCACGGCCCTTTCAGGACCAGCGGCCTCTTCTCCACCAGGGACACTGCTCCTCTGGGCGACACAGGCTGCTCCTGCTGCCTTCTGACCCTGCTCTCTCTTCTGCTGACCCTTGCCTGCTTTTAGCCTATACTTCCCACGGCTTCGTTCCTGCCTTTCCCACTCCACTCCACACCCCTGCAGAGCAGCTGCCTGTGTCAGCACGCCCTCACAACGGACTGCAGACCTACAGACAGCGCAAAAGAAAGTCGCTGAGGGCTCACGCCTGTGAGCCTAGCAATTGGGAGGCTGACATTGGGAGGATGGCAATTAGAGGCCCGCCAGGGCAGTAGAGTTCAGGGAGACCTCATCTGAACAGAGAGCAGGTACACATCTATTATCCTAACCACGACAGGAAGCCTGACACAGGGAGATCAGGCCCAGGGGCTTCTAGAAGCAATACCATGTTGGAGGCATGGCCCAGCAGCAGTAAGAGCACTTGCCTAGCAGATGTGAGATCTGAGCTTAAAGCCTCATACAAAACAAACCAAAAACAGACACTCACCCCCATGGTCTGGAAACTGTCACACGACGGGGTTCTGCCGTCTCACCCCCTGCCACGCTGAGGCTTCAGATGTCACATGAGACCCCGGGCCCTGCTACCCTCGGTGGTCTTTTCCACCAGGACCGGATCCCGTTCATTAGGATGTCACCCTGAGGACCCAGGGCTCGTCCCGAACACTCCACCTCTTTTGCCAGTACTTAAGGCCTGGGCAATCTCCCTTAGCTTTTTCCACTCAAGGCTGGTGCTCTACCACTTTCTTGCTACTTAGTCAGCTGCACAAATGAGACTCTGGCATTGGTCTGTTCTGGTTAGTTGCAAACTGCGCTTCTCAGACCTTGGCTCCTGAGTAGCTAGGGTTACAGACGTGGGCCCCTGGTACCCATACTTTCCACCACGGTACCCCACCTACTAGAGATGGTCCCCCTTCCCCAACAGCACAAATGGCTCTTTCACCCTACTCATCCATGCTGCACATTACAACTGAACCTATTTTCTTGGAAAGGTTTTATTAAGTGTTTTCCCGCAGTGGGACCAATCCAGCCTGCTTCACCTAAGGTCTGGGGGGGGGGCGGGCCAGCAGGGAGGAGGCTTGGCTGGCCTCAGTCCGGCAGCTTGCCAGAGTACACCTCCGCCCTATCCAGAGGCGGCCCCCGGTTCACAGACGTGTAGGAAGGCTCCGAGGTCCCCAGGACAGCCTCCTGCGTGATCTGAGAGTCGTGCGCTGTCTCTCCAGTGGAATTGCCCATGTCCCTGGCCAAGCAGAGAGGGAGAGTCATAATTAGGGAAGCAGAGCGAGCCCAGACTTCTCGTTCCAGGTGCCTGGGGACCCTAACACTGCAACACTGCACTCACAAACGTGACTCAAGCATTCAGTCTTGGGAACGAAGAACCTCGGCCTTTTGAACTATGTGAATAAACCTTGCTTCGGGCCAGAGGTCACGGCCACAAGTCCCTAAGTACCAAGAAAGCCTGAGCAGATGGGCCAGGACTGACATCTACCACCGAGGATGCGCCAGGCCAGGCAGAGCCCAGGAAAGCTTCCCAGGGGAGGAGGCAGCGAATCCAGTCCTGAGCGAGGGGTGGAGCCGCCAAGTGGGGGAACAGCACGGGGTCAGGAAGAGAAGCTGGGGGCATAAAGGGGAGACCAAGGAGGATGACCTATGAGGATGGGGTCTGTGGAGAGAGGTGAGGAGGGAGGGAGGGAGAGAGAGAGACATGACTGCAGTCTGACAGCTCACAGGTTCAGGCAGCAAGTCCCTTGGTGACCACTGTCACCTGTCACTGGCGTTTTGTTAAGGACACTGTGATCTCACCACTTCTTCCCAGCCCTGTGCTTCTCCCGCCTTTTCTACCTGGCAGTTCATCTCACCTGCTCAGAGAAGCAACTCTACCGCTCACCCACTCCCACAGGACCCCTCCCAGTCCTCACAGCCCCCCACGCCCACTCCCGTGGAGGCACACATTACAAGCACACATGACTGGACTCATCCCTGCACCGCTCAGTCTGCTACTATGGACGCCTCCTCCAGGAAGCCCACTCAGATGCTCTAGGCAGAGTCTGCTCCCTCTCTTCTGGGGACAGGAGGCTTGATCAATGTTCTACTCCATCCTTCCAGGTTCCTGGAGTCAGGAGACCCAGGTTTGAGACCTAGCTCAGTGCTCTGGTTCTAGGCTGTGACTTTGGGACATTCAGCCTCAGTTTCCCTACATGAACTGCAAGTAAGTAAATTAAAAGACAGGGAAAACTGAGAGCTGAAGTTTTTTTTTGGGTGTGTGTGTGTGTGTGTGTGTGTGTGTGTGTGTGTGTGTGTGTGTGTTGCCAGTCCTGGGCTTGAGCTCAGGGCCTAAGCATTGTCCTTGGACTTTCTCAGGGCTAGTGGTCTGCCACTTGAGCACTTCTGGCTTTTTCTATGTATGTGGTCCTGAGGAATCAAACCTGGGTCTTTGTGCATGCTGGGCAAGCACTCTACCACTAGGCCAAACTCCCGCCCCAGAGCTGAAGTCTTTTGGAGATGACTGCAGCATGTGACCTCACCACAGTAAGGGGTTAGAATGCACTGTCTGCTTTCTAGTGTGGGAACCAAGGCTGCACAGCTGTGCGTGTCACAACGAAGAGTCACCTCCTCTTGTTGCAGTGTTTCAGGTCAAACCCAGGGCCTCCCACATTCCATGCAAGTGCTCTGCCACTGAGCGGAATCCCGGGCCCAAGCACTGAGCTCCAAACGCCACCATCCCCAGGGCTGGAGCTGAGCCCCACCTCCCTAGGAAAAGGACCTGACCTTGAGGTCCCCAGACTGGGCTTCCAGATCCACCCGCAGGAAGGGAACCAGCTCCTGTCTCCACCCCTGCCCTGCCTGGCACTCACACAAGGCTGAGGATGATGGCCCCCGCAAAACCCAGCAGCAGGAAGAAGGGCAGGGAGCCCAGGATGGACGTGACGACAATCATGCCTCCGCTGCGCCGGCCCGGCCACGTGTCGATGCGCAGGCAGGAGCTGGCTGCAGAAGACCCCAGCCGGTTACCCCTCGGTAATGCTCTGCTCATGCACACGAGGTCTCCCCCCATGAACAGGTGCCTGCCTGTCCTGGCTGCACCGAGACAGCTCCTCTCCTGTCAGCTTTGTGGCTCAGACTTTCTCCTGTGTGTTCAGGCCTCTTCCTCTTTTTGCAATGTCAAGTGACAAATGTCACCTTTCTTCGGTGACATGGATGATTTCATATCGTACACAGCGATGCAAAGTCAGGCAAAGGGCCAAGGAAGGAAATCAGGCGGGGATACATGCCCATTCTCAGGGCTTCTTGCTTTTGCTTGGCTTTATTTGCCCAAGGCTGGTGCTCTACCACTTGAGCCACAGCTACACTTCTAGGCTTGGGGTGGTTAATTAGAGATAAGGTCTCATGGGCTTTTCCGCCTGGACTGGCTTCCACCTGTAATTCTCAGAGCTCACCCTCCTGAGTAGCGGGGATTGCAGCATGAGCCACCAGCCCCTGGTTAAGTGAATCTATTCCAAAAGGCACTGTACTCCTTGGGCCAGTGGCTCATGTACCTAGGAGACTTTCTCAAGTGACAGTTAACCCTTTCCTGGACCTGCCCTCCTGGGCTCCTTGAGGGGCCATACTCACTGCTATCACTTACGCTGCTTAGTGTAGATGGGATCTGACCATAGAGTCTGATCCTCCACCAGTCCTGTGGACATGTTGACCAGGACATACTTGAACCTGGAAGAAAGTAGAACAAGACTCTCATCCATCCATCTATTCATCTACCCATCCATCCACCATCCGTCCATCTATCCACCTTCACTCGGGCAGCAGGTGGGAGAAGAGCCACAGAGGACCAGGAAGGGGGATTTCTAAGAGGCAGCTAGCTATTAAGTGGCCTCTAGACAGCAGAAGGGGCTAGAAGTGGTCACACGTTCCCCCCTAGATCCCTCTCCAGTGTGGCTGGTCTGCCTCTGGAAAGCCTTCGAGGTGGGAGGCAGCATCTCTAGGTGGTGCTTCTGGGAGACCCCTGCCTATCTCATGCAGCACACCTAGCTTACTTGCTACGTGTGGGTCCACAGGCTCTCATGGCAGTTCTGCCTTCTGCTATTCCAAGCCCGGTCCCTGGGACCACCAAGGGACCCTTATCCATCACCAGCCACAGCTCCACCTCCAGCTTTTTGGTTGGCCTTTCCTGCCCGGCCTGGCTTGGAACCTTGACCCTTAGATCTCAGATCCTGAGTAACGAGGATGACAGACAGACATGAGCCACTGCTGCTCAGCTAGGAGAGGGAAGTTGAGGCCAGAGGAGGCTACATAGGCAATTCTAGGCCAGCCTTGGCTGTGTAGTGAGACCCGATCTCCAAAGAACAAAACAAAACCTGGAGAAGCGAGGTTATGTGACTTCCCCATCTGTGCTGGTCTACTGCTGCCTACTTTATGAGGAGCCGTGATTTTAAAAATCAAGAGCTCCGTGCACCACTGTTGCCTAAGAAACCGGCCCTGCTGGAGTCGTAGGACGGTCCCAGCACCTAAGCTCAGGAAGATCATTTCCTCCCCCATGGCTCTCCCAGAGCCCAGTCTGGGAACAGGCGCCCTCTGCACCCGCTCACACTCACCTGTATGCTGTGGCTGCTGACAAGGGTGGGTTGCAGAGACCCCGGAAGTTGGGGTCCCACAGACAGGTCCCATTGTCACCCACTCTAACCAGATATGCACTCAGGATCTCTGAGGCCTGGGTCACATCGCTGACCGCATCCAGACTGGGCAGGTCGCTGCAGGGGGTCAGGTCAAAGGCTGCGACTTTGTAAGGTCCTGTCCTTCCGCCCTGGGTTTGCCGGAATGTGGAACTCAGCGGCATCTTGGTGTCGTCCTGCACAGAGGAGGCGTTGCCGGAGCTGGCTGTAGAGGCAGTGCGGGGAGTGAGGATCCTGGCCATTCTAGGTCCGCAACGCTCACTCAGTCATTCATCAAACACCTCGGAGCCCTCCTTTCCACCTCTGCTTTGTTCTAGGCACTGGGGTCAGAGACCTGTACTGGGTCTCTTCCTTACTATCAGGGTGCTATCAGGCAGCTTATTTTACCCCTCTGGACCTAGACTTCTTTTCTGTGAAATGACAAAAAAAGTTCCCCCACAGACGTGGGGGGCACAGGCAGGCAGGCAGGCAGGGCATGTCTGCTGAAAGAATAAGATATTAGAAAGGGAAGCGAAAGGGTGTCGTTGGGCTCCTTCCATTGGAAGTTCTGAATTCCTCTGTGTGAAGGGCTGAGGGGCTGGAGCGGGTAGGTCCCCCCTCCGGTGTAGATTGGCTTCATCTCAGCCAATCGTGAACTATTTGGGGAAGTTTCTAGAAGGACTACACAGACCTGGATTTATTCTCCAGTTCTGGGAGCACCAGAGAAGGATTCCACACACTCCAGCACCCCCCCCCCCCAGCTTGCATTCTTGATCTGTGATCCCTGCTGTGTGCCAAGCGCCTGACACTAGGTAGCGTGGGTACTCGGCGCTAAGTAGATACCCAGCACTAGGGAGATACTTGGCAGTGGCCAGTTACTTCCTCTCTAGCCTGGATGCCAGGCCAGATGTGTGGAACCACAGCCCCTGGTTGGTGGAATTCAGCTCTTTCCAGGGATAGAATTATGCACCCCTTTCTGCCTCCTCTCTGTGGACACAGAGAAGGGATTCTTACCTGAGTCCTCCATGCCGTAGAGATAGACCTCGTAGGGACCGGTGAGCAGCTCCGAGCTATCAAACACACACAGAGGCTTTTCCAAGGCCACAGTGGTGAGCGTGGGGTTGTTGGTGGCAAAGGTCACACTGGCCAGTTGAGGCTGGAGGTTCACAGCTGAGGGGAGGCGACAGGGATGGGAGCTGACCATGGGCCCATCACATACACACATGGCCTCTCACACAGACTCATTCGAAAGCAAAGGCCTTCTCCCCGAGGGCCACTTCATCCCCACTAGAGAAAGCCCATGAATTCTCTATCATTATACTGGCTGTTGCCAGTGTAATAACAGTATCTGAGCCAGACGCCAGCGGCTGACGTCTGAAACCCTAGCTACTCAGGACACTGAGATCTGAGGATGGCAGTTCAAAGCCAGCCGGGGCAGGAAAGTCCACAAGACTCTCCAAGTATCTACCAAAAACAGTCAGAAGTGGAGCTGTGACTCAAGTGGTAGCACACCAACCTTGAGGAATAAAGCTCAGGGACAGCACCCAGGCCCCGAGTACAAGCCCCAGGACCAGGACACACACACAGACACACACACACACACACACACGCACACAGACACACACACGAACACACAGACACACACGCACACTCACACACATGCACACAGACACACACACACACAGAGACACATGCACACACAGACACACACACATACTCACACACGTACACAGACACACGCACACAAACACACACACTCACACACACACAGACACACACGCACACAGACACACACACAGTATAGGTAATAGCAATCATAACAGCAGTATCGGGTCCTCGACCCCAGAGATGGGTGCTGGGAGGCACCGAGGACGCCATGCCCGGGCACCACGCTGGCCTCTGTCCCCCCCTTACTCGCACTACACCGCAGGCAGCAGAGCGCCAGCAGGGCCCGGAGCAGCGGCATCTCCCGGACCAGCTGCAGGGGCGTCGCGGCTGCGAGGCGCCCCGACACCCGGCCCTCCGCGCCCGGCACCCGGCCCTGCGCCCGGGCACCCGGCCCTCCGAGTCCGGCACCTGCCATCTGGGCTCTCGGCGGCCCCGCCCCTGGCCCGCGCCGGCCAATCCTCGGCCTCTTCTCCGGGCTATTTGCATACACGTGGTGCCAGGCCCCGCCCCACACCGCGCGCAGTCCCCCCCTGCGCCCCCCTGCGCCCTCCCTGCGCCCCTCCTGCGCCCCTGCGCCCCTCCTGCGCCCCTCCGCGCCCCTCCTGCGCCCCCCTGCGCCCCTCCGCGCCCCCCTGCGCCCTCCGCGCCTCTCCTGCGCCCCCCCTGCGCCCCCCGCGCCCCTCCTGCGCCCCCCTGCGCCCCCCTGCGTCCCCCTGCGCCCCTCCGCGGCGCCTTCCAGTGTGCGTGCAGCGGAGGCGCTATTTACCTACAAGTGTGGACACCTACTGTGTGCCAGAAAAGCGAAATCCCGGGTCGGTGCGTGGGGAGGGCAGGCACTGGGGGTCTCCAGGGTGGAATGGAAGGGGAGGGTGGGAGAGGGCTTGAAAAGTACGAGGCGGAGCAGGCGGAGGTGGGGTGAGGGTGTAGCTCAGGGGCTGAACAAGGCCTGTGCCACGAGAAACGGGAGAGCCCCGTCCAGCTGCATCAACACGCGCGCACACACACATGCGCACACACACATACACACGACACCCACGCACACATGCACACACATTCACATACACGCACACACTCACACACACAGGCACACACTCACACACACGCACACATACACACGCACACACACGCACACGCACACACTCATACACACGCGCGGACACTCACACACATACACGCATGCACACACGCACACACATACACACGTACACACACTCACACACATACACACATACACACACCACACACACTCACACACATACACACACGCACACACATACACACATACACACACCACACACACTCACGCACACACGCACACTCACATGCGCGCGCACACACTCACACACACGTGTGCGCACACACATGCACACACTCACACCCACGCGCACACACCCACGCAGGAGTGATGGAGGGCTCACTTGAACTAGATGGTCCCAGATGCCTCCTTCCAGCATCAGCAATCTGTGCACATCTTCACGCAGCTTCCATTCTTTTTACATTTTTACATTTAAGGCAAAAAGTAAAAGGGACCCCCACCCCCCAAAGGCACAGATGATAGAGCCAACTTGCAGAAAAAGACTCTGAGTGAGTGGAATGGTGTTTGCCTGACTCCCTGAGGGCAGAGACGTCTCCAGGCATGGAGACCGGGCACAAAACCCTGACACCTGACTGGAGAATTGCTGGCAGTGGGGATGGACGGCAGTTCTGAGTAACCGGGGTGCCCGGGGCTGGGCCAGTTGAGACCTAGGTCCTCACCGTGGTCTGAGGGAGATTTGGAGCTTTTTTTTTTTTTTTAATGTTTCATTAATTTCATTATGGAAAAAAATAACTTTTTTTTCCTTTGACCACTAAAAGGGCCAATGTCTGCTCCCCCACCTCCACCCTTCCAGGTTCAGTTGCAATGAGTACAGTTAAATCTGGCTCCAGAGCCCTGTGGAGGGGCTGACAAGCCAAATCAGGAGGGGCCTGGAAGTAAGGAGGCACTCAGCTTCCCAAATAGCTACAATTGTAGACATGAGCCAATACACCTGGCACAGAGGCAACTCCTAAGACTTAGTGGGGTTCAGTCTGAAGCCCAGGACTAGAGCACTTGCCTAGCATTCAAGAAGCTCTGCCAGCACCATTTTAAAAAAAAGGGGGGCGGGGGGCTGGGAGTTTGGCCTAGTGGTTAAAGTGCTGAGGCTCAAGTGGTAGAGCTCTAGCCTTGAGAAAGTCCAAGGACATTGCTCAGGCCCTGAGCTCAAGCCCAGGACTGGCAAAAAATAAATAAATAAATAAATAAATAAATAAATAAATAAAATAAAATAAAATAAAGGGGGGGGGGGCCGGGAGTTTGGCCTAGTGATAGAGTGCTTGCCTAGCATGCACGAAGACGCAGGTTCGATTCCTCAGTACCACATACATAGAAAAAAGCCGGAAGTGGTGCTGTGGCTCAAGAGGTAGAGCCCTAGCCTTGAGAAAATCCAGGGACAGTGCTCAGGCCCTGAGCTCAAGCCCAAGACTGGCAAAGAAAAAAAAAATAGTTGGGAGCTGGGTGCTGGTTGCTCAGGCCTGTAACCCTAGCTATTCAGAGGCTGAGGTCTGAGGATCATGGTTCAGTGCTAGCCTGGGCGCAAAAATCTATGCAACTCTTATCTGCAGTTAACCATCAGAAAACCAGAAGTAGAGCTGTGACTCAGAGTAGTAGAGTGGCTAGCCTTGAGCAAAAGAAGATTAGAGATAGCACCCAGACTCTGAGTTCAAGCCCTACAACCAAACATTTAAAAAAATCAGAAGGCGGGCCAGGAGCGTAGCCTAGTGGTGGTGTGCTCACCTGGCGTGGGTTCGATTCTGACAAAGCCAGAAGTGGCGCTGTGGCAGAGCACTAGCCTTGAGCAAAATGTGTCTAAGGACAGTGCTCAGGCCTCGAGTTCAAGCTCCAGGAGTGGCAAAAGAAAAAAAAAAAGTCAGAAGGAGAAGTCTTTGTTCTGGTCCTCAGTTTCTACTCTATAAAACAGGGCCCAGGCTTGATCCCCTAGCAGCTCTGATGTGCAGAGTGGAGAGTCAGATGTTTATCTTGAGCCCAGAAAATGCCCCAAAATATGAGCTGTGGAGGAGAGGTGAGGTACCCTCCAAGAATTTTAATGAACGTGCATTTCTGGTTTTATGATTGTTTGCAAACCAGAGCTTTATCAGAGGCCATCGGGGGCCATCTTGACGTTAGCCTCAGACTAGACTCACTCATGCAAGAGACAAGGTCCAGAAACTTTCTGCCTTTCCTAAGACCATGCAATTTCTTTGGAGAAAAGCAAACAAAAAGTCCTCTCATTTTTCCTTTTGCCCCAATAGGAAGAGAATGCTTGGGGAGAAATGTTAACATAATAACTGTAAGATCTCAAAAATATTCTAGGAAAAACAAAAAAAAAGCATAAACAGGACCAAAGCCTGCTGACTTTTGTTTGGCTTGGCCTCAAGAGAGAGAGAAACTGTATGTGGCTGGTTTACTGAGGGGGATGGGATAGGGGTGGAGGGTGGGAGAGAGGGAGGGGGAGGGGAAGCCCAAGGCCAGGGTCCAGGACCTCTGAGGCCGGGCTGTGACAGAGCACTTGCCTGGCAAGGTGGAGGCCTGAATTCCATCCTCAGCATACAACAAAGGATACTGTCTTGATACCTACCAATTCTTCCCTGCAGCAGCCAAAGCTTTGTGTACTAAATCCCTAAAGCCGTTTGGATGATTTTTAAATTTTTTTTCCCCTTTTAGATCAAGCACCTTGCGACATGCACCTGACTTTAGCTCCACTTATATATCTGGAGTCATCAGATTTCCTGTCTGAACCCTGGCCTGGAGAGAACAGGCCACAAGCAGGAAGTTCAGTGCTGTGAAAGCTTAAGCAGGGTCCAGCCCGTCTCAGGCCTCCTGTGACTCTGGACCGTGAGGAGTTTATGGGTGGAAATTCTTGACCCTGGAATGTTTCTTCAAGCACCATGGAGGCCTGACCCAGTAAATGTCTATGAAAAAGTCTTTATTTACAAGTCAGAGAGGTTGTGAGGTGCAGGCTCCATCCCAGGTGCCCGGGGGCTCTGAGATGCAGCCACTAAAAAACGGTAAGCAGCAAAGCCAAGGAAGGAAACCCCCTGACCCTCGTGCGGGTGCCTCTGGCTCAGCCCTGTAATCCTAGCGATTCGGGTGGCTGACATCTGAGGATCGAGGTTCAAAACAGCCTAGGCAGACAAATCCAAGACTCTTACCTCCATTTAACAGTGAAAAGCTGGAACTGGGGCTGTGGTTCGGCAAGACCAAGACTTTAAGCCTCAGTAATAGAACCAAAATAAATAAAAGGAAGGAAGGAAGGAAGGAAGGAAGGAAGGAAAAGCAACTCACAGCGCTGGCCCTTAGGGTTCGCCCATCTTGCCTATGATGCCATGATGCCCACATCACTCTAGGCAACCCCAACTCTCCCCCTCAGCCCCACGTTTACTTTTCTAGCTCCCATCCTGGCCCACCACGGCCAAGGGGCATGGGCAGAGCTGGTATGACAGGGCTGTGAAGTCACTGAGCCCTGGGTCTGCCAGGGTCCCACCACTCCCCTTCCCAGCTCTGCTTTCTTCTTGTGAGACTGGAGTGTCACCTTGCCCGTGACAGCCTTTACCCCTCAACCCCAGAACAGGAACCCCAAGGCTCCCTTGTGCCACCAAGCACATGTGCTCATCTGTGTTTGATGAATGGCTAAATGGATATTTTAATTAGCCTGTGTAGAATAAAGAAGGCTCTGCCCAGGTGCCAAGGTCATCTGTACAGATCATGTAGACAGAGCCATGGCATGGTCTGGTACAAGCCATCCCTGGGCAAAGAGGGGGAATGAAGTCTCATGGTCAATTTTCTGTGTGTGATCATTGGTACTGGTGCTTGAACTCAGGTCCTAGCGCTGCTCCTGAGCTTTGTTCCTCACGGCTGGCACACTACCCCAGCTCCACTGCCAGCTTTTCGGTGATTAGAGATAAGAGTCTCCAAGCTGAAGAGTTCAGGGACAGTGCGGCTAGAGGAGACAGGGAGATGGAACTCGGGGGCTTCCAACTGAGATGAGGGGCTGTGGGAGGCCCAGGGCTTCATTACTTAGTCAAATGAAGGACTGCAGCCCAGGGAGACGAGCCCCTGGCAGGAGATCAGATCCTCCAGCTGAGTCCTGAACCAGAACCATACTCCGTGAGCAGCTTTCCCACTCACCAATCCCTGGACATGACAGTAGGTGACGGAACTTACAACCGGAACATAACCCATGTTCCCTGATCCTACCAGCTGTCACTCTGGGATCCAAGGATCAAGGGTCCCAGCAAGGCCAAGAGGCCTGGGAAGAGGGAGAGGGTCAGGCTGGGACATCACTGCCCTGGAGGCAGGTGCAGCAGGGCAAAACTGGTTTGGCCAGGTCTGGAACGAAGTCCAGATTTGACACTAGTGTCTCCTTACCTGTGAGTGCGGACGTCTGGGCGCCTCCCCTGCCCTTCCCCCGGCCTCTGCCTGCTCTCCGTGGCCTTCCACTCCGCACAGGGGTCGCGGGTGTCTCAGCACTTCCTGGGCCCTCGGCTCCAGCCAGCCCAGCTCCCAAGCATCTCTCCCCCTCTATGTCCCTGAAGCACCTTGAGAAGATGACTGATGTCACCCCTGCCTTAGGGAGGAGAAAAGCGGGGTTACAGCACCATAATGAATGACTGTCTCCCAAGCCCTCCTGAACTTGGCCTGCAAGCTGTGGCCCACTGAAGGCAACGTCAGGGGTTCTTGGGGGCACTTGTGTGTGGAGAGGGTGGGTGGGTTGTCTTGACGCTCCAGGCAGTGGCTGGAACTGGGAGTCTGGCTTCCAGGCCTCCAGCGGCTAGGAATGTTGGACCCTACCCTTGTCCATCCAGGTCACTGCCCAGCTGGCTGGAAGGAATCTCCTGTGGACAGCTGACCCATCCCTGCGGGGCTTGAGTGGAAAGAGCAACACCCAAAGGGGAGAGCTGCTCTAGTCACCCAGGAAGACCCCAGAAGGCTCGCTTACATTCTGCTTGCCTGCCTGCCTGCCTGCCTCCCTCACTCCCTCCCTCTCTCCATCCCTCCTCCTTCTCTCCCTCCCTTCCTTTTTGGTTAGTGTGAAGATTTAACTTGGAGCTTTGCTCAGGACAGCCATCCTCTAACTCACTCTCTGAATGGCTGATTGCTGGCATGTGCTGCCACATCTTCATGGGAACTTCAGATTGTGACCCACTTGGTTTTCTGGTGAGGATTTTCTATGAAGGGTAGGGAAGAGGAAGAAAAAGGTGGGGAGAGAGAGAAGGTGGAGATAGAGAGAATTCAAACCAGGGCACTAATCTGGGAAACGTTTACAATGAACCAGAAAAAGAAAAAAAAAAAAGGTGATGGAGGAGGCTGAGGGTTTGGCCTAGTGCTGGCCTAGCATGCACAAAAGCCTGGGTTTGATTCCCCGGTACCAAATGCGTAGAAAAAAGCCAGAAGTGGTGCTGAGGCTCAAGTGGTAGAGCTCTAGCCTTGAGAAAGTCCAAGGACAGTGCTCAGGCCCTGAGTTCAAGCCCAGGATTGGCCAACACACACACACACACCACCACCACCACCACCACCACCAACAACAACAACAGAAACTGGTAGTGGAAATGCGGCTAAAGTGGTAGAGTGCCAGCCTTGAATGATAGGCCTAGGGTAGCAGCCAGGCCCTGAGTTCAATACTCCAGCGCAGACATAAAAATTAATCAGTAAAATAATCAGTGTGCTAAGGGTGCTGTGACAGATAACCTGGTGGCTTACACCACCAAGAAGCTCTCACGTCTGGAGCCAGGGATGGCAGCAGGACCACGGAGGAGCCCTGAGTCCATTCCTACCCACGGCTGGCCAGAGTGACGGGAAAGGAGGCAGGCGAGAAGCCGGGGAGGCGCCCCGCCCTCAGCCCCGCCCACCGCCCGCCAACAGCCCCGCCCATCGCCACGCCCACGACCCCCGCCCCGCCCGCGCGCAGCGCTGAGGCACGCGCGCCCCCTGGCGGCCGGCGCGGGGAAGGCGGCTGGGCCCCGCCCTCTGGGCCCCGCCCTCTGGGCCCCGCCCTCTGGGCCCCGCCCTCTGGGCCCCGCCCTCTGGGCAGGGCGTGGCTTCTGTCCCAGAGCACCCAACCCAGCCGGGGAGAGCTGGGAAACCGAGGCAGGGAACAAGGAGGGCGGTGGCTGCGGCCGCCTCGGTGTTGTACATGATTCCCGTGGGCCGGCGTGATAGAGGCGCTGCTCTAGAGACACGGCAGAGACCAGGGTTTGTGTACCCCAGGAAAAACGGGGTTCAGATAAGGATGCCCTGCAGGCCTGGTCTCGCTTTGGCTCTAGACTGAGAACCCACGCCGGAAGGTGTATTACATTAAACGAGGTCTGGAGCTGGGCTCCTGGGCTCACACCTGCACCCCCAGCGTCAGCCACACTCCTGGCTTTTTTGGTGGTTAACTGGAGATCAGAGCATCACAGACTCCTGTCCTGCTAGGCTCGAACCAGGATCCTCGGATCTTCTCCGCCTCCTGAGCAGTGAAGATTAAAAGTGCCAGCCAGGGCTGGGAGTCTGGCCTAGCATGCATGAAGACCCGGGTTCGATTCCTTGGTACCACATACATAGAAAAAAAAAAGCCAGAAGTGGTGCTGAGGCTCAAGTGGTAGAGCTCTAGCCTTGAGAAAACCCAGAGACAGTGCTCAGGCCCTGAGTTCAAGCCCAGGACTGGAAAAAAAAAAGAAGTGCGAGCCCCTAGCATGGCAAGTGTGTGCAGTGATGTCCACCCTTTTCGGTGGAGCTGGGGACTTGTGACCTCTTTAGCCTGGGCTGGCCTTAAGCTGCCAACTTCCTCATCTCTACTTCCTGAGCAGCTAGGGTTGCAGGCATGAGCCAGCTGTGTCCCGCCCAAACCTTTCCTCCTCTTAAGTTGTTTTTCTCAGTTGTTTTGTCACAGCCACAGGAAAGCTGACTAACACACCCACACTTGGTATGCTCATTCTGAGATGTGGCCACTCTGGTGTGGGTGTAATGGCATCTCACAGTGCCAGCTCATTCCTTACTGACTGGTGGATGTTGAATTTCTTTCTATATGTTTGCCTTTCCTTTGCCTTTCTGGTACCCAATTTACTTAAATCTTTTGTCCATTAAAATTTTTTGAGGGCTGGGTAGAGTGGCTTACTTCTGCCATCCAGCTGGTCAGGAAGCAGAGACGGAGATTATACTTTGAGGCACAAACCTAGTGAGAACTCATATCAACCTATAAAACAACTGGGTGTGGTTTTCTGGCATGTACCTAGCATCCCAGATTCAAAGGGCATGTCTGTAAGTATGGGATTGTTTAGATATCTTGTCCATGGCTGGCCTGGGAAAAAACTTGAAACTCTATCGAGAAAATAACCTAAAACAAAGGGAGCTAGAGGCATGGTTCGTGTGGTAGAACACAGGCAAAGCTCTACATTCAAACCCCAGTACCACTAAGAAAAATTAAAGATACATTCAGTTGATCCAAGGCTATTTATTGACACTTTCTCCTCCTCCCCCAAGACTAGGATTGAAGTCAGAGTCTTATGCTTGCTGGGCTGGTCACTCGACCCATGCTTCCAGCTTCAGTTATTTTTGCTGGGACCAGCCTGGATCGTGATCCTCCTATTTACACTTTCTAGGTATTAATTCATTGAGATGGGATCTTGCCGACTCTGTGTGTGTGTGTGTGTGTGTGTGTGTGTGGCTTGAACTTGGGGCCTGGGTGCTGTCACCGAGCTGCCGGTGAGGGCAGGATGCTCACGCTGCTGTCTTCCCAGGACAGAGAAGGGACGCAGGTGTTTGGGGAGGATGAATGGTCCAGATGTTAGAAATCCTCTCAGAAGCGATTCTTCAGAATTCATTACAATCAGTGGTGTAAGCCAGAAGCACAGTCTCATGTGACAGACCTCACAGGGTGCTTGCTCTGCCTTCTTTCTCCAGAGAATGGGATTTCAAGAAGGGAACGGGAAGCCGTGGTATTCTCTTTCATGGTCATTTTTAAGGTTTTATGGCAGAAGAGGGTCTATGAGAGCAAGCCAAGAGCCTGTAGCAGGTAAAGAGGATCGAAGTGTGTGTGTGTGTGTGTGTGTGTGTGTGTGTGTCCATCATGGACATGCATGCAATCACCAGAGCCCTATCTCCCGGGCTGCGCTCCAGCTCTGGGGGCTTGTCGTAGAAGCCCCCACCGCGAGGAAGGTGGCTTTCCAGCTGACCTGCCTGCCTGCAGGGAGAGGCCACATAGTACATTGGAGCTTCCTCCTCCTCTCTAGACTCTCAGAGTTGCCTTCCCAGTTCAGAAAGTCACACAGGCCCATGAAACTGAAAAGCAAAGCAAAACAAACATCAGTCTGGGCCAATGGTTGTGCCTGCCTGTGATTGCACAGGTCAGGAGGAGCGTGATTCAGGCCGTGCTGAGGAAGCAGGGAGTGAGGCTTGCTTCAACCAGTAAGCTGGGTGTGGTGGAATGCTGCGGTCATGCCAGGTATTCAGGAGGCAGTTGGCTGGGATCAGGTCTGAGGTGAGCTTGGGCTGAAACAGGAGACCTATTTGAAAAACAGCTACAAGTCAAAAGGGTTAGAGGTGTGGTTCAACTGGTAGAGGCCCTGCCCAGCAAGTGCAGTAGTGTAAGGCCCCAAGTTTGTACCTCAGTATCACCAGAAAAAGAAAAGAAAAAAGTCGGAGCTGGTGGCTCACACTCACAATCCTAGCTACTGAGAAGGTTGAGAACTGAGGATCACAGTTCAAAGCCAGCTGGAGCAGAAAAGTCCCAGTAAGACTCTATCTCCTGTTAACCTCCAGAAAACCCAGAAGTGACATTGTGGCTCAAAGTGGTAGAGCATTAACAATGAGCAAAAAGGACTCAGGGACAGCCCAGGCTCTCAATTCTCAAGACCCAGGCCAACAACAACAACAACAACAACAAATGAGTGTGGCTTAGTGGTAGAATGCTTACCTAGCCCTAGGTTCAATTCCTCGGTACCACATACATAGAAAAGGCTGGAAGTGGTGCTGTGGCTCAAGTGGTAGAGTGCTAGCCTTGAGAAAGCTCAAGGACAGTGCCCTGGCCCTGAGTTCAAGTCCCAGGACTGGCAAAAAAAATGGAGAGGAAAGAAAAGAAATATTAACTTGCTTTTTCCCCATCTCCAATCCATCAAGCTTTCAGTATCTGTGAAAGCTTTATTTGCAGACCAAGGTATCAGTGCCTCACAATAATTTTAAGGCTAATCATTTTGTGGGCACTTTTAGCAAGGATCTATTTTTAAAAATGTACAGTTCAGAGTGTTAATGGTAACAATCCTGACACCAGCTCAGGATGGGAGGACTTTTGTGTGTGTTGGGGTGGGGGCGGGGGTGGAAAGGGGGTTTGGAGAAAGTAGAGAGGGAGGACAGCATCTCTACCTGTGAGTGGATGACAAAAGCCTGGGGTTGGATGGAGGGGCTCCTGCAAGTTAGACCCAGAGCTGGCGCATTCACCACTCCAGAGGCAAAAGAGGCAGAAAAACAGTGATTTCAAGTGAGTGGACAAGAACAAAGTCTGAGCCTGAAGCCGCTAACACCACAAAGAATCCCAGCCCAGCGAGCACCGCAGAAGACATTCCAGGAGGCAGGAGGGAACTTGAGCCTGCCCCACTGGGCACTGTGGACACCACTCACTCACTAGAGGTAGCTATGCATACCTGGCCCGCCCAGGAAAGTGAGGGTCTCCCGAGGACAAGGGATAGCAACTGGGACCTAATCAGTCCCAGGACATGAGGGGCGCCTAGACCCCATCCAGTCCTGCACCCCATTAAACAGGCCTGCAGCAAAGTGATAGGGGGCATTCTTGTGTGGAACTGGCAATTTTTCTAACAACTTTCTGGATCCCCTGGCCACTCAAAAAAAGGAGAGAGGAGCTGGGCACCTGTGGCTAATGCCTGTAATCCTAGCTACTCGGGAGGCTGAGATCCGAGGACTGCAGTTCTAAGGCAGTCCAGACAAGAAAAACCCATGAGACTTTTGCCTCTAATTAACCACCAAAAAGCCAAAAGAGGGGGTGTGGTCACCAATTCTCTCCCTGAAGACCTTTTTACAGGGTTCTTCCTGTGGCTGGCTTGGGAACAACAAAGTGTTGGTAGTAGCTTGAAATTCCAGGCAAGATCTGAAGCAAGATCTAGGTCACCTATTTCCTGTTCCAGGGAGGTGCCAATACCCTGTGGTTCCTGACTACCAGATGTTCCCTGCAAGGACTCCTCTTCCATTCTCTAGCCACTCAGCCTACATTTATTCAGACATTCCAGACACTGCCAACACAGCTGTGCCAAAGACAGGCCTTCTGCAGAATACTTGGGCTGCTCTTCTGTTTGGGCTGCCATAGCAAAACACCATAGCCAGGTGGCTTTGACAAGGAGCAAGGCCTTCTCCTACCTTAGGGAACCTGGAAAGTGGAGGTTCAGGTCCCAGCTGGCTGGGTGTCTGGTGAGGCCTTTCTGGTTTTCAGACTGCAGCCTCTGACACTGTGTCATCACTTGGCTGGGGGAAGGGTCACTTCCTCTTTTTTTTTTTTATGAGGATGATGTGGCTATTTGATCTAAACTAACCTTAATTACCTCCCTACAGGCACTGTGTCCAAATACAATCACACCAGGAAAGTAAGGATTCTAACAAAGGGGGCTCAGCCTTCACAAGGCTCTGTTAAGCGCCATGCCATGTCCACAAGGCCCTGTGCAGAAAACAAACCTTCCTTGGTGGGGGGGGGGGGGTCAGAGAGCAGAGCTTAGGTCAGGAAGAGATTTTGAAGTACTGAGATGAAGCAGGGAAAGAGGATGGAAAGCAAGGCTGCACACAGGTGAGATGGTTAGTGGAAGTTACTCAGAAAGTTTTAGGGTGTGGAGAAAAGCCCTAGACGCAGGGGGAGGCGAGGGGACAGTTTTGTAGTGACTGTGGCCACGAGGGTGGACACTGGAGACGGATCTGGTTCAGATGGGCGGCTCGAATCCCGACCTGGGAAATGCCCACCTCCGGGCTGACTCCTGGCCCGGAGAGCCTCCTCTCGGCGCACGCGCGGGTGTCCGCCCCACTGGCCTCCTCCGTATGGGGCCCCACGCCCGGCTGGCCTTCCCACCCCAGGGCCTCCTCCTAGCTAGCAAACACAGGAGCTGGGAAGGGCAGGGAGGGGTCGTCCAGTGCCCAGGGGCGGGCGCTGGGGCTCCATCGCGGGCCGGGGCCTGCGGCAGGGGTGTCAGCGTCCCAGGAGGCCTGGGGCCAGGGGCCAGCACACCCTGGGGAGGCGACTTCCAGAAGGAAGCGGAGCCCGCAGCGGCGGCGAGGAGGGGCGGCGGGGGCCTTGGAGGTGGGGCCTGGGATGGTGGACGCCTGGACGAGGGGCGGAGGTCAGCAGGCCGCGCCCGGGGCCGGGCTGCGGGGCTGGGAGTTAGCGGAGCCCCGAGACAGGCGACCGAGGAAGTGGGCGGGGCCGGGGCGGGGCGTTGGGGGAGGCGGGGCCGGGACGGGCTTGGAGCGGAGGAAGCCGGGTTAGGGGCGGGGCCTGCGGGGCCGGGGGCGGGGCTAGGGCGGGGCGAGCTGGAGGCGGAGTCCAGAAGGTGAGGGCGGGGCTTGGAGGCCAGGGCGGGGTCTGGGTGCGGGGCGGGGCCTTGCGTGCCGTGGGCGGGGCCCGGACGGCGGCGAGAGCGCGCGGGCGGCGGCGGCGGCGCGCAGTGCGCTCTCCTCCCCCCAGCTGGACTCCGCGGGCGGCGACGACGGCGACAACGCACACTAGGGAGGATTGTGGCTTCACTGGTGCTCTCGGCGGGCGGCGGCGGGGCCGAGGCGGCGGGGCGCGCCGGGGGCCCCCGCGGGCGAGGCGCGGGCGATGAGCCGGGGCCCGGCATGGCCTCCGCGCGGCCGCCGGGCCGGGCCTGCGCCTCCGCGTCCGCGCCCGCGGGGATCCGGGCCGGGTTGCCCGGCCTCCCCGCCGCGGCCACGGCGTCTCCGGAGCTGGCGGGCGGCGCCGACGCGGAGGAGCGCTCGCTGCAGCACATGCTGCGCGCCATAGCGGAGGAGCGCAGCCGCCTCCACCTGCGCCGCGAGGTCTGCGGCCTGGGTGAGTGTCGGGCGGGGGGCGGGGGGCGGGCCGGCCTCCCTCCCGCGGCCTGCGTGTCTGGGTCCCGTTTGTCCACCTCCGCGTATCTGCCACCCTGCGTGTCCACCTCCGCGTGCCCCTGCCGTGGTGCCCCGCGTTCCCGGCTGTCGCCCGTCCTCGTCGGCGCGCTGCCCTCCGCCTGTGCCCGGCCCGGCCCGGGTCCGTGTCGTGTCGCTGGGCTCTGATTTCCATGCTCGCCGGCCATTCGGTGTCTGCCCCTCCGGATGTTGTCCGGTCCCCCTCTTCCTCTTCGCGGTTCTGCAAGTCTCCTTCCTTCTCCGAGAACGTCTGGGGCCCGCGTGTGGGCGGGAGATCGGGGACACCGGGGACCCCTCTGCGTGGAGGGCTCGGCTCCGCTCGCGGAAGGGATCCCTGGAACCCTTTGTCCTCCCGCGGGCGCCGGCCAGGAACCTGTTGACCGTCGGCCCCCGATGGCGCCCAGTGGGCGCGAGGGCGGGGCTCGCCGCCGGCCTGGGTGTGATTGTGCCCTCGGGAGCTCCGAGGGGCGCATCTGCCCGGCGGGTGTGGGGGCCCTCGTTGTTTGGGAAGGCCCGGGTGTGCGGGTGCGGGTGGGGTCTCCCAGCCTGGCTCTGCCTGCGGCAATCTGTGAAGGGTGGGTGGGAGGAGGCGCCCCCTCCCCCGTAGGCTCTGATTTGTCATTGTCCCCACGAAAGCACCCCTCCCTTCTTCGCCCTGTGGATGACTTCATTCCGTGCGGTCATCCTCCCCGCGTGAGCTGGGGATTTCCCAGGCTGGGACAACTTTGCAGGTTCATTCACCTTTAGGGACACCGGTCCCAAAGGCATTCATCCCGCCATAAGGTCACACAGCCACCGAGACATGGCTGCCTCGGGCACTCCAGACCCCTCGTAGGCCACACCCTGGAGACAGGAGGAGGAAGGGAAATGAATCTGAAGTCTCTGTAGCAGTTCCCAGTCCAGCCTGCCCTGCATGAAGTGCTCCCCGGCTAGCAGGCGCAGGGGAGAGGAGCACCTCCTAGGTTCAGTGGCTTTGTCCCTGCTGAAATACTGCGGACCCTCATTAGTGTATTCAGAAAGCATGAGATGGGCACCTACTGTGTGCCATTCTGGCAGCCCACCTGGCACAGAATATCTGAATTGGGAAGGGGTCTGGGGGACCATCTGCCACACATTCCTCAGTTGTGTGTGCTTAGCAGCTCCAAGCTGCTCCTCTGCACTCCTCCGAGCATACACCCCTCCTGCTCCTCACTGTCTTATAGTGGCCTTGGCTGTGGGCATCTTCTCTCCTCTTAGACACCCCTGCTCCTAAGGAGATTGCAGGGCCATCCCCCAAGAGCAGCGGGGCAGCACCTGACATGAGAGCAGGCAATGCTAGGCAAGCGCTCTGTCCCGCTAGGACGCTCGCCCCAATACTCCCACCCCCATTTTGGGGTGGTGATGATGGGGTTTGAACTGAGGGCCTTATGCTTGCTAGGCAGGTACTCTGGCACCCAGCCCCTTTTCACTTCTTAGCTCTTTTTCAGGCGGGGTCTCAGACTGTGATCCTCGTTCCCATAACTTCCTATGTCCATGGAACAAGAGGCATAGACCATCATGTCCAGCTTATTGGCGAGATGGGAACTTGACAGCTCTTTGCTAGACCTGGCCTTGGACTGCAGTCTTCTGATCTCTGCCTCCTGAATAATTGGAATTGCAGATGCATCTGTGCCACACTGTTTTTTTGTTTTGTTTTTTGTTTTTTGTCAGTCTTGTGCTTGAGCTCAGGGCCTGAGCGCTGTCCTTGGACTTTCTCAAGGCTACAGCTCTACCAGTTAAGCCTCAGCACCACTTCTGGCTTTTTCTTTTCTAGGTATGTGGTACCGAGGAATGGAACCCGTGTCTTTGTGCATGCTAGGCAAGCACTCTACCACTAAGCCAAACTCCCCACCCCTTGTTTTTGTTTTTTTTTTTTGCCAGTCCTGGGCTTTAGGCTCAAGACCTGAGCACTGTCCTTGGGTTTTTTTTCTCAAGGCTAGAGCTCTACCACTTGAGCCACAGCACCGCTTCTGGCTTTTTTCTATACATGTGGTACGAGGAATTGAACCCATGTCTTTGTGCATGCTAAGCAAGCACTCTACCACTGGCCAAACTCCTGGCCTACACTGTTGTTTTGTTTTTTACAAAAGAAATCTGATGTTTGGAAGGGGCAGGATGTGTGCAGAAAGCCAGGTCAGGGCATGAACACAGAACCTAGAATGATCAGAGCTCATGTTCCCGATCATGTAAGCAGTTAACCCAGCAGCCTGTGGGTCAGGATTATAATTTGTTCTATCTTTTCCCCTTCCGTTGCACTTTGTCATCCCCACTCCATAGCTGTAGAAACTTGTTAGATTTATGAATGAATGAATATGTGTATGTGTGTGTGTGTGTATTAGTGTTGGATTAGTGTATTAGATTAATCCCAGAGCCTTACTGTACCACTAAGAAACACCTCCAGCCAATTATGGGTGAATTGAGGTCTTCTGGATTTTGGTGGTGGTATTTAATTAAAGCTTAGATTGCTTAGAACCATGCTGGGTCTTTTCTGGGGGTGGTTTTCCTCCTCTGAGGTTTCTTTGAAGGTATGGATGGCGCCTTTGGAGTCCATGTCTATGAGGTAGAACAAAGCTCCAGCCCTCCTCACACCGGGCTCACTGCGTGGCTTGTGATGAAAGGCGTCTTGTGGATACAAACCTGACTTGAATTCTTTCCCCAGTGGTCTCTCTCTGCAGCAGCAGCATTTTTTGAGCATTGCGCTCTGTGCCCAGTGGAGCTGTCTTTGATCCCTGCTTTGCAGGATGGCAGTTCTGTAGCTCTGCTGCGGTGAGGGGAGACTCTGGCACTACCCTGTTTTACTGGAAAATAACAACAGAGGATCATGGCTCTCTTAAGGCCACAAAGAGGGGATGCCTGAGATTCTAGGCCTGTCAGAGGCAGAAGGGGGAGCTACCTGCCGGTGATCCTGGCCCATGTACTGCCCACCCCTCATGGCACACCCTTTGAAGCCAGGTGCAGAGATGACTGTTATCCACCCCAACAAGTGTTTTGATGTTGCGTGTGGTTCTGGCTGAGGTGGCTTCTCCAGGTGGCTGAGTCAACTGGTTCTGTGCCCAGATGTGCCATGCAGATGGCCACAGTCTGCCGGGGTTAGCAGCTTCTCTAGAGCGCTAATGTCAACTCAGACAAACCATGTGGGAAGGCCCCCCATTTTTTGTTAGTACTAGGGACTGATAGATGTCTTTTTGAGGGGGGGTGCCTCTCAACCCTATGTGGGTTCTAAAAGAGCCATCCCATGCCCCGCTGCTCTGTCCACCCTGTGTCTGCTGTGGTCATGCCTGGGTACATGCAGGTTTGGAGGGCAGCACGGTGCCCTCACCGCAGGGTGGAAGGGCAGATTCTGAGTCTGGGGTGGTTGGTGTCTAGGTTCTGCAGGCAGACTTGCCCTCAGGATTCTTGTGGTTTGGCCAGTTCCAGGCTCTTGGCTTCCTGGCAGCAGTGGATCAGAGAAGAGCCCAGTAGAGATATGAGCACCCAACTGACCCAAGGGGTCACTGGGCACTGGGGCACCTGTACTGTGACTGGTGTGGCCTATGGGCAGGACCTGCCTGGAGGGAGGGGCAGAGGCTTGCAGGGCTTGGAGGACTGTGGCACTTGCGGCTGGAGTGGTGGTATTTAGGGCTGTGGGTCAGTAAGCATTGCAGGTGTGACTTGGGCGGCTATTAGCACGGACAGCTCTGTAGCCCAGCCCTGGGCCAGCTGCCTGTACCTGCAATATTCCTGTAGCTCTTCTGCCATGAGGGGAGACTCTGGCATTACCCTATTGTACAGGAAAATAACGACAGAGGATCATGGCTCTCTTAAGGCCACAAAGAGGGGATGCCTGAGATTCTAGACCTGTCAGAGGCAGAAGGAGGACCGCCTGCCGGTGACCCCGGCCCCTGTGCTGCCCACCCCTGTGCCATGGGCACCCTCGGCGAGCTCTGGTTTTACTGGGCAGGGGATTCAGTGGGAGTTGTGGCTGGAAAGGAAGGTTGTGAGGCCTGGTTAGTGCCGCAGCCTTCAGACCGCCGTGTCCTCTCTGTAAAGAAGACACGGACTCTCTGGGGACTCTCTGGGGAATGGTTGTGAATGAGCCATGGCAGGCACCTGCTCAGCGCAGGCTCTGGCAGCGTCGGCGCAGTCCTGGCTGCTGCTCTTCCATCTGCCCCAGCGTCTGCACGTACAGCTGTGTGTGCTCAAGTTCAGGGGGCCATGCCGAGCCGCTCCGTGTGGCTTTTGCTGTGTGGCTGCAGTCCCTGGGGACATTCTCCCACCGTTCCCTGGGTCCCTGGTGGCTGTGTCTCCTGTTCTCTTTCTCCCACCCACTGCAGTCAGAGCTGTTTGGAGCCGCACTGTGGGAAGGAAGTGCGGCCTTTGGTGTGGTAGCAGGGCCAGTTTCAATTCCTGAGCCTATTTGGAGGTCTGTGTGTTCCAGCCTCTTCCGGTCCTGGGGTCTAGAGCCCTGTGCCTAGGGCATCTGAGGACTCGACCTCACTCTGGAAAGAAGTGGGAGTCGGCGTGGAAGGGCTGTCTCCGCAGTCAGCTGTCTTGGCACGCTGAGCGAGTGATGAGCATGCTCTGCCCAGCTTTGTGGCTTGGGTGAGTCATTTCCCTCTCCAGCTTTTAGTCTGACCAGGGGCCCTCTGTGACACCCTCCAGTGGGGCTGGCTTGTGAGTGTGAGCACCAGGCCATTGAGAAAACTCCAAGCAGAACACGTGTTTGTTTATTATTATTATTAAGTAGTTGTACAAAGAGGTTGCAGTTCTGTAAGTCAGGTGATAAGTGCAGTACATCTTGGTCAGTGTCACCCTGCCGTTGTTCTCTTCCATTTTCCTTTTCCTCAAGTTACATACTTCATTTTTTACATCATGACTACATTTGCAGACCCTTCCATTCTCCATTCCTGGGCCTCCCCTTCCCTCCCCCAACCAAAAACACACACATGTTTCCACATCCTGGGCTTCACTTTGATAAACAGTACTTTAGTTGTTCAGAGGAGGTATACCTTTGGATTCCTCCCCTGAACATTCCATCCAATTAAAAAAGTTAACAAGGCCGGGAGTTTGGCCTAGTGGTTAAAGTGCTTGCCTAGCATGCACGAAGACCCAGGTTCGATTCCTCGGTACCACATACGTAGCAAAAAGCCAGAAGTAGTGCTGAGGCTCAAGTGGTCGAGCTCTAGCCTTGAGAAAAGTCCGAGGACAGTGCTCAGGCCCTGAGCTCAAGCCCAGGACTGGCAAAAAAAAAAAAAAAAGTTAACAAGCCAGGCGCCAGTGGCTCATGATTGTAATCTTAGCTACTCAGGAGGCTGAGATCTGAGGATCAGGATTCAAAGCCAGTTCAGACAGGAAAGTCTGTGAGACTCTTCATTTTATTTTATTTTATTTTGCTAGCCGAGGCAGGAAGGTATATGACACTCGTATCTCCAGTTGACCAGTGAAGCTCTAGCTCAAGTGGCATAGTATTAGCCTTGAGCACAAAAAACTAAAAGATGGTGCCAGGCCTCGAGTTCAAGCCCGGCAGTCACGCACACACGCACACACAATCTTGTCCATGAATCTCTTCAAAGCCTTTCTCAAGAATACTTGATATTCTGTACATTAAATTTTAATCATACTTTTTACTTAAAATTCCTAAACCATTTTTCATGTTTTTCAGACTGTAAACATTATTTAACATGACTAAAGGATGTGTCATAATTTACTTCATTTCATCTTGTTGGACACTTAGCTTGGATCCAGTTTTTCATTGTTATAAATCAACTTGCGAGAGCCCTGTTAACCGCAGGCTGATTGCCCAGGGACCTTACAGCTGTGCAGTTCCTGGGACAGGGACACCAGTGAGGAGGACAACGCAGAGGGAGACACACAACTCCACTCAGCCCCTCCACACAAGCTGCCACTCACCGCCTCTGACCCCTGCAGTGCACCCTGGGTATTCATGCTTGGGTGAGCAGTAGATCTCAGCTTTGAGTGCCTCACCTGCTAGAAGGCACTCCTGGATTCTAGAGTTCTCCCACCCTGCAGGCTTCTGGGAGTCTTTTCCGTGAAGCACTCCTGGTGGGATGAATCAGCTGGGGCCAGAGCAGCTGGGGCTCAGCCACCCCCTCCTCCTCCTCCACTTCCTCTCCTCCTGCCATTGCTGCAGCTGAGAGGATGAGGCCTCCATCACTGAGGGGCTGCAGTGTGGAGGCTCTGAGTCTGGGCAATTTCCCTCAGCATTTCTCAGGTTGCTGCTCCTTTCCCTGAGTGGAACAACCCTACCTTGTGTTCCTGTCTCACCTGATGGCAGCTGGGAGGAGTTGTCACCCTGTTGGCATGTGCCGCCGGTGAGGCGCAGAGGGGCCAAGGCACTTGCTTAGACCAGCAGCAGTGGGCTTGGGAATGAAATCTCCAGGACTTGGAGCGTGCTTGTCCATTCCCACACTCAAAGGCACCCCCTCCTCTGAGGAGACACAATTGATGCCTCTGTCTCTGGGCTAGTACATGAGAAAGAACATTCTCCAGTTTTCTTTGCCTTTAGAGTCTGTCCAGGCTGGATGGTGCCTCGGACTCTTGCCTAGTAAGGCTTTGGGTGCGCATGGGAAGGGCTCACATGGGGTGAGCCCTGCGGCCTTCAGTGAGCTTGTATTGGGCACTGCACAGATAAGACATAGGCTCGTTGTCATTGGGTCGGTATTGGGCACTGCACAGACAAGACATAGGCTCATTGTCATCGGGTCGGCCTGGCATTGTGCCCAACTCCAAGCCTAGAGCCTGGTGCTGTGAGGGCACGGGGAGAGATAAGGAGAAATATGTGATTGCATACACGCATGAGGCCAGTTCCCAGCCAAGGTCCTGGCCTTGGCGCTGGTCCAGGGAGCCGGCTGGAGAAGAGGGTGGGTTCTGGGGTTCTGGGACTTGCCTTGTGTGTGGCAGGTGAGTGGAGGATGGGTGGGGGGGTGAGGTAGAAGGGGGAGGTGTGGGCTCTGGCTTGGCTAGCTCATGACTCCTGGCTACTGTGGAAATCTGAAGAATGAATCAGAACAAGCAGTAGCCCCTCGAACCGTGGAGGCAATTTTTGGGGAAAAGCTGAGAGTGAGTAACTTGGGATTCTGGTGAACTCACGCATGGGACTTTGAGCCTCAGCTCGAAAGCCAGGCCTGGGGATGTAGCCACAGCTTGAGATAGTCTGGGAGCTGTGGTGCTACTCATGGTTATGGGGTGGCTCTGTGGGACCTGTGACCTGGTGGGTTGCCCAAGTGGAAGCTGTCATCCCCTGAAACAGACCTCTGTGCCTGGCACAGAGCAGGCCAGGACATTGAAATCCTAGTGCCAGTCATGAACTGGGTAACATGGGCTCCAGGACTCAGTTTCCCTGATTTGCAGAGGGCTATAATAGGGCGATGACAGGGCCCTGAGGGTTTTCCACTGTATTGAAAGCAGGGTTCTTGTGGGTGCTGATTTGTGGTAAGCAGGGGCACGGTGGTGGTGTGAGTGTGCAGTCCTGTGCACACTTGACCTGCATTCTCTGGCTGCCTGTCGTGGGGCCCACCTGCCCGAGGATGGAGACCCTCCCGTGACTTTAGACAGTTTCCTTACCAGGTAAATGAAGACCAGAGAAGGCAAAGTGGCTTTCAGTGTGTACACCTCAAAAGGGCTCAGGCAGGCGGGAGGGCCCAGTTTGGGGAGCGTGGTGGGGACAGGTCCTCAGAAGGGGATGACAGATGGCTGCCTCCTTGGGACAGGTGCGGTGGCCGCTCAGGAGTGCTTTATCAGGGAAGAGGGACCAAGGCTGAGCACCGAGAAGACACGGGAGCCCTCTGGAGAGCCTGGCTCATGTGGTAAAGGAGCCTGGACTCTTTCCTGAAGAAGGCCCCAGATCGGGCAGCGTTTAGATTTGGCCTCATCTTGCCTCCAAACCCCATGTGGCTCTTGGCTTGACCAAGCCCTGGAGATTGTTCACGTGGGGACCTGACTGACCAGTTCTCCATCCCCCCAGGGGCTCCTCAGGGCAGCTTGTCTGCTGTGCCTGGAAGATGGCCCTCAGCCCTGAGCTGGGGAGATGAAAGGCCCATTGAGGGGCACAGAGGCCTATTCAACCTGCCAGGCCCCATGCGGGAGGCCTCCGGAGCCTGCCTGCCTTGGGAGGAGGAGTCAGCTGAGCAGAGCCTGCTGCTGACTGAGAGCCTGCTCAGGAGGTCCTGGCCCAGGCATCCCCGGGATGGGCACAGGCTCGGCAGTGCCATGGCCAGGCTGCCGCAGAGAGAGACCATGATGGTGATGGCACAGCCCAGCATGCTTGCTCCCTAGGCATTCTAATTACATTGCTGTTAAAAAAATATTTTGATTCTTTTCTGAATAAGTAAACGTGCTCAGGGCACACAATTCAGTAATTATGAGAAGACTGATAATGGAAAACCCGAGACTCCTCTCTTCCCTTCTCTGCCTCCAAGATAACCCTAGTAATGAGCAGATGATACCAACACTGAGTTAAAACTCAGCCTCAGAGCTGGTGCAGTGGCTCACGCCTGTCATCCTGGCTACTCAGGAGGCTGAGATCTGAGGATCAAGGTTCAAAGCCAGCCTAGGCACAAAAGGACCTGAGGCTCTAATCTCCAATTAACCTCTAGAAAATGGGAAGAGGGGCTTGGCTCAAGGGTAGGGCAGTAGCCTTGAGCTGAAGAGCTCAGGGACAGTGCCCAGCCTAGGCCGAGTTCAAGCCCCATGACCCACAAAAACAAAACAAAACAGACAACAACAACAACAAAAAAAAACCTCAGCCAAATGAGTATCATTCACAATTAGGAGACGGGCATGTAAGTGGCAGGGTCAGAAGTGCTGAGCTAGCTGGAGAGACCCCAACAGTCTGGTCCCCTCCAGCTATTCCCTCAGCCTTCCCAGTCTGCTTTGCATATCCTAAGCAGATCTGTCTGTCTGTCTGTCTATCCATCTGTCTGTAATTGCCCAGGTTAGCATTAAACTCACTATGTAATCAAGGCTGACCTGGAACTTGTGATCCTCTTGCCTTACCCTTCCAAGTCATGTATTGCCATTCCCTGCTGGTTTTTGTTTTCTTATGGTTTTCCTTTACCATTCAAACTGAGTTGTCAGGATCGGGAATTTGGCCTAGTGGTTGAGGGCATGGACGAAGACCCAGGTTCAATTCCTCGGTACCACATATATAGGAAAAAGCCGGAAGTGGTGCAGTGGCTCATGTGGTAGAGCTCTAGCCTTGGAGAAATCCCAAGGACAGTGCTCAGACCCTGAGTTCAAACCCCAGGACCAGCAAAAAATAGCTGGGAGTGTGGCTAGTGGTAGAGTGCTTGCCTAGCAGGCACAAAACCCTTGGTTCGATTCCTCAGTACCACATATACAGAAAAAAAGCTGGAACTCGTACTGTGGCTCAAGTGAGAAAAATCCAAGGACATGCCCAGACCCTGAGTTGTCATCAGCTTGGTGGTTCACACCAGGCCCCTGGTCTGGAGACCATAGCAACTGTAGGAGGAGCCAGCCATTCAGATTTTATGATGAGGAAACCAGAGGGCCAAGAAGCTCAACCTTGTCTTACCCAAGAGTCAAGAATGTGGTCAGGTCTGCTCTTAGACTCTGGTCTGTGGGAGGCTTCCTTGGTCTCCACTGTGATCGTGTTTATGTGACGGGCCTGGTACAATCCAGTGCTCCCTCTTCAGTATGTGTCTGAGGAATCCTGTCTGTGGAAAGTCATTCACGCTCGGCGGGTGTTCTCCTGCGATGTGGACTCCACACCCCTACACACAAAACATTTTACTCAGGTGTCATTTCGCCTTAAGCCCTGAGGGTACTTCAGGGGCCAGGTGGCTGCTGTGAATCACCCCTGGGGTCACCAGGGAGGGAAGAGCTGTTCCTGGGGACTCTGAGGAGAATGAGAGGCCATTCAGCAGGTGACGCAGGGAGCCTCAGTTTCCTCATCAAAAATCAGCTACAAGAACCCTAGCTGGGCTTGTGCATGCCTGATGGGCCCTGGAAGAATGTGGCTGTTTGGAGGAGCTGGTGGCTCACACCTGAAATCCTAGCTACCCAAGAGACTAAGATCTGAGATGGAGGATCTAAGCCAGCCCAGGCAGAAAACTTGGTGAGACTCTTATCTCCAATAAACTACTCAAAAAAGCCAGAAGTGGTGCTGTGGCTCAAGTGGTAGTGTGCTCTTGCCCGAAAGAAGCTCAGGAAAAGCACTCAGGCCCAGAGTTCAAGCCCAGGACCGGGGGGGGGGGGAGAGAATAAAGGGTGACAGGCCTTAAGTCCTGTGGGGCTCAGGAGACACGTGAGCCGTCATCCACCCACTAGTCTTAAGTACTGACACTTCCAGGACATTGGTGCACTGAGAACTCCTGTCCCAGCTTGCTGGGTTCTCATTATTTATGAATACCTGTTGTGGACTCACCTTGTCGGTATGCACAGCACTTGTGGTTAACTGATCATTTCAGATGCTTCTCAACTCAAGGCAACACTCAGCCTCTGTGCTTCAGTCCTTAGCCTGTAAATAAGTGTCCTTTTTGTGGTCTGTTAGTGCTACATGCAACAAGTGCACATTTGTGTCCCCGTCTCTGTGTGGACACATACATAGTCTCTCTTGAGTTAGTATTGGGAGTCACTGGCAAGAATATGTTTATCTTCCTAAGACTCACAGTCCCTAAACTGTAAATTTTTGTGTTTGTGTCTGCCAGTCCTGGGGCTTGACCATGGGGCCTGTGTGTTGTCCTTGAGTTTTGTGCTCAGGGTAATTTTTTTTTTTTTTTGCCTGTCTTGGGGCTTGAACTTAGTGCCTGAGCACTGTCTTTAGGCTTTCTCTAAGCTAGAGCTCTACCGCTTGAGCCACAGCACCACTTCTGGCTTTTTCTGTGATTAATTGGAAGCAAGAGTCTTACTGCCTGGACTGGCTTCAGTCCACCATCCTCAGATCTCAGCCTCTTGAGTAGGATTACAAGTGTGAGCCAGCAGTGCCTAGCCTAAACTGTAATTTTGTTGTTGGTCTGGCACTGTTCGTAAGTCTGGCACTGTCCCTGAGCTACGATTCTCAGATCTCACCCTTCTAAGTAGCTAGGATTATGTGTGTGAGCCACCAACACCCCGATAAGCTGTAATTTTTTTTTTTTGCCAGTCCTGAGGTTTGAACTCAGAGCCTGGACACTGTCCTTAGACACTCTGCTTTTTACTCAAGGCTAGTGCTCTGCCACTTGAGCCATAGCACCATTTCTGGCTTTTTCTGTGTATACAGTTCCAGGGAATCAAACCTAAGGCTTCATGCATGCTAGGCAAGCACTAAGCTGTATTTTTTAAAGACCAAATTTTCCCTCTTAACAATGAGAATGTGGTCCTTCGCAAGAATTTTTGGTTACTAGTGGGGTTAATATTTTCCCTCACTTTTGTGAACAGGCTTTGCCTGCTCACAGAGCAGTCGTAGCTGTTTTTCTGCTGGGTCTTGCCAGTCTTATCCCAGCACTGCGTGGAAGGTGTCGTTAGATTCAAAAGACGTGCATCCAGTGTTCATGCGTGAATGAACTGCATGCCAAGTGTATACTTTCCATCTTAGACCACTTTTTCTTTTCATCGTTTGGTCAGGAGCTCAGCCTTAGGTTTCCTTAGTCAGTGTCTGTGGCTTACTTTACAGATTGTAGGTACCTACTTAATGAAGAAGGGGCTAATGGCTGCTGCCCCCTAGATCCCCGGGTTAGAGCTGTCCATGGTGCTATCTATAGGAGGGGCTCCAGTGAGCAGGCCACTGGACTCAGGGACTGGAGAAACCCCAGGCATCCTCCCCCACCAGCCACCTGCTAGCCCTGTGGCAGGGAGGTGGGAACAGGACAAGTGTGGAGACTGGAAAGCTCAGTTAGAGAGGTTGTAGCCACCAGGACCTGAGACCCAGGGAGGGGTGCTTGCTGTCTTGGCTGTTCTTTCTAAGCCCTCACCACTGATTCTGGAAGGCGGGTGTGTTAGAGGAGCAGCGAGAACTACGTGGTCTGACCTCAAAGCAAGAATCCAGTGGGACCCCCTCTGGTGGCTGTGGGGACCTGGGGCATTTGGGACGAGGTCTGTGGGTCTCAACAAGAGGTTCTTGTCTGCTGTTGAGACCTGCTGGTGAAAGGTGGCCGTCCCTTTAAGCCAGGGGGAGCGGGTGGGGGGTGGGGACGTCTGCCGGGTGGTGCCAGCCTGGAGATCACTGCTGCACAGCCTTCGGCTCCCTGCCAGGCAGCCAGCCACATTTGCATTCTCGGTCTGTTAGATTTTACTTTTGCACGGAAGGTGCTGACTCACTCACAGGCTGTAGTTGGCTGGGCTCAGCTGTGAGCCAGGCCAGCTCTCATCTGCGGCTGGGTGGAGACATGGGATTTTCCGGTGGCAGCCCCAAGCCTTTCTGGATGCTCCATGGGTGCAAGTCGAGATGCTTAGGAGCAGGGGCTCAACATCTCAGTGCCCTGCCAACTGTTTGACCAGAAATGGTGGGGGTGGGGGTGGGGGTCAGGGCCAGACCAGGATGGCCTTCGTTTCTCATGCTTCTCTGGCTCCCTTCTGCAGGGTGCTTCAAGGATGACCGCATCGTCTTCTGGACATGGATGTTCTCCACGTACTTCATGGAGAAATGGGCTCCCCGGCAGGACGACATGCTTTTCTACGTGCGCCGGAAGCGGGCCTACGCAGGCGCCGAGAGCAGCATTGAAGGGAGGAAGGTAGGGGAGCCCCTCGCCCGGCCTGAGCCGGCCCCAGCATCCTACAGGGCTGTCCCACAGTCCTGTGCGTGTCTGTGGGTATCTTCCGTGTCACATACGTTGCCTCGTGGTGGCATGCGCTGGGCACACCGTACTTGGCCGCAGCTTCACTGTGACCCTCCTGGGCCAGGGTCGTGTGGAGAAGGCCGAGCCTAGGGCTCCTCTCATGTGGCCGGCCCGTCTCTGTTAGTAATAGATGGTTTGTGCAGGTGTTTTCACCTGAGCCCAGGGCCTGCCCTGGCTGTGAGCAGGGACCCGGTTTGATGGTGGAGAATGATGCCTTCTTCAGCCAGCTCTTACCACAGACCAGGCAGTGCCAAGTTCCTCATGCTGACTGGAGTGGAGAGCTGAGGGAGCAGAGGAAGTGATTTACCAAGGGTGTTTGAGCCGTACGATTGAAGTACGTACAGGAATTAGGAAAGGAGACGACATATGCTTCCTTGTCTGTTTCAGAAGCTTCAGTGGTTTCTAGAGAGTTTCTGCTGCCCATGGGGAAAGGCTTGTTTTCCTCTAAAAACAAAACGGAGAGGATCATGGAGACCAGTCTAGGACTTACCACCTGTCTGGCTTTAAGTCCGGTGTCCCAGGACATGTTAGCTGTGAGCCATGCAGTGAGTTCAGGAGCCCAGTTGTGGGCCTGAGCCTGAACATGTGCAGAATGAGTCTGTTGCAGGTAGCCGGGCCTAGGGCCGCTGAGAAGGCTTGAGCCACTGGCTAGAGAGAAGGAACAGACACGGAAGGCAGGGTCTGTGAACTGGACTTGGGACCAGAAGGGGTGTGGAGTCCACGTAGAGCCACGTCAGCGGCCAGCGCAGGAGGTGCCCACTTAAAGGGTGAGAGAACCCTAATCAGTGGGGTCCCTGGGCAAGTGTTGGCAGGTGCCACAGACAATTGAAGCTCGGAGACAGCTGTGAGCCTGCTCTGCTGTGGGTTGGCTCTGCCCCCAGGCTCACGTTTTCTGTTTTGGTACCCTCGGGAAGCCCAACATGCCCTCCCTGTTGGGCGCATACATTTGGGAGACAAGCCCCGGCCCCCAGTTTGCTTTGTGACTGGGCACAGATGTCTGGTCTGTGGGGGTGGAGACGGATTCTGTGTGAGGGAAGAGCTCTCCGCTCACAGCCTGTGTGTGCCCTGCAGAGGCCAGGCAGGGAGGAGTGAGGACCGGGCAGGTGAGGGGTGAGCACTCTGCTTGAGGAAGGAACAGCCCTGTGAGCCACGTGCCAAGTCCATGCCCGGAGTGCTGGAGGCACAGCGATGGCTCAGGCTGGTCCCCGGCTGTTAGAGTGGACAGATGCTGACGGGCCATGTAGAGCCAGCAGTGCTGTGATGATGGGGAGGCCAGGGGTGTGGGGCAGCGTGAACACATGTCACGTGTGTCTAGAGGACTGGAGGCAGACGGAAAAGGGCCATGGACTGAGGCCATGTCATGGGCTGGGGCTGTGTGATACAGCGTGTGGTGGCTCAGGGACAGCAAAGGGCCCTGCCCGCCCTTGCTGGCATCCTCCCCCGTTTGTCAGCCTGCAGTGTGGAGGGGGGCTTGCAGGGGACATCAGGAGGCACAGCCAGAGGCCTGCCCTGGCTCAAGCCAGAAGCCCTCCCTGCCAAGAGCAGTCGCCCAGAGTGGTGAGGTGTGGGCACCATGGTTGTGGCAGATTGTGCACGGAGAGTCCTCAGCAGCCGGGCTGCCTGCTGGTACCCAGTTGCCATGGCAACAAAGCTAGAATTCCTGCCTAGCAGAGGAGGGTGATGGGTGATGGATGGGCAGGCATAGGATGATGGAATTCCCCACACCCGGCCCCAGGATCTCCGGGGAAAGAGGCCCTGGAGCCCTGGGCCGTCACTTTGTAGATGTTCCTTATTTGCACCAATTACTTTTACAAGGGGATTTCATCCTGATATGTCCAAATAGGCACACAGCACACTGCTCAGTCCCCCTGCTGCTTCCACAACCTCCCCTGTTCTAGCAGCCTGTTTTGTCTCTGGCCATGAAGGACACAGACATTCAGATGCCCTGCTGTGTACCATGGACACTCCTGTTGACCCTGTCAGCAGTCTTGGGTGCAGACTTACTGGACACTAAAGCTCAGAGATGGCAAGAAGCCCTGGTGGGGTCACACAGCTTCCCAGGGGTGCAGCTCTGCTCCTCCCCCTTGGCTTTCTTTTGGTGAATTTCCTTGATAGTGAGATGCACAGGAAAGAGCGCGCAGACAGGCGTCTGCACAGGGACCCAGCTTGAAGGTGCGTCTTTTCCCGTGAGCACCAGGACCACCAGATCGAAGCATGACCGCACACCTGAGGCCTCCGCCTCCTGAGGCTTCCTTCCTCCTTGGGGCAGGGTGGCTTCTCTCCCCTGGGTGGGCGGTGCCTGGCCTTAGTTCACGTCCCCAGACGCGCGCAGTGTGCCCACTGGTGCCGTTCTTTTGGCACGGATGCCTTTGACCCTGATGGCAGCGTTGACCCATCTGGCTGCTGCATGCCACTCGCCCGTGCACACACGTCATCCAAGGCGCTCGGCACGTTTTTGGACCTGTCTTTTGGGGTGCACATCTGCACTTCCGCGAGGGAGAGCTCCTCTTTCCACTGCCCAGTGTGCTTTCCTTCAGGTGTGGAGCCAGCACCTGCCTGTGCAGAGCTGCTTCGTTGGGGCTGCATTCTCTGAACCTCGGGGGATGAGTACTGGGGGGAAAGGAAGTAACCAGAGGGGACCACAAAGTGGGACCAAGACAGGCCGCGTGGGCAGGGGGGAGGGGGAGCTGCCCCCATGTGCCATCGGGCCGTCTGTGGCTCTTCTCGCGTCTTAGCTCTGCACAGGCTTGGGCCTCCACGGGGTCCCTCCCAACAGGAGGTGGCTGGCGCTTCTCAAAGCTCCGTCTGCGAGGGGCCCTCTTGGGCCTTTCCACATCCCAGGGCTGGAGGCCCGGGCCAGGGTGACTTGCGTCCAAGTCTGCGTTTGACTTCTCATTACCCTGGTCCTCTGGTTTATCTTGGATGTGGATGTACTTTTGATTTTCCGTGAGTTTCAATGATTGTTGTCAGGACAGAAGGACTAATTGTCTGTAAAATGCTCCACCCAGATTCCCCCTGGGAGCTTGGTAGTTGCCGCCACTGTCACATGCACGCGTGGGAGGTCTGTGGTCTTTGATCCTCACACCACTTTGGGAGGCAGCTGCTCTCAGTCCATCGTACGGACAAGGAGAGTGAGGTTTCAAGAGGAAAGGAGAGGAGCTCTGGGTCTCAACGTGGGAGAGTTGGGAAGTCCTCATTCTCCCTGCGCCTGTCCTGTGCCACAGGCTGAGGCCGACCCCGAGGTGGAAGTGGAAGTGGAGGTGTACCGGCGGGACTCCAAGAAGCTCCCCGGCCTGGGAGACCCCGACATTGACTGGGAGGAAAGCGTCTGCCTGAATCTCATCCTGCAGAAGGTACAGGCCAGGTGGGGCCAGCTGTCCACAGGCCAGTTGGATAGCGGCCCCTGTGCACGCTGACCAGCGCTCTCTTCCAGCTGGACTACATGGTGACGTGTGCGGTGTGTACACGTGCCGACGGCGGAGACATCCACGTCCACCGGAAGAAGTCCCAGGTGAGCCCGGTCTCCTGGTGGCCGGCCCTCCACTGCCTGGGTCTGTGCTGGCCAGACCTCCTTCCTCCTTCCCACTTCCCTGCCCCCCAGGCCATGAGTCCACCGCAGAAATCCCTTCACCCCCTGAGGTCCTGGCTTACCACGCCGCTCACCCCAAATGCTGCTCCCGCTTTGGGCTGGCTCCCAGCACCGTGGCCCCGTGGCCTCTGTGGAAGGCTCTGGGCCTGCTTTGGGGTGCCTGTCTCAGCCCTTCAACTCTGTTTTCTTCCAGCAAGTGTTTGCATCCCCCAGTAAGCACCCCATGGACAGCAAAGGGGAAGAGTCCAAGATGAGTTACCCTAACATCTTCTTCATGATCGACAGCTTCGAGGAGGTGAGCTGGGCGGGGAGGGAGGAGTCCAGATGAAGGCCAGTGTTGGGCTTGGGGCAAGCCTCATTTTCCATGCCTGTCCACTAAGTGTAGTGACTGATGGATGATGCAGGGAGTCCTGGGTGAGGAAACGCGTCATAAACTCCAACAGTGACTGCCACTGCTGTAAGGGCTGCCCCAGACCTGGGCCCACGTGGAATCCTAGGGCGGCAGACAGGGGCTCTGGACTTCATGAATGGGCGAAGCTGGCCTGTCCCGCTCCCTTCACGGCCTTTCCGAGGCCCCCGGAGGTGGTCCCTGAGCTTGCTTCTGAGCACACAGGGCACCTGGGAGGGTCCAAGGAGAAGCGGCGTGTGTTCCAGGGTCTCTACTAGATCTCATGGCCCTTCAAGCACTGTTCTTTTACTTACCTATCTTGTAGTTTGCTTTTGGGGACAAGGTGTCATTATGTATCCTAGACTGGCCCTCCACTGAGAGCCTGCTTGTATAACAGGCAGCACACACCGCCACACCCAACTCAGATGTTTTCTTGCTTATTTACTTACTTATTTATACCTGAGTTTAAAGTCAAGGATTTGCTAGGCAGGTACTTGACTTCTAGACTATGGTTCTAGCCCTTAACTGGAGTTTTAAAAAAACAAGCACAATGTGGGCTGGGGTTTGGCCTAGTAGTAGAATGCTTGCCTAGCATGGATGAAGACCTGGTTTCAATTCCTTGGCACCACATATACATAGAAAAAGCCAGAAATGGGGCTGTGGCTCAAGTGGTAGGGCTCTAGCCTTGAGAAAACCCAAGGACAGCGCTCAGGCCCTGAGTTCAAGGCCCAGGGACTGGCCAAAAAAAAAAAAGAAGGCACAAGACTTCAAGTGGAGTTTGAATTTGACACATCTCTTAATCACGGTGACCCTTCCATCATTCTCCTCTCCGTCTTTCTTACTCCTTCTCCCTCTCCCTGTGTCTTAGTTCCATTTTTTACTGAATATTATGACTGTATTTGCCCACAATTTCTCATTCTGTTCTTCTATTCTCTTCCTTTTACACCCCTCCAGATCATGACATGCTTCTGTTTCCTAATGTTCATTTTGTTAAACTGAATATGTACACACACACAGTTGAATATGTGTTTACACTTTCACATATGAGAACATATGCACCCTTTGTCTCGCTAAGCTTACTTAGCATCATTTTTTTTCAAGTCCATCCATTTTCTTGTAAATAACATCATACAATTTATCCTGATAGATGAATAAAAGATGTATAAGCTGGGTACTGGTGACTCACACCTATAATCCTGGCTATGCAGGATGCTGAACTCTGAGGGTCACAGTTTGAAACCAGTCTGGGCAGGAAAGTTTTTGTGACTCTTATCTCCACTAAACTACCACAAAAGCTGCAAGTGGAGCTGTGCACAAGTGGTTGGGAGAGTCTTAGCCTTGAGCAAATAAGCTCAGGGACAGCTTTCAGGCCCTGAGTTCAAGCCTCTAGATCAGCACACAAGCACACACACACAAAATCTGCAACATAATGGCCAGGAGTTTGGCCTAGTGGTAGAGTGCTTGCCTAGCATGCACAAAGACCTGGGTTCGATTTCTCGGTACTATGTTCATAGAAAAGCTGGAAATGGTGCTGAGGCTCACGTGGTAGAGTGCTAGCCTTGAGAGAAAGCCCAAGGACACTGCCCAGGCTCTGAGTTCAAGCTCCAGAACTGTCAAAAAAAAGTCTACAGTATACACACACACACACACACACACACACCACATTTTCTTTTCTTTTCTTTCTTTTTTTTTAACTGTATGTCTTTTGGAATTTTCTTTTTTGGTACCGGGGATTGAACCCAGAACATTGCGCTTTGCCCCTGAGCTACATCTCAGCCCCACGTACCACATTTTCTTGATTGTAGAGCATCTGATTTATTTCCAGATCTTGGCAGCAACCAACCTGGTTGTGTGGGTATCTTTACCAATTCCTGATGTGTAATCTTCTGGGTGAATGCTAAGAGTGTATTGCCCAGATCAATGGCAGTTCTGTTTAGTTTTTTTGAGGAATTTCCATATTGGCTTCCATAATGGTTGCACTACTTTACGTTCCCATCGGCAGTGTAATAAGCTTCTTCTCCCCACATCCCAGCAGCGTCGATTCTTTGTATTCTTTTTTTTTTTTTTTTTTTTTTTTGCCAGTCCTGGGCTTGAGCTCAGGGCCTGAGCACTGTCCTTGGGCTTTCTCAAGGCTAGAGCTCTACCACTTGAGCCTCAGCACCACTTCCAGCTTTTTTCTATGTATGTGGTACCGAGGAGTTGAACCCGGGTCTTCATGCATGCGAGGCAAGCAATCTACCACTAGGCCAAACCCCCGGCCCCAGGTTCTTTGTGTTCTTGATCATAGCTGTTCTAACTGAGGTAAGATGAGATCTCAGGGTTGTTTTGATATTCGTTTTCCCTATGGCCAGGGATGTTAAGCATTTCTTTGTGTTTTATTGGCCACTTTTACTACTTCTGAGCAGTAGCTATTTCTTGGCCCATTTATACTTGGATTATTGATTCCTTAGGGATTCAGTTTCTGCAGCTCCCTTTGTAGTTTGCTTGTTATTCCCATGTCAGATGTCTTTTCCCCTGCCCAGGCCATCTTTCCAGTTTCGCTGTGCCATGAGACTTTCCCTTGATGGGGTCCCCTGTGACAACCGTCTCTCCTCAAAACGGGGCTTTCTGAGTGGTCTTTCCCAGAGCCAGCTCAGGCTGCGGACACTGGCCGTCCCTGTCTCCCTGTGTGCCCGTCTCAGGTGTTCAGTGACATGACCGTGGGGGAAGGAGAGATGGTGTGCGTGGAACTGGTGGCCAGTGACAAAACCAACACGTTCCAGGGGGTCATCTTTCAGGGCTCCATCCGCTACGAAGCCCTCAAGAAGGTGTACGACAACCGCGTGAGTGGAGTGGCTCCGCACCCCGGCCCCGCTGTCCTGTCCCACACTGACGTGGGACTGCCACAGCTGGGTCTGCCCCCCAGGGCTGTCGCACGTCCCCGTGTCCTTTGATCCTGTGTTGTCCCCAGCTCCAGGCTGTTCACTCGTGAGGAAAGTGAGCATGCCTCCTGGCCCTAGTTCCCTGGGAGGTGACGGCCAGTAGCACAGTGGCTTCCTCACTGCCACGAGTCCCTTGCATCTGCTGCCTGCCACTGGCAGCCCTCCTGGTTCACTGGGCTCATGTGGTCCCAGGGGCCTCGGGATGCTCGCTCTGGCTGCTGTGTCCCAAGGGAAAGGCCCCCACCGCCACTCACACCGTGTCCTGCCCGCCACAGGTGAGTGTGGCCGCGCGCATGGCCCAGAAGATGTCATTTGGCTTCTACAAGTACAACAACATGGAGTTCGTGCGCATGAAGGGGCCCCAGGGCAAGGGCCACGCGGAGATGGCCGTCAGCCGAGTTTCCACTGGGGACACGTCCCCTTGCGGGACCGAGGACTCCAGCCCTGCTTCTCCCATGCACGAGCGGGTAAGGACAGGGCGAGGGGAGGGGGTCCTGACCCTCTCAGGTCCATCTCCCTCCTCCCGCCCACAGCCCCAGGCGAGGCAGGACTCCTCGGGGTGGGGGGGAGTGGAGGCTGAGGTCTAGAGGTCTGGAGGAGGAGGTGCTCTGGCCCAGGTCCCACAGCTGCGTCTCAGCAGCTGCAGCAGCCAGGCCCAGGCGCTGGCCAGGGTGGACCCGTAACGGCTGTGTGGGGCTTCCCTGGTGAGTCAGCTGCAAGGCCAATGAGCTGGCTTCCCTGCTGTCCCCCAAGTTGGCCAGAATGCACCAAGGCCCTGGGGCCACACTGGCCCATTGCTTCACAGGATGTGTATGTGTTACAGCAGCCCCACGGGTAGGTGTCATCATCCCGCCCCAGACCTGAAAAGCCAGGCAGCGCCCCCGTCATGAGGCTCCCCGGCTCAGCACCCACCTGGACCCTCCATCCCCATGCAGGGAGCTGAGCTCAGGCCACCTCAAACCCAGAAGCTTGGACCGGGCTGGGCTGCAGGCCCAGGACCCAGGCAGGGCAAGGTTCTCTGCCCCCTGGCTGTTTTGTCTCCTTAGAAAAGGGGCTGCTTAGAGCTGCAGGTCCTGGAAAGCACTGGAAAAGGAGCTGCTGTACCCTCCAGTCCTTGTCTACCAGAGACATGGCTCTGGGAGCCAGGGGCCTCCCCGTTCTCAGTGTGAACTGGGGGGACGCGGGGCTGACGGGAGGGGACCTGGACACAGGCAGAGCCCAGCCCCACTGCCCGCGGGTACGGCAAGCTTTCAGCCCCGCGTGTCTCCACGAGGCCACGTAGTGTTTGGTCGTTTTCTGTCCTCTTCTGTCAACCGTTTTGTGTTCTGTGCTCATCTGCCAATGCTGCTTTGTCAGCCAGTGTTTGGGAAGATGGGCGCCATGCTGGCCCGGCCGCTCCCCCTTGGGGTACTGGAGGCACCCATTTCCGAGCTCATTCCGAGAGGGGGCCCTTCTCTACTCCCCGGGGCTCCCCAGGCAGCCGTGCCAGCCTCGGCCTGGCCGGGCAGAGTCTCGCTACTCCCTGTTTGCTGCGTGGCACAGGTGTGACATGGGCCAACCCAAGCATCCATTTCGTCCCTGTGGGGCAGGTGTGGCTGGGAAGGTGAGGTGGCTATGCCCCAGGGAGCAGGGAGGCCCAGGGGAGGAAGTGCCGGGCCCCTCGCTCTCTGTTCTGAGGGCCATGTCAGACTGCATTGTGGTTTCTGGTGTTTGTTTTTATCTTCTAAAACCTTCCCTGGCTCGAGGGACGGCCTGGAGCCCGGCAGCCAGGGCATCTTGGTGGAGGTCGGAGCTGTGACGAGGAGGCCTTGGGGCCCCAGCTCATCTTGCTGCTCCGATTCTTGTTTGCATGGGGAGGAGGGAGGAGATGGGCCAAGTTCCCTCTTCCTGGAACGCCCTTCCCCCCTTCTTCACCTGGCGAACTCCTACTCGTCCTCCAAGACCCAGCTCCAGCTGCGCCTTCTCCAGGAAGCCCGTCCTCGTTCCCGGGCTGTGGATCCCTATCTCTGTGTTCTTGTGTCCTGCTTCCCTTTCTCTGTCTCAGCGGCCAGCATGTGGCCTGCAGTTGCCCTTTGCTAATTCTCTTCCTCCAGAAGACCATGAGCTCCCTGAGGGCAGGGACCCTGGGTGCCCTCCGTGCCCACTGGGCCGGAGTGGATGCAGAGCCAAAAGTGCTCGGAAGGGAAAAGAGCAGCCAGAGGGGAGAACCATTTAGTCTTACGAAAAAGGGCCTGGAAGTGGAGGGCGGGGCTCGTGGGCAGGGCAGAAATGACATGGGGTGGCCTGGGGGGCGGAAGACCGGGGTGCAGTCCCTCCATCAGCCCGTGTGTGGCCGTGGTCCCCGACCGAGGTCAGCAGGAGCCACCTCTGCCCTTTCAGTGGTGCCGCTTCGGTGGCCCAGCGCCTGGGCCCGGAGCCCAGGGTGAGGGGGCACGAGTGACTGGCGCCCCTCGTTTCAGGTGACCTCCTTCAGCACCCCCCCGACCCCGGAGCGGAACAACCGGCCGGCCTTCTTCTCCCCGTCCCTCAAGAGAAAGGTGCCCCGGAACCGCATTGCCGAGATGAAGAAGTCCCACTCTGCCAACGACAGCGAGGAGTTCTTCCGGGAGGACGGCGGTGGAGGTGAGGCCAGGGGCCCGTCCCCCTGCCCCCTCCCCCCTGCCCCCCTCTTCTGCCCCTCTCCCCTGCCCCTCTCCCTCTCTTCAGCCCCCCTCTCCCCTGCCCCCCCTGCCCCCCTCTTCTGCCCCTCTCCCCTTCCCTCTCTCCCCTGCCCCCTCCTCTGCCCCTCCTCCCTCCCCCTGCCCCCTCCGCCCTGCCCCCCTCCGCTCTGCCCTCTCCCCTTCCCTCTCTCCCCTGCCCCCCTCCTCTGCCCCTCTCCCCTGCCCCTCTCCCTCTCTTCAGCCCCCCTCTCCCCTGCCCTTCTCTGCTACCTCTCTCCCTCCCTAACCCCCCTCTCCCTTGCCCCCGCTCCCCTGTCCCTCTCCTCTGTCTCCCCACCCCCTACCTCTGAGCTAGACTGGCAGCATCTCATTCTGGCTTGGCCACTCGTTCAGAAGCACTAGATGGCCAGCTCACGCCTAGGCCAGAGCTCAGCTGGACCATGGAAGGCCTGCCTCGAGCCCTTGCCCCTCAGACTCAGCACTGCCCCCGCCAGGGTTCAGAGTTCTCTGGAATTTTCTGGCACCTAATCAAGGAAGGCTGCTTTTGAGGGCTGCAGCCGGTTTGCAGCGGGAGCTCCGATTCTGGCTTCCTGGTCCTGTGCCTTCTCTGCTGTCTTGGGCCAGTTCTTTCTCTAGAACTTTCTGCTGTGAACATCCCTCAGGCTGCCTGGCCCGCCTCTGCTCTCTGGTGAGCTTGCACTGTCCCATGTCCGCTGGCCTCAGCTGGTGGCCTAGGTCTCTGCCAGGGGTCCCTGAGACCCTCCGTCCCTGCGCCCACCTGCGCCCTTCTCCGCATCCTGTCAGTCATCAGCGCCTCTCATCAGCGCCTCTCACGTGAGCTGGGAGTCCTCAGCCACGGGAGGGAGGCACTGCCCACTCAAGCGTCTGGAACGGCCTGCTGCCACTCTGGCTGTGTGTTTGCCCAGCAAGTGCAAGAGTGGGGGCCCACTTACTGCACAGGCCAAGCCTGAGCCGGGCCCCTGTGGGGGTGCAGCCATCGTCCTCACCCCGGAGTCCTGATGGGGAAGCTGAGCAGCGGGGCCGGGAGACATGGGCTCCAGCCTTGACTGCTCTATGTGGCCTTGGGCCTCTCTGCCCCTACCCCCCCAAGTCCTACCCCCTCCCCCGCAGACTGGTAGCCTCCTGGCTCTGCCTTCCTGGGAGGGCCCCTGGGGCTGCAGGACTGTGTGACAGCTCTGGCTTATTCCAGGCCCACTGGGCCCATGCACTGCTCCTGCCAGGGCCCAGTTCCAGTACCAGGCCGGCAGACCCACAGCAGACTCTGAGCCTTGGGCAGAGAAGCGGGGAGCGCAGGTCCTGCAGCTGGTGGGCCCTGCTGTGCGGGTGTCCGTGGCAGGCCAGGCTTAGGGAGCTCTGGGCCACCACCAGAGCGGAGTTGGCTGGGAGTGAAAGCTTTCCTATGCTGCCCCCACCCCCAACTTGGCCTTCTCCCCTCCAGCCGACCTTCACAATGCAACCAACCTGCGGTCTCGGTCCCTGTCGGGCACGGGGCGGTCCCTGGTCGGGTCCTGGCTGAAGCTGAACAGAGCGGACGGGAATTTCCTTCTCTATGCACACTTGACCTATGTCACTTTGCCGCTGCACCGGATCTTAACAGGTAGTGAAGCCGGCATGGTGGGGCAGAGTCCTGGCCACGTCGCCAAGGCCCTCTGGGTTGTCTGAGTCCGGGTGGCTGGGTTCCCAGGACTGCACCCCTTCTGGAGCCGTGGCTGCTCCCTCCCGCCCCCCGGCCACCATGATTCCTGGCTTGGCTCAGGCAGCCCTGCTGCCCTGACTCCGGCCTTCAGGGCTGGGCTCTGCGCATTCCCCTTCCCCTCGGGGTCTCTTCTGCTTCTTCGCAGGTGACCCCAGCCGCCGCCTGTGTGTGTAGGGGGAGTTTGAATGGGGTGGGGGCTGTGGCTCTGTGGGGCACGGTGGTGGCTTGAGCTTCTTTGTCCCGCCTCCCTCCCACTGCCCTAGACATCCTGGAAGTTCGGCAGAAACCCATCCTGATGACCTAGCGTGTGCAGAGCCTGTGGGGCCCCGGCCCTGCCCGCTCTGGGGGTGCTGACAAGTGCCTACCTGCCACCGCACGAGGTCTTCTGTGACGAGCCAGCGCCAGAGCCACCGCCAGGCAGGGCCACGCGACTCCTGGGGCCTGGGCCAACTCCATGAACACCAGCCCAAACTGAAGTGCCTCGTCGTCCTCCCTGCTGGCTCTGCGCCCCCGTGCCCACCCCGGCACCCCAGCCCATTTGCAAAGAGCCTTCTGTCCCCAAAGAGGGTCAGAGACACCAAGAGGCTGGCAGGGAGCACAAGGGGCTCACGTCCCCCCCACCAGGCCTCTGCGAGTCAGACTGTCCAGGCCTCACGGGAAGCAGCTGGAGGTGTTGTAACGTGTCGGCCCCACCTCCTCCCCCAGTTACCACGTTGTCGCTGTCGGTTGGTGGTTGCCGTGGGGAGACTGGTGGCTTTGCCCTGGACTGTGAATACCTCGCCCCACGCCAGATCCAGATCAGCCTCGAGCTGAGCACACAGGCCCCGAACTTGCCAGAATGGCCTTTTGCTTCCAGCCAAAGAACACCGCCAATACACACCTCCAGTCCCGCCCCGGCCGCTGGAGCCCCAGAGTTCACATTGTGAGGGCAGGCGGAGGCCTGCAGCGGGCGGAGCAGGACCTGTGCTGTGGGGTCTGATGTGGGCTGGGGTTGGATTCTCCAGGAAGGCTCTAGGCAGGAGCACCACCCTCTGGGCCAGTTATTTCCTCTCCCGCTTCCCCCAGCCTGTGTCTTCTGGCTGGTGTGTTGGGCCTGGGCACAGAGGAGCACTGAGCCTTGGCCTTGCAGTGTGCTGGCAGGAGCCGAGGCCCCCGCTCAGCGGAATCCACTGGAAGCTGGGCCTTGTGTTGCAGGGCTCCGGGAGTGTGTGCAGAGGTCCCCTGTGGGCAGAGGACGAGCGGGACCCTGCCCGCCCGTTTCCACTCTGCTGGCTCCAGAAATGGGGACTGCTTTGGGCCTTTCTCTAGATTTTGTATGTTGTTATTAAAAACAAGCTATTGCATTTCATCCTGCCTCAGTTTGCCCACCTATAAATGGGGCTGATATCACTACCTCACTGAAGTCTCCAGGGTCCTGTGCGCGGCTGCCGGGGAGGGGTCCCAGCCCTTCCAGCTCAGATGGGGTTCCGAGGCCTACTTCCTGCTGCTCTGTGGCAGGGAGCAGGGGGTGGGGCCCTGTGCCCCAGGGGCTGTGCCAGCTCCACGCTCCATCAGGGTCATGTGACCGTGTCTTCAGGCTGCAGAGTTGGCCCCTGCCCCGGGCGTTCCAGCGGAGTGCTCTGGGGCACAGCTGTTCTGCCGTGCCATCACCACTTGTGGCCAGCACCGGAACCACTTCCAGAGCTTCTCCTCCCTGGACTTGCTGGGGCCTCAGGAGGAATGTGGAAGGACGGTGCTCTGACATGGGTGGCAGTGCAGTGGCCCTCATAGTCTCAGAGCGAAAAGCCTAGAGGGGCCCTTGGAGCCAGGTCCAGCCCTGAGGCTTGGCTGGGCACTCCTGGCCAGGCCCAGCAAGCTGGGGGGCAGATGAGGGAATGGGAGGATGTGGAGCGTGGGAATATGCCGTGGATTTGCCTGGCTAATCATAACTTGTGGCGCCTGCAGTGAGTGACTCTTTCTATAATGTTCAGACAAGGGGGCCAGCATGGAGTCAGGACGCATGGTGGCTCCAGTGAAGCTGGACCTTCAGCCCTGACCATGGTCTAGACTCCACAGGGCCGCCCCGCATATGTGGTCAGATGCATCTGCTTTTCTCAGCCTAAATCCCCTCCAGATAGCACCCCGGGTTCTGAAGGTAAAACTTGCTCAGAGGTACTTGATACTTACACTGTGAGCTGTCACTTGGAAGTTGGTTTTCCAAAGTAGTGATTGACTTCAGCCAAAATATGAGACCAGGCGTGGTGGGACATGCCTGCGGTCCCGGCACAGGGCGGGGAGAGGCAAGGAGAGGCGGGAGCTGGTGAGCTTGAGGCCAGCCTGGGTCGTCTAGTGAGAATTTGTCTTAAAACTTTTTTGAAGAAGTGATAGGACAATAGGTAATGGTCACCCCAGGGCTCAGAGGTCAGGTGTGACAGAGATTTGCTCCCTAAGGCTGTCTCTAGTTTTCCTGGGGACAGCCTGTCTCCTGTCCAAGACAGGTGTGACCAAAGCATGTGACATGTTTTCAGTAGGAACCAGAATTAGTCCCTAGCAGGAGACACAGCTGTCACTTTGTAGGACACAGAGAAGAAACGTCATGTTCACTTTGATTTTCTCTCAGTTTGTTTTGTATTCAAAGCAAGTCACAGCTTATGAGTGTCTCCACTTAGACTCAGCCCCAGGAGGCTCAGGCAGGCCTGCCCTGTGCTGTGGCACTGGAGCTCAGGGGTCTCCAGAGGCAGCCCGGGCTCGTCAAGGGGAAGTGGCCCAGAGGCCCAGAGCCTCCCTGGGCCCAGCCCCACCTCCAGGCAGCTTTTCTGGGTTCTAGGCCCATGGGTGCTCTGGAGACTGAGGGGCTCACAGGGCTGTTGGGGTTCTGCTCTGGAGTAACCTGCGGCCATGGGAAGACGCTCCTGTGCTTGGAGCCAGCATGGAGGATCTGTTTCCGATGGTTCAGTCACCACCTAGCTAGAAGACTTCCAACGAGTGCAGGCAAAGCTTTGTTCCCATCCAGACCTTCCCATTGTGCTGCAGACAGCGCCCCCTACTGACCGGAACCGTGACTAAACCCGGACCCAGCAGTCCGACAGCGTCCTCCTGGTAGGTTTTTCATAGTTGGTTAAAATCTTTTTTCTTTCTTTTTTTTGGGGGGAGAGGGGTCATGGGACTTGAACTCAGCCTGGCCACTGTCCCTGAGCTCTTCAGCTAAAGGCTACCACCCTACTCCTGGGCCTGGGCTCTTCGGCTTAAGGCTATTGTCCTACCCTTGCGCCATAGCCCCGCTTCCCATTTCGTAGAGGTTAATTGGAGACAAGAGTCTAAGGTCCTTTTGTGCCCGGGCTGGCTTTGAACTTTGATCCTCAGAACTCAGCCTTGTGAGTAGCTAGGATTATAGACATGAGCCACCATGCCCAGCCACCCTGCCTGGCCTGGTTAGTCTTTAGGGGAGCTGAGCAATGGTGGCTTACAACTGTAATCCTAGCTACTCAAGAGGCTGAAATCTGACGATTGTGGCTTAAAGCCAGCCTGGGCAGAAAACTCTGACTCTCACCCATCAGTTAACCATCAAAAAAGCTAGGAGTAGTGTATGGCTTAGGTGTGGCTTTAAGAAAAAAAAACCTGAAGTCCAGGATGGGTGCATATGTGTGCATGTGCTAGCGCTCATGCACGCATGCGCGCGCACGCGCGCGCGCTGCGCGCGCGCACACACACACACGCACACACACACACACACACACACACACACACACACACACACACCCTCCAGAAATATTTAGGGGTTTGATTTCCCATTCAAGTATGTTGACATCATCTGCCTGCTGAGGTTCAGTCTCTGTATAAGAAAGCAAAATAAACTGCTAATGCTAAGCATGGCCGTGCCAACACAGTAGGGACCTGACTAGGACCAAATGCACAGCCTGCCTGAGAGCGGAAGGAGCCTGAGGGAGAGCTGCCTGTAGGCCGGTGGCTCAGGCCCTTTGCAGGGAGGGGGCTTGGAGGAGAACCCCTGGGGACCTTCCTTTCTTTTTTTGCCTTTCTACTAAATGGCTTGGTACAGACATGGCCCAGAGTGACCCTGTGTGGTCAAAGGAACCCTCCAGCCCCAGGGACAGCCACCTCATGTTGTGCACAGCACCTGCAGAAGCCAGGTCCCTCGGGGCCCTGTGGGAGCACGCATGCGTGTGGAGACCAGCGTTCGCTTCTGATTACTCCCGGGACCCCGCGCTCGGCACATCGCTGGCAGGCCAGCTCCTCCAGCACTGCCTCACAGCCTGGACCGTGCTCTTCCTTCTCTGTCCCCCTCCTCCTCATCCAGAAGTTGCCGTGCAAGTAGTGAACCCCAGTGATTTCAGATTCATCCTGCCCGGAAGGGAGATCCGCAGACAATGTGGCAGCCTACCGTGGGATTTCTGTGAAACAGGCTTTGGCGCACATACCATGATGGCCTGCGCTGGCTGTATCAATGTGTTAAGCCAGGGCATTCCCATAAAACCATCGGCCGCTGATGCCATCACCGTGAGGCTGGTTTGTGGACTGTGTTCTCTTACCTTGATTTTGTGTTTCTTTGGAAATTTGCATATTGGATGCTCAATTTATTTTTTCTTCTGGTTTCTTCCTAATCTGTACCTCATCTTTTTGTCTATTATACACATTGCAGGTTCATTGCAGATATTAAAGCAAAGCAAAAAAAAATTCAATGATTGAATTTTAATTTTGTCCCACAGGGTTCTGAAATTTTCTTTTGAAACTTTTACACGAAGTACTGTTTTGACATAAAAAATGTTTGGGCCGGAAACATGACATTTGAAATATGTAAAAATCAATGTTAATAAAATCTTTTTTTTAACTTTTAATGTATAGAGGGGTTACAGTTCTATTCGCCAGATAGAAGGTGCATTACTTCTCACACATGTTATAAAATCTTAAAAAAAAAAATGTTGGAGCTGGGAGTTTGGCCTAGTGGTAGAGTGCTTGCCTAGCATGCACGAAGACCCGGGTTCCATTCCTCAGTGACACATCCATAGAAAAAAGCTGGAAGTGGTGCTGAGGCTCAAGTGGTAGAGTGCTAGCCTTGAGAAAGTCCAAGGACAGTGCTCAGGCCCTGAGCTCAAGCCTTGGGACTGACCAAAAAAAAAAAAAATTGGTGGCTGGGTGTCTGATACCTGTGACCCTGTGCTCTTCCTGGTGGCATCCAGAAGTGGCCCCCCAGTTTGAAGGAGGTGGCCCCAGCACGTGACTCCTGCCCATCCATAGGCTGCTGAGCGAGCAATCCCCAGTTTTCCGGCTGCTCTCTCAGGCTGCTCTTGCCTCTGGGTCACAAGGGAGAGAGGCTGAATGCAGCCAGCCAGTCTTAAGATGGCCTTGGCCTCCTGGTCTGACCCCCTGTGAAGACCTTTGAACCGTGGCCCCCGATGTGTGTGGATGCAACCGGCAGGCACTGCCTCACTCTGGTTTCTCACCAGAACCAGTGGTTCTGCTCTCAGGTTTCGTCTCCTTACCCACGTGGCTTGTCGGAGCCCCTGTCACCTGCCTAGAGGACATGTGACCGACCCAGCTCATTGCATACATCCATGCTGCCTGCAGACCTGTGGTCATCTGTGCTTGGTGTGAAAGCCCATCTGCTGGAAGCCTACACTGGAAAGGGATGGGGAGAGAAAGAGCGGGCCGTCTTCCCTAACACCTCCTCCACCTGCCTCCCTGCAGCCTCCTCACAAGCCAACACCTGAACCAGATTTTTCTTTCCTCTATGTGAGGTCTTTAACTTTGAAATCTTACTTTAATAAGAGATTGCTCAGTTTGAAATAATCATGATTTTTAGTGAACTTGGATCTTTTGAATAACGTTTTGTTCAGGACTAGCCAGTGCCAGACACCAAAGTGGTTCAGTCATTTAGAAGGCCCCCTGCACCTCTTGGGGTGCAGTGGAGTGAGCCAGGTGGATGTGGCCTGGAGACAGTCACAGGCTTGGCTTCTCTAAGCTGGATTTCTTCCCAGGAAATGAGGCAGGGCTGGGTATTGAGGCTACCATAGCTCCTGGCAGCACTGCCAGTTACTGAGCTTCCCCCAGAATGTGTCCAGAGGGTATTTTGGGCATTGTCTCTGGTTGAGTCCTTCCCTTTGCCCCTGTGGGATGGCCTGTGCCAGCCCAGTGGCCGGGGATAACCCCACGGGCTGCAGTAGGGATGGTGGTCGTGTGCTGTGGAGGTACTAAAAGCTGCTGCAACGTAAAACCTGCCGAGGTGGGACTCGGGCAGCACCGCTGCTCCAGCAGCTCACAGTGCTATGCCGTGGCCCACACTCAAGACTGCAAGTTTGTTTTTTGTAGGTCATGGGGCTTGAACTCTAGGAATGGGCGCTACCCTTGAGCTCTCTGGCTCAAGGCTACCACCCCGCCCTTGGGCCTGGGTGCTGTCCCTGAGCTCTTCAGCTCAAGGCTACCACCCTATCCCTTGAGTCACAGCCCCACTCCCTATTTTCTAGTGGTTAATTGGAGATAAGAGTCTCACAGACTTTAGTGTCCGAGTTGGCTTTGAACTTGGAAATCCTGAGCTCAGCCTCCTGAGTAACGACAATTACAGGTGTGAGCCACCAAGCCTGGCCCTTGGACATGTTTTATTCAAGGCTAGTGCTCTGTCACCTAAGCCACAGCGCCACTTCCAGCTTTTTCTGTGTACGTGGTACTGAGGAATTGAACCCAGGGTTTTGTGCATGCTAAGTGAACACTCTACCACTAGGCTATGATCCTGGCCCCAGTTCCAGCAATACTGTGCATATGGTCCCAAGGAATTGAACCCAGGACTTCATGCATGCTAGGCAAGCACTCTACCACTAGGCCACACTTCAGCCAGCCCTCCCCCCACCCACCCCCCGCTTTTTTTTAATACCAGTCCTGGGGGTGGATCTCAGAGGCTGACACTATCCCTAGGATTTTGTGCTCAAGGCTAGCACTCTACCACTATGAGCCACCATTTCTGACTTTTTGCTAGTTAACTGGAGGTAAGAATCTCTTTCCTGCCCAGGCTGTCTTTGAACTGCAATCCTCAGCTCTCAGCTTCCTGAGTAGCTAGAATTACAGGCTTGAGATACCAATACCTAGTCTTTGTAGCACTTGTGTGTGTGTGTGTGTGTGAGAGAGAGAGAGAGAGCATGTCTGTGTGTTGCCAGTTCTGGTGTTCAAACTCAGGGCCTGATCACTGTCCTTGGGCTTTCTCAATCACTTGAGCCACAGTGGCTTTTTCTGTGTATTTGGTACCAAGGAATTGGACCCAAGTCTTCATGCATTCTAGGCAGCACTCTACCCCTAGGCTACATTCTTGGCCACAAGCACTTTAAAAAAAAAAAAAAAAAAAAACTAGGAAATAATTTGTAAACTAAATAAATGCTAAATAGGAAACTTCAAAAAGAATGAGCATAGCTGGGTACCAGTGGACTCAGTCCTAAGTCCCCCAAGGACCTAGGACTACATAGGCCAGGGGATTATGGTTTGAGGCCAGCCTAGGTAGAAAAGTCCATGAAACTTCATCACCAGAATGACCAGATTAAAAAAAAAAAAGACTAGGGGCTGGGAGTTTGGCCTAGTGGTAGAGTGCTTGCCTAACATGCACAAAGACCAAAATTCGATTCCTCAGTACCACAGGACTGGCAAAAAAAAAAAAAGTAAAATTATGGAAACTCAAGACAAATATTCTAAATTGACTAATTTCAAAGCATGTATCCCAATCACTTTGTACCTTAGTTTTAAAGTGTTCTTTTCTTAGCTCAATAGCAGAGACTGACTTGAACACGAATCCCCCATTCACTGCTTCTGCAAGGGAAATCTAAGTTCCCTCGGCCCATCCACGGCTCCAGGTTTCCTGGAGGACTTGGCAGATATCTGAAGTCCCAATAGTGCGGCGCCCGGCACCCCTGACCAGCAGGGAAGAACGGACACCACACGAGGATCCTTCTCGATCACGCTTTATAATTGAAGAGCAAACTCGGTTGAAGGGAAGGCTTGAAGCAGAGGGGCGCGGGGCAGGGAAGTGCAGCTGCTTATAAACAATCAAGGAACGCGGGACTTTTTCCATTGGCTGCTGTGCTGCTAAGGTCATTTTAAAACTCGGGATTGGTCAGGCCTCTGACGTCATACGCGCAGACGCAGCGGAGCGAGCAAAGGCTCTGCACTCACACACCCACTAAGGGGAACTAAGAAATTTGTATACAATGAGCGAGGCAGGGGACAGGCGCCGTCTTGGCTGCTCCGGCTCCCCACATCTCCCCCTTTCTGTTTTAACGCAGCAGGCCAACATACCTGTTGTGAAGAGAGTAGAGGTGCTGTCCTCCAAAGTAAAACTTGAGGTCCTACTCTAGAGGAGTGACCCAGGCGGCCAACCCTGGATCCCTCCCCTCCAGGTCCTCTTTTCCCTTTGTGGAGATGGGCTAGGGGCGCAGACCCATATGCTGACGCACATGCTCTCCCTGACCTGTTAGGGTCAGGAGTGGTACTTTGTCCATCATTTCACAACTCTTGACTGCCTATACTCCTATTCCTCGTGCAATAGACTAAGGTCTTGAGGGTGCAAAGGCAGTACAGGGCAGTTTTAGTTGGCCTTTAAAGCTGCAAGCCAAATTTTGGGGGAGTGTCCCTGCTCCAAGGCAGTGAGTGCATGAACAAGCATTGCTCTCTCTCTCTTATTGCGAGACCTCATTCAGCAGAGCAACCAAAGGCTAAAGACACAAAACCCAAAACAAACTGCAACAAACATTCACAGGAACTGGAACAAATGTAGGCAACGGCTCCAGCATTGACTCAATTTACACTCTATGGCAGAACAATTTAAAATAATCAGCGCGACCCAATTTTTGAGAAACCAGCCTAACACAGAAGGACAGATTTTTTGACAGGGTAAGGCATAGGGAACCTTGCAGTCCTAGGGAAGTTGCAAGGAAGAATTGGTGGCACAAAGGGGAAAAACGGAAGAAGCATTAGTCACAGGCATTGGTAATGGAAAGGTCTTCATCACTGCCCACATCGTCCTTTCTTTGTTGCTTTTTCCCTTCTGTCTCTTCATCCAAAGTCGTGGCAGCAGAAGAATTATTAACAGGATTATTCCCAGGATTTTGTTTCGCATCATCCTCTTTAGGCGTCTGATTTTCCTCCAATATCCTTACGAGGCGCTGCGGCACCCAATGGGGGGATTCCTGTCCCTGTGGAAAAACACAAACAGCTCCCCTGGATCTCTGAATTACAGGATCCGGTCCATACCATTTGTTATCAATAACATTTTTCCACATTACTTTTTGTGTGGGTGGTATTGCCATTTTTCCAGCATGCCTATCAGCAGCTGATTGTCCATTGTCATCCACTGTTACATAATTTAAGGTAAACAGTGCAATGGCCAGCCTTTCTCTGGGGGAGGCATCTCGGCCTATTCCCTCCTTTTGTTTAAATAAAAGTTGTTTAAGAGTCCTATTGGCGCGTTCCACAATTCCCTGACCCTGGGGATTGTAAGGGAGGCCAGTAGAATGAACTACCTGCATTTGAGTGCAAAAAGAGCGAAATCCGGCAGAGGCATAAGCAGGGCCATTATCTGTTTTCAATTTTAATGGTTTTCCCCATGCTGCCCATGCTTCCAAGCAATGAACTTTAACATGGGACACCCTTTCCCCTGTAAGGGCCGTGGCATGCAATATGCCAGAGAAAGTGTCCACTGAAACATGAACATATTTTGTTCTGCCAAACTCAGGCACATGAGTAACATCCATTTGCCATAAGGCATTAGAGCAAAGGCCTCTAGGATTAACTCCAATTATGAAAGAGGGATGATATACTACACAAGATTGACAAGCTTTAACAATTTCTCTAGCCTGTTGGCGTGAAATGGAAAACTTATAACGAAGGGTTTTTGCAGAAACATGATAAAGTTGATGAAAATCTCGTGCTAATTGAACAGAATTATGGGAAAGGCCCACCAGGGCTCTGGCAGTCAAATCCACTAAGGCATTTGCCTCTGACATGGGACCAGGCAAGCCAGTATGTGCCCGAATATGACCAATGAAAAAAGGATTTTTCCTTTGTAAAATTAAACTCTGAAGTTGAAATAATATATTTGAAACTGTACTGCTACCTTTTATGGAGGCTGCGACTTCCAGGGATGCCACTGCATTAACTACATATTGTGAATCAGAATATAGGTTAAAAGGCTCAGGAAATTTCCTGAATACTTCTAAAACTGTTAGACATTCGACTACTTGTGGAGTTTCTGGTTGAAAATTTAAAGTTACTGGCTCTTTTCCTTGAACTACATAGGCACCTCGGCCTGTTTTTGACCCATCTGTAAATATAATTAGGGCATTACTCAGAGGCAGTTTTTTCGTAACTTTGGGGAAATACACCCAATCTTCACGCACAAAATTCAGCAGTGGATGTTTGGGATAATGATTGTCAATTATATTTGGAAAGGAGCACACCAAAACTGCCCACCAGTCAACAGAGGCAACCAACACTTGTACTTGTTGCCGGGTATAAGGAATAATTAGCTTGTCAGGAAATTTTGCAAAGTGAGTCAAACACGCCTTGCAACCTGTAAGAGCTAGCAAAGCAACTAATTCTGGAAAATACTGAATAGTTTTTAAGCCATAAGAATTTCCATGCAGCCATAACAATGGGCCTTCTTGCCATAATACTCCTGTAGGATAATTTTTTGTTTTAAATATGCACAATAAGATTGGCGCTGATGGATTTACACGCAAGAGTTGTGCATTTTCTATGGCCTGTTCAAGACGCTGAATGGAACTCTTAGCCTGAACAGTCAATTTTCTAGGTGAAGTAACATCCGGATCTCCCTCCAATAAGGAAAAGAGGGGCAACAATTCAGAGCGAGGGACATTAAGAAAATTTCGGACCCAATTTACGTCCCCCATTAATTTTTGAAAATCATGAAGGGTATGCAAATGCTTCGTTTTCAAGACGACCTTTTGGGGTGTCACAGCTATGGGAGAAATTATGGAACCTAAAAACTGAACCTTTTCTGAAAATTGCACCTTTTCTGGTGCCAAGTTTAAGCCTGCCTTTGCAAGAAGTTTAGACAATTTACTAAATACTTGAAAAAGGATATTCTGCTCAGGGGCAGCTATTAAAATATCATCCATATAATGAAGAATTCTAACAATGGGAAATTGCTGTCTCACAGGGAAAAGAACTGTGTCAACATATAGTTGGCATATTGTAGGGCTATTAGCCATTCCTTGTGGAAGAACCCTCCACTGAAATCGCGCATCAGGTTGTTCATGATTAACAGAAGGCAGGGTAAAAGCAAAACGTTCTCTATCCCTGGGATGCAAAGGAATAGAAAAGAAACAGTCCTTAATATCAATAGATATAATGGGCCATCTTTGGGGCAAAGCAGAAAGCAGTGGGAGGCCACGTTGGACTGACCCTAATATTTGCATTTGAGCATTAATGGCTCTGAGATCATGTAATAATCTCCACTTGCCTGAGGCCTTTTTAATAACAAAAATAGGGGTATTCCATGGAGAAACAGAAGGCTCCACATGTCCAAACCTTAGTTGTTCCTGTACCAATTGAGTTATAGCCTCCAATTTTTCTTGGGACAGGGGCCACTGAGGCACCCACACCGCTTTATTTGTTAACCAGGGTATGGGTGTTGGACTGGCAGAGGCTAAATTTTCAGTGACCCCCAAGAAAAACCCAAACCTTGCTTATCTCTATTGGCTACTGGCTCCACAGGGGCATGCCGGCCCTGTAAATATTTTCCTAACCCACCAGTAGGGACAAAGCCCTGATTTTTCAATATAGTCTGTGCCGTTGAAGAATAATCAGTAGTTAGAATTAAACCCATTTGCTGTTGGATATCCCGGCCCCACAAATTAACTGGGACCTGGAGGACAAACGGCTGAAATTTTCCTTTTTGACCCTCCTTTGTGGACCAGGTCAACTGTTTTGCGCTGACCCGAGGAGTATCTGCATAACCTAAACCTTGCAGGGTTTGTGAAGAGAATTGTAGGGGCCATGTCTTTGGCCACTGAGTTATTTGGACGATACTCCGGTCCGCTCCCGTGTCCACCAGACCATTAAAGGTCCTTCCTTCAATTGTTAATGTTAACATGGGACGGTTATTTAAGGCCATGGACAAGCAGACAAGGTCTGCTCCTGAGGTACTTAAACTTCTTTCCTTTTCTTGCACTGGGGAAACTTGATGATGGGAAGGCACTAAGATTAATTGAGCAACTCGATCTCCAGGAGCCACTGAAATGACCCCTCGAGAGACTGAACAGAGGACTTGGATGGCTCCCCTGTAATTAGGGTCAACAACTCCAGGGAACACTACAAGGCCTTTCATAGTATTGGAAGCGCGTCCCAACACTATTCCCACCATATTTTCAGGGAGGGGGCCCATTAGGTCAGTAGTTATGAGTTGAGCCCCCATGTCCTCAGTTATGACCACTCCTGCGGTGGCACGGAGGTCCAGCCCTGCAGATCCTGCGGTTGCTCTGCGGGAACAAATGGCTGTTGGAGATGAGGTGAGGGCCTCTGATAAGTTTCCTGGCACCGAATCCCCTGATTTTGCGGGCCCTGGGGCAATGGGCCCCTCTGCCCGTTTTTTGGCTCCAAGGCCTGAGGTTGTGGGATAGGCTGTCCATTCACATCTTTAACTGATCTGCACTCATTTGCCCAATGTTTTCCTTTTTTGCATCGTGGACAAAGTCCCGGTTCGCGAGGGGGCCTCTGCTTTGAATATTTTAAATTGGGACATTGCTTCTTAAAATGTCCTGGCTTTTGACAGTTGAAGCATAGTCCTGAATTAATTCTAGTGGTCTCAGCTACTGCAGCAACAATTTTATCCAAGCTCACAGGGGCTCCCACCTCCCGGCAGGCCCTAATCCAATCTTGTAAGGGCTTATCTCTTATAGGAATAATAGCCTTTTGGCATTCAGGGAGGCTTTGTTCAAAAATAATTTGTTGGATAAAAAGCATGTGATCCTCTAGGTCCCCAAATAATTTATCTGCGGTCTCTAGGACTCGCCCAACAAAGTCTGTAAAAGGCTCGGTAGGTTTTTGAACAACTTTAGTAAGGTTACCACGGCGCTCCCCCCGACTGGCAAGGGACTTCCAAGCCCTGTAAAAAATATTATTAATTTGTTGATAGACTTCGTTAGGATACCCAGTCTGGTCCGCTGCATAAGGGCCTTTTCCTAATAACATTTCAGCTGACCAGTGAGGACAGCCCGCCAGTACATTCTCCCTATGTCTGGCAGCGGCCAAATCTGCTGCGGAAGCACAATAATCAAGGTACTGGCCATGCGTCAAGCAAGAACGTCCAACCTCATACCAGTCCGTTGGAGTCATGCTGGTGGTCTGCAATCGACGAACCAGTGCAATGGTATAATTTGCAGAATGACCATAATTTTGTACAGCGGCCATGAGATCCTTTAAAGCTTTATAAGAAACTGGCTCAAAAACTCTCTGTCCCGTAATGGGATTTTCAAAAACAGGAAAAGCAGAGGCCAACCGAGACCAGGTGCCGGCTTTGATAAAGGAACTTCCCTTTTTTGGGATGTAGGGAGGCGGGGCAGAAGGGGCAGGTCGAGCCTGGCCATTGTCTGCACCAAATCCTCCCCTGGGGCTGTATCTGTCAGCCTCATACCTGGCAGCCTGTTCCCGTAACTCCTCCTCCTCCACTGAACTTTGTTCCTCCGGGGGCCCTTCCCCCTCATTATCTGTGCTTTGATCTGACTCTCCTGCATCCTGATAGAGGGAACTCCTTGGTCCCTCCTGTTTTTTCTTTTCTCTTCTCTCCTCCTCCTGCACTGTACTTTGTGAGGGCTGCAGTCCCTCAATTCCATTCTTTTGTTTTCTCTTACATTTTACCCCACTCTTGGTGGTCCCTCCTTCCTTGTACGATGACTCCGAGAGACTATCCTGGTGCTTAATTAATACCTTCCTCCCTTCTTTAATAATATCAGTATTTCTGCCCTCCTCCAAACAAGCGCGCACCATTCTCCATATGGGCAACGTGGCGCGGGAGACCCCTCCCTTTTCTAGAGCTCTATTCAGGTCCTCGCCTAATATATCCCAACAGTCCAGTGAGAGATCTCCAGACTCCGCAAACCATGGGGCGTGTATCTCAATATCTGTTAACACTCTATGTATTGTGCCGCGGGAAATTCTCAGCCCACGCTGTTTAAGAAGGGCCTGTAAGGGGGCACAGAAGTCCCTTATACGACACACACTTCCTAAAGAGTTACCCATACTGATGTTTAAAGACCGAGTTAACACAAACCACAGAGGAAGAACGATAACAAGCACCCAGACAAAAACTTCTCAGAACAACATACCTAGAAGGAGTCCTCTTCACGTGTCAAGTTCTGGATCCTCTTCGGCCCCTCCGCAGGTCCCGGGTTCTCGGCACCAGTTGCGGCGCCCGGCACCCCTGACCAGCAGGGAAGAACGGACACCACACGAGGATCCTTCTCGATCACGCTTTATAATTGAAGAGCAAACTCGGTTGAAGGGAAGGCTTGAAGCAGAGGGGCGCGGGGCAGGGAAGTGCAGCTGCTTATAAACAATCAAGGAACGCGGGACTTTTTCCATTGGCTGCTGTGCTGCTAAGGTCATTTTAAAACTCGGGATTGGTCAGGCCTCTGACGTCATACGCGCAGACGCAGCGGAGCGAGCAAAGGCTCTGCACTCACACACCCACTAAGGGGAACTAAGAAATTTGTATACAATGAGCGAGGCAGGGGACAGGCGCCGTCTTGGCTGCTCCGGCTCCCCACACAATAGTGCCAGGCCCACTGGCCAATCCCATCCTGATTAATGAAGCAATCCACTGGGAAGCCTAAGGCTGACTCTGTGGCCCCAAGACACTCAAGTCTCTCTCACTTGCCTCCGAGTAGACCTGTCATTTCAGGAAGTGTCTGGACAGTGTGTGTGGTGGTCTGCCGGGCTTGTGCTGGTAAGACAGAGAGAACTATGAGAGGAAAGCATCAGACACGGTGATTTCTTCACTTCCCATTTATTCACATTGACGGATTGTTACACTTCTCAATAGGATCGTTCAAAAACTAGTACAAACTGAGATTTTATTGGTGGACAATTCAAGGTGTTTTAGTTTTAGAAAGCAGTTCCCTATTTGAAATCAAAAGCAAACAATTTATCCACCTGACTGCGGAGAAGTTTCACACTTCCCTTACAATGGCATCTGTAAGGAACGGTGGAACGGACAGCCCCCGTGCTCTGCACGCAGGCCTGGAAACCTGCCCAGGTCTGAGGAGCTCCTGACTGCCACAGGCCCTGCGTTCTAGCCTGTTGTTCTGACTGCCACCTTCAGAATAAGGAGACTTGGGTCCAGAGTGGGCCACTTGGTCTGCAAAGCTTCTAAAGGCATCAGGCTAGCATCTGACTCAGGAACTATTCGCCTGACATGCTCAGAACAAGCCTGGTATCTTTAGCCACATGGAGAAGGCTCTCAGTGAATATGTCTCTACAGTTCTAAGAGTAAAAGGTAGAATTGCTTCCCTCCACCTATCACAGGTAGTTGAATTATTTTTTTGGCATGCAGCATATAAAAATATGATTTACAATTGAGATTGTAGAACAGAATAATCGTCCTGAAGAAAAGCAGTCCACAGACAGTCCGACTTGAGCCACTAAGTAAAACACAATCTAAAGTCCTTTAAAAACCCTGGATGTGTTTCCAGTGTGCGATGCTAAAAAGGAAGACAGCAGAACTCAATTTTTTGCTTCCTGGGAATGTGCAAACGGAAAGACTGACACCTGCTTCTGGGAAGAAAGGCCGCGGGACACTTAGTGTTCGTGAAGATGGACTTCCACTTAGAATATTTTTAAAAAGGCATCTCATTTTAGGCCCCAAATCTATGATACAACTCGAGAGACTTAAACTTTGAGCAAAATTTCACTTCACATTAAACATTTTAAAACTGCTACCATTGTATTAAACTAAAACTAACATCACTACGAGAGTCAATTCACTGCTAACAAAGACGGGGAAAATACAGGGCGGCCCTCTGCCCCTTCCCCCAAGTAATGAGATACAATTACAACAAAACCTACACATTCAGATACTTTCATATGGATAAAGTGGGGAGCAACAAGTTCCTAAAGCATCAGAGATGAAGGAAATGTCACATTGTGAATTATGGTATACAGATCACATTTTCCCCTGTAATTTTCACCTCAACAGTGATACTCTTAGCAGCAGACAGTTGCAGGGAATGTCAGGAAAAAGGGAAACCACACATATCCAGCAATTTAAAAGTAACCTGGGGGGGAGGTGGAGGGGGACGTCCAACCCTAACCCCTCTTACTATTTTTTTTGTAAATACCCACTGCACACGCATGTGCGGCTAGACTGTAATGTTTTGTGTTCCCTTCCTCTGCATTTAAAAAAAAGTTATGGGCCAGGCACTTGGTGGCTTATGCTTGTAATCCTAGCTACTCAGAAGGCTGAGATCTTAGAATCATGGTTCAAAGCCAGCCTGGATAGGAAAGTCTGTGAGACAACTCTAATTACAAAAATAAACAAAAAAGCTGGAAATGGAGCTGTGGCTCAAGAGGTAATGCTAGCCTTGAGTGAAAAAGCTAAGGGTCAGTGCCCAGGTCCTGAGTTCAAGCCCCAGTATCAGCACACCAAAAAGGTTTAAGATGGATCTCTCTTGTAAGTAGGACAGGGCTGGTACTATTTTTAGAGTATCAACCACTTCCTTATTATAAATTAACCAGCGAAGTCACAAGCACTCTAAGTGACAGACACCAACCAGAGCTAAGAGCTGGAGCAATCCTACTGACCAAAGCCATACATGGCCAAACTCTCACAAAGGGCTTGGAACTAGCACAGGCAACCTAACATCTCACGGGACACGTCCTGCCACCTTCCATCTGAAGGTAGCCAGGTGCCCGCAACACACTCCACATCTAACACCAAAAGACTGCAGTTCCCAAAGCCACCGTCCCATCCGGCCACTCTGCCGCCTCTCTTGTCAGAATAGTGACACAGCAGAGAAGCAAGCGAGCAAGCAATCGTGACCACCAGCAGGGCCTGAAAGATCTGGAGCCAGCATGGCACAGCAACCAACCGAGATGCACACCTGGTCTCTTTTCTGCACCGTCTGCAGACAGCAGTGCTTCACATGGCTTTTGTCCAAATGGACTCAAGTATCTCATTTAAAAAAATAAGTGCGTAAGTCCGATAGCAAGTGCACGCTACACTGCTAAGTTAAAGGCAACATTCTCAGACACCACCTTCTTTCCCATCGTACTCTGTCTGCTGGTGAATTCAACGGCTCTTGTGTATGACATTTACGCAGCTTCAGGTCTGCGGGCCCATGGCATCGATGGCTGTGTACCCCACTTCCTGCTCAACACGGCTTCACACTGACTTTTTCATAAGGATTTATTTTTCATGGTCTAGAAATGATATACCAAATTTGTGCTTTTAAAAACCCATTCCTGGCACCCCCCCTTCCACTCTGACTTTGGGGCTGAAGCAACAGAACCTCACAAAACCCACACCGCCACCTCTGATCGCCTGGTTTACAATGAGAAGATCCTGAACTCTGGTAGAACAGGGTTAAGGGTGGCATCCGCAATCGGGGCATGCTTAGAAGTGACAGCGCAGGGGACAGCAACAGAATGAAGCAACGACAAACACCATCACAGCGCGGCGGCATGGTCCATTTGGTGGTGTACACGGGTGTGGGCGGAAGGCCACCTTGAAGCCTCACCAGTTCAGGGAGAAAACCCTGAGCCCCACAGATTAGCAGAAGGAGTTAAAATCAGTACCCTGATTGCAGTCCATTAAGAAATCACTTATGCTTAGTTTAATCAATAAAGGAACATTAAAAAAAAATCTCCCTAAAATTCCCAAAGTATTTTGCAATTAGTTCTTAAGAAGGGAGAATAGGTGTGTGACACTTAACTTGGAAAGGTTTTATTGGCCTTAATCTTCCTCACAAAAGTTTTGAAGTTGTCTAGAAGTCCCTAGAATGTCAAAGTAGGAAGGAAAGCGAGGCGGGGCGGCGGGAGGCCGCGGCCCAGCGGGCCCCAGGCTCACACCCCCTTCTTCTCCAGGAGGATTTTGTGCAACTCGTCAGCATCCTCACTTGTTTTCACCCGAATCAACATGGGAACCGGGACAGTGGCGTTCTTCTCGTCCAGTGGCGGGTTGGGGACACAGACAATCAGCACGTTGTTCTTCCCTGTCCGGGAGCATGGCATGCTGGGTGGAACCAGGACGTTGAGCAGGATGTTGCCTGCAGTGAGACAACGCGAGACACACCTCAGAGACCGACATCATAGGGCTCAAGAAAGGAGCATGGACAGGCTCTCGGATACACCCTGCATCCAAGACTGGAAGCCCACCAGGCTCCGGTGGCTCACACCTGTAATACTAGCTACTCAGGAAGCTGAGGTCTGAGAGCCACAGACTTTTTCCTCTGATGAACCACCAAAAAGCCCCAAGTAAAGCTATGGCTCAAGTGAAAAGCTAAGGAGCAGCATCCAAGCCCTGATTTCAAGCTCCAGGACAGACACCTTAAACAAATATGTCACTGAGGCCAGCAAGGACTGCTGGTAAATCCACATTCTGGAACTATACCGACTAGTCAGGCCACAGGAAAGAAAAATGTCTTTGGGGAGTTTCCTGCAAGGCCTGGGAGGCTGGCACTCTGTCCACAATGTGTGCCACCCCACCCTCCTCTGCCCTCTCCAGAGCTGAAGCCAGTGAGGGAAAGACTCCAGCTGGGCGGTCCACGAAGCCCGGTCTCATTCCCCGACCCAACTACAGCCCTCTGTACAGCTCCTCAGCAGTAACACTCAAATGACGCATTTAAACAAGAAAAAAGGCACTCACCTAGGTTGGTATCGGCCCGCACTAGCAGCTGCGTTTTCTGATTTGCTGTAGGCTTTAGATGCAAGGTGCCCACACCTTTCTCTTTAAATTCATTGTCTTTCTTGTAAAATAGTTTACACCTATGGAGAAAAATAAGCATAACCCCAATTCAAGGACAAGCAGTCTTCTCCCAGCCAGGATGCCGCTCGTGCTGAATCAGAGTGGAAAGCAGTCTACTGCTGGTGTGGGGTGGGAAGCTAGAGCGCGCTCGCACGTCTCGCCCTGGCTGAGGACAGACAGCAGCACACCCACACCACAGCGGCCCGCGAGTCTCTGCCGTGCTCTACTTTGCCAAGTTCTCTTCAGAGACCCTTCCCAAAACAGTGAGTGAGGAAATATTCTCAGGCAGGGCCACTGCATCGAGACGCTAAGGATTCATGCCCCTGGGTCCCCAGCCCCAAGTTGTTTGCCTGCCACCAGAACCACTCTCTACTCATCTCACTTACTCTGACTAGAAAAAAATTGGCAGTCACGGTCTCTCTCTCTCTATGTCATCCAGGCAGTTGAAATGAAAGAAATTGTCAGCGCCTTCCAAGCTTTCAAAATGTCACAAGTTGTGGTGATTTGTTAAAGGAAAACCTATTGACCAATGGTTCTACATTTTTTCTTAAGAAACATATCCTAGGGCTGGGAGCATGGCCTAGTGGTAGCATGCTCGCCCAGCATGCACAAAGCCCTGGATTTGATTTCCCAGAACCACATACACAGAAAAAGCCAGAAGTTGCACTATGGCTCAAGTGGTAGAGTGTTAACCTCAAGCAAAAAGTGTCCAAGGACAGTGCCTAGGCCCTGAGTTTAAGCCCCAGGACTGGTGCAAAACAAATAAACAAAACAAAACAAAACAACAACAACAAACAATGCAGGGAGTTTGGCCTAGTGGCAGAGGGTTTGCCACTATGCATAAAGACCTGAGTTTGATTCCTCCGTACCACATACACAGAAAAAGCTGGAAGTGGTGCTGTGGCTCAAGTGTTAGAATGCTAGCCTTGAGAAAACCCAAGGATAGTGCTCAGGCCCTGAGTTCAAGCCTGGGACTGGCAAAACAAAAAACAAAAAACCCATAACACAGGAAGCTTCCAATCAGGACAAATGTTATTTCATTAAGTACCTTTGTACATGGGGCTAGGAGCTTGGCCTACTGGCTGAATGCTTGCCTAGCATGCATGAAGACCAGGGTTCGATTCCTCGGTACCACATACATAGAAAAAAAAAAAAACAGGAAGTGGTGTTGTGACTCAAGTGACAGCTCTAGCCTTGAGAAAGCCCAAGGACCATGCTCAGGCCCTGAGCTCAAGCCTGGGACTGGCCAAAAAAAAAAAAAAAAAGAATCCTTGTACAAAGTAATCTCATTTAGTTAGGGAGATCAAATTCCCCTTCTAACATTTTTCTTGAAGAGGTAACTCTCGTTTCAAGTTAGCCCACAAACACGCCTGTAGCCCTAGCTACTGCAGAGGTGGAGGTCAGGAGGGCTGTGTCCAAGGGCAGCTTAGATGAGTTAATAAAGCACAAAGAGCAGGGGCATGACTCGTGTGGCAGAGCATCTGCCTGGTAGGTGTGAAGTAAATTTAGATTCCAATACCACCAAAATTAACCAAGATTTGCAAAAAAGACTCAACCCAAACCAGCTCTCAGCACGCGAGGAGCCACGTCCACCAGGAGTCGATGCTTCCTGTAGGAAGCAGGAACGGGGAGACTTTCTTGGAGGCGAGCAGGGGGGTGGGCGAGAGAATGGAGAAGACAAGAGGGATCACAGAAACAGTCATGTCTGAAGCACTGTCAAAGCCGAAGTCATAGGAAGTACGGAAGACGCCAGATGTGTCCACTTACTTTTTGGAGTAGAAAGCATCTTCTTCCTTCACTTCTGTCACCACCACCTTGGGGGGCTCGTCACTGTCCTCCTCGTCCCCACCTGGCACAGAACAACCACCTGGTGAGCCCACACCAACACTGTACCAAGAGCAGGGGCACCTGCACACACCGCCCTTTAAAATAAATCCCCTATCAGAGCTGAGCCCTCAACAGACAGGAGACCTTGGCTGTCTTTGTGGGCTGACATGATGCCCTGCACGGCGGGCTCCATCTGATTCAGCAACTCTCTGATCCCGCAGCTGCCAGCACAAGAAAGATGGTGTGTTCAGTTAGGGAATCCTGGCCAGCGTAAGGGAGAGCCACCAGGCAGACAGGCAGACAGGCACTGAAGACACAAGCAGCTGAGCATGGTCTGCTCCCCACAGGCCCAGGAGAGCCAAGAATAGGGGACAGAGGCTGCGTGTAACCTAGCTTTCGGGTTATACACACAACACATGCATGGACACAGGACCTTTCTGGAGGGAGGCTGCGTGTACAAGCTGAGGACACTGGGTTTATGCCATGTGATGAAGTCTTTATTGTCACAGACAAGTTGCTTATCTAGTCAAATCTCCAAAATATAAACCAACTCAGTGCACATTCACGCCGCTGAACTTTTTAAATGAAAGTTCTAAAATGTTAAATGGCTGCTTCTCTGTGCATGTTTGGGAAGGGTTTTTTTTGTTTTGTTTTGTTTTTGGGGGGGGGCGGCTGTGCTAAGCCTCCCGCACTTTAAGCCAACTGTTTGTCACTGACTGGTACCTCTAGCCTCTCTAAGTTTTGTGCTGATACTGGGCCTTGAACTCAGGGCCTCTTGCTTGCTTGGCTTTCTTAAGAAAAATGGCTTTATTATTTCATTTTTATTAGTTTACATTATCTGCACAAGTGGCTTCAGCTGGTCTGCACTTTGAACAACTTGCTCTAGTAAACCTCAAGCCCACCTCCCTCTTTACACAGTCCTTAGTGGGTTTCATTGTGTTATTTTGACATAATGTTGCCAGCTTTTTGCTGGACAATTAGGAATGGAGTCTCTAAGGCTTCTTTTCTGCTGACTATGAACCCTGATCCTCTGGATCTAACCCTCCTGAGTAACTCAGATTACAGGCATAAACAACCCACCAGTGCCCGGCTTCATTTTCTAATCTTAATCCCGTAACAACCCTACAGAACAGGCTTGATACTGCTCTAACCAGTGTAATACATACAATGCAATGTCAGATCCACCCCCAAAGCCTGGGCTTTCTCCACTAAAGCAAAACTTACACACGTAAAAAATTTACTAGGGTTGGGCACTGGTGGCACACACTTGTAATCCTACCTACTGAGGAGGCTGAGATCTGACCACAGCAGCACAAAAATCCACAAATATGTGAGACTCTCCAATTCGAGAGCAATAAAGCTGGAAGAGGAGCTGTGGCACAAGTGGTAGAGCACCACCTTGGAGGAACAGCTCTCTGAACATGAGGCCCCGAATTGAAGTCCCAGAACCAGCAAGAGCCAACACAGAAACCTCACAAGGACAAGCCTTGTTTACCTTTGCATTCGTTACTAGCGCCTTCTGCTTGGCTCTCCGAGGTTTTAGCAGGAAATGGCGAAGAAACGGATTTGCTCTGAGTAGTATCTTTACTAAAAAAACCGGAGTTTCCAGGGGTAAATGAAAATCCAGTGAGGGACCCAGAGCTCGTTAAGCCCAAAACTGAGCTGTCGACTTTCTTGCCGAAGTTGAACGAGGCACTTGCTGCTCCTTGTCCAGGGTCTACTTTCTTTTCAGGCTCAGCCTCCCTCTTCTTTTCTAACGTGGTCTCAGCCTGACTGCTGTGAAACAAAAACGTTCCCTCTTGCTGTAGCTTCGGTGACCCAAATGAGGGGGGAGGTGGGGCCTGAACTGACAGCCCTTTGGCCTCACTCTCTGAGTTACTGCTGCTGCTCTCGTGCTGCTCCTCAATGGCGGCCAGGTACTTTTCGTAGTCCTTGAAGATGGGGGTCAGGTCGCAGAGGGGGTTCGTGTCCACGTGCTTCACGATCCAGTCCCGCACGGAGCAGTTGAGGGAGGCCAGCTGCTCGCGGTAGGTGCTCCCCGTGCCAGCTTTGGTGGAGCAAGAAGAGGAAGAGGAGAAGGACGAGGAGGAGGAGGAGGGCTGCGCACCTCTGCCGTTAGACTTGGGGTCTGAAATGTGTTTATCCATTTTTATGGGGCCATTTACAGCAAAAGAACCTAGAGAAAATTAAAGTTTGGACAATGTATTTAGAAGCTGGTGTACACCATAGTCTTTGGTTTTGTGTGTGTGCTAGCATCGGTGTTTAAACTCGGGGCCTGGGAGCTGTCCTGTGGCATTTTCACACCGAGTAGGGAGTAACCTGAACTCAAAGTGCTTCGCTACTCTGGCTCAGTGAAGACTGGGCCGCAGGCCCCTTTGCTGTGGCAGACTTCCTGCAACCCGGAGGGCCAGGGTCACCATTTGGCCTCGCACCCAGCATTGTTTCCTATGAAAATCCCAGGAGCTCCCGACAATGAACTCACTCAAAATGAGACAACGCCTGTGCCAGCTGCCCCATGAGGTCAACGCTTCCGCTGCCAGCCTGTCTGGAAGGCTCTGGCCAGGCCAGTGCATGGGAGCGCCAGGGCACCACGGGTGAGGCACACACAAAGCTCGTGGTGCTTTTGCAAAAAATGGAGAGAGCAACCAAGTGCTTCCTTTCATGCCTGACCCGAGCTGCTGAGGCAGGAAACAGAACCAAGAGGAGTCAGTTCTGGTGCAGGACTCCCGCTCCGCCTGCCTCCCCTCTGTATGTGGCCCAGGGCTCCCCAGGTTCCAGCCTTCGCTCCCATAGCCCAGGGCGAAACACATCCCCATCAAGTCATCTATAAGCAGGAGGGGGCCTGGGCCACGCTACTCACCAAAGGCTGCCTTGGGCTCTGCTGCCACCCTGGCACTGCTCAAGGGAGGGACACTGGTCGAGCTGTTTCCATTTGACAATCCTTCCAGAGGCTTCCCTCCAGCACAGCCAAATCCAGAAAACCCTCCTCCTCCTGAAGGCACAACCAAACCTTTAAAACCTTTAAAGGCCCCTCCACTATCAGACTGAAATGAAGAAAGAGCACATGTTAGGCAGGCAGACTCTAGGCATACACCAAGGCAAGTGACAACTGTGTTTCACCCCAACAGCACCCAGACCCCAGCCTTGATCAGCATTGCCTGCCTGGGAAACAGCACAGGCCCAAACAGGCGTGGGGCACTTCACTCCCCAGGAGTACTTTGTTGTCCAAATCCTCCCTGAAGGAGACAGGGGATCATTGATGCTTAAATACATATTTCCAACTGTGTTATACAGGGCCGAGGAAGCTTACTATATATATATGGTAAGAGTGCATGCCTGGCAAGATTTAAGTCCCGAGTTTAAACCTAGTTCCGCTAAAGAGAGATAAAAACAAAGGCTAATATGATAAACTCATCTACTTACTACACAGCCTCAAAGTAAATGAAAATAGTCTTAGCACAACTAAATGCCAATTTTTTTGTGTACCTTCCCCAAATGTCTAAAGCAGCCTTAAAAACAATCAAGTCAGATTAACTAAAAATAACTGAACTGTGACGCTCAGACCCCAGGTGCCCCAGCAGTTAGTATCATAGGTATGAGCTGACAGTGCTGGTGCCAAAGTTCAAAGCAGCTTGGGCAGACAAATCCATGAGACTTCTATTTTCAGATTAATTGGAAAAAAGCCAAAACTGGAGATGTGGCTCAAATGATAGAATGCTGGCCTTGAATGAAAAGCCCAGTGAGCAAAAAAAAAAAAAAAAAAAAAAAACCGGAAGGTGAGAGACCCTAAGTTTAAGCCTCAGTACTGGCACACAAAAATAAAACAAAAGAAAAGAACGACTAACGCCAGCCCCACGAAGTCCTTCCTGCTGCACCAAAGAGGTCGGGGGAAGGCTCAGAGCAGGAAAAGCTCCCAAGGGTGTGTGTAGTGACCTCTGAATACTGAGCACAGAGATTCAATTAGAGCCACACTCCAAGCACCTGCATGCAGGCAGGAAGTGTCTTATCTGCTGTACAATCACACTAGAGAGAAACTGGGCCAGGAGACATGCCACACACACACAGTGTGCCACCTGCCTTCTTGCCAGGTCTGACACCAGTTTTCCTGTCTTCTACACTGCGATCCTCACTCTTCCTTAAAACTGTCACTCAGCATACCAATTTCCTCCATGAGGGGTCTCCTTTTAAGGCACAGAACCCACTGTCCTTTTATTCAATCTACACAAGTAAGCATTTTATTTTTTTTGGTGCCAGTTCTGGGATTAGAACTCAGGACCTCCTGATCTTGCTTGGCTTTTTCACTCAAGTCTAGCACTTTACCACTGAAGCCACTTCTCCATTTCGAGCTTTTTATTGCTTAACTGGAGGTAAAAATCTTAGGGACTGGGGCCGGGAGTTTGGCCTAGCGGTAGAGTGCTTGCCTAGCATGCACGAAGTCCCAGGTTCGATTCCTCAGTCCCACATACATAGAAAAAATGCCAGAAGTGGTGCTGTGGCTCAAGTGGTAGAGCTCTGACTTTGAGAAAGTCAAAGGACAGTGCTCAGGCCCTGAGCTGAAGCCCAAGACTGACCAAAAAAAAAAAAAAAAAAAAAAAAATCTTAGGGACTTTTTTTTGCCCAGATTGGCTTTCAATCTTGATCCTCAGGCATTAGCCTCCTGGGTAGCCAGAACTGCAGGTATGAACCTCGTGTGCCTAGCAAGAAATAAGCCTTGGGCGGGGGCATCTGTCACATGCTGACTGCTCTCCAAGACAGAAACACTCTCTAACTCTGAAGTCACATTAGTCTTTAGAAATGTAAAACAGTACTCACTTCAAACCCAACATTTCTACGTCTGGCTTTCTTTATGGCTCGGTTCTTCAAGACTTCTTCACTGGCCACCGAGAATGTTCCCACCTGCAAGGTCACAAACCACACAGCAGAGGTCAGATGAAGGAAGCATAAGTGCTTCTCCTAACAGGAGGCTTAATGTACTGTAAATACTGGGAAGACAAATTCCAGATCTGCGTGCTAAGAGGACTCACAGCTATTATCCAGATTCCTGTGGATTCCAACTTGAATAAGGCAAATTGTGGCTGTTCGAGCCAATCTATAAATATAGGCTTCAAGTCCCAATTTGAAAAGAAGGGTATGTAGCTCTAGAAAGATCACAACTTAGCCATGCACAGTGACTCACACCTGTAATCCTAGCTACTCAGGAGGCTAAGATCTGAGGATCAAGGTTCAAAGCCAGCCCCAGCACAAAAGGACCTGAGATTCTTATCCCCAATTAACCTCTAGAAAATGGGAAGTGGAGCTTGGTTCAAGGGTAGTTCAGTCACTTTGAGCTGAAGAGCTCAGGGACAGCACCCAGGCCGAGTTCCAGCTTCCATGACCCATCCCCCCCCCCCCCAAAAAAAAAAAAGAAAAAGAAAATTACAGTTCAAAGTCAGCTTGGGCAGGAAAATCTGTGAGACTCTTATCTCCAATTAGACATTGAAAAGATCGGAGCTGTGACTCACTCATAGAGAGCAGAGCCCAGATCCTAAGTTCAAGTCTAAGGATTAATGTGTACATGACACAGTCCTTCCTACTCCAAGTCAGGTTCAAATGGTAAAGTGCTAGACAAATAAACCAAGTGACCATGAGGCCTTGAGTTCAAAACCCACCACCAGCACAAAAAGAAAAAAATAACAATCTTATCAAGTCAGTTTGGTTCCTCTAAACATACTTATACAGCAATAGTGTTAGCTTGGAGCTGGGGACATGGTCAAGTGGTAGAACTCTTACCTAACAAGCAGAAAACCCCACTTCAAACCCCAATAATGCTACAAAAAAAGGAAGTTTAGAAAGTCTTACTTTTTTGATTTAACACATAAATTTGAAGTTAACTTAGTTACAGATTTCTTTAGTAAGAATATCAAACTACCAATGAAACACACTAGATTGCAACTATGTTGTTGTTCTTTTTTTTTTTTTTTTGAGTTTCACTATGTAGCCCAGGTTGGCCTTGATCTTCCTGCCTCAGCCTCCACAGTGCTGAAATTAGAGGTGTTTGCTACCATGTCTGGCTTGTGCTCTTTTATCATTAAGGGGAAAGAGTCCTTCCATGCAAACCTTCATTTTGCTGGGGAAGAAGAAACCAGGCAGATCCCAGTTACTCAAGCTTATGACCCACTGTGCTCCTGGAGCTACCATGGGAACTGCAGATGCAGCCATAGCAGAGCAGCCTCCGAGCAGGACAGGTAACTTCTAAAACTAGAAGGATACAGACTAACACAGTGACAGTAGACCATGGACCATGCATCAGAGTTACGGACAGGCGCTAGTGGGTAGCACACTACATGAATAGCCAAGGGTTAAGAGTATAGTGTAGTTATCTGATATATCGGATATAATTGTATTTGGTTATCTGAAATTGGATAGGGAACGGGGGAAAACAAGAGGGGTGGGGGAGAGAGGAAGGGAAATGGGGACCATGACATGTGAAAGGGTATCAATGTGTGGGAATTAAGGCACCATTTATCTGGCAAATATCATGTAACCCTTCTATTAATTACAATAAAAAATATATTTAAAAAAAAAAGAGTATAGTGTAAACAATCACAGGCCTTGGTCCACAAGTTGATTATGTCTTCATCCTTCTGGCAGTCTGGGGGTGGTAGGATTCCAAAATAATTTACATGGAGAGACACAGTTTTAAAAAAAGTTTCTTAGGGAAACTGCTTTTACCTCTTCAGCTTCATCATCCTGATCCCAGTTCCTATCTGTCAATTCCTTCTCGGCAATTCTTTTCGCCATTTTTTTTTAATCTAAAAAAAAAAGAATAAAAATAAAAAGTTAAGTTTTATATACAGTGCAATGGTATAAGGATGGCATAGGGAATCTTAATGAAAGCTACAAGGGACTGGGAGGGGAGAAAGAAAAAGCCATTAGAAGGTTATTCCGAGCAAAATACAATACATGCACATATGAAATACTATGGCAAAATCTCCTAATGCAATTAATAGGCATTAACAAAATCATGGAAGAGTAACACAGGCTCTGTGGAGCAGTGAGTAGTGATCAATGTGATTGAAGTAGCTTGCCCGAGTAAAGTAGAACAATGAAACCTGGTCAAAGTATTTTAAGAAGTGGGGAAGAGGCCGGGAGTTTGGCCTAGTGGTAGAGTGCCTGCCTAGCATGCATGAAAACCCAGGTTCGATTCCTCGGTACCACATACATAGAAAAAGCCAGAGTGGTGCAGTGGCTCAGGGTAGAATTCTGGCCTTGAGGAATGCCCAAGGACAGTGCTGAGGCCCCGAGCCCAAGCCCAGTACTGGCAAAAAAAAAAAAAAAAAAAAAAGAAGTGGGGAGGGGGAAGGGAGAGTGATAGAGGGAGATATTGTGTACAAGTGTGGAAATGTCATAATGAAATGTCCTTGTGCAACTAATGTACGTTTAAAAAAGAAGCTGGAGCCGAGGGTATGGCCTAGTGGTAGAGTGCTTGCCTAGCATGTACAAAGACTCGGGTTCAATTCCTCAGTACCACATACACAGAAAAAAACAGAAGTAGCACTGTGTCTCAAGGCGTAGAACACTAACCTTGAGAAAGCTCAAGGACAGTGCTCAGGCCCTGAGTCCAAGCACCAAGACTAGGGGGGAAAAAAAAGAGAGAAAAAGAAAGGTTTACCTCTCTAGACCAAGATACAGCTCTTATAGAGAACCTAAAAAAGTTCACTCTAGCATGAAATAGAACACTCAGATGCTGAAGGAGATTGCACCAAGAAATGCAGGATGGGCTGTAAGGCTCCAGGGCTCCGCAGCCAGTGAAGGGTAGTAGGAGAGGAACATTACCTCTCTTCCTGAACAATCCTCAGCCAAATGACACAGAGGTGTAGTCCAAGTGGGAGAATGCTTACTTAGCAAGTGTGAGGTCCTGAGTTCAAATCCTAGTACCACCAGAAACTATAAAGTTAATCTTGAATATGCAGTTATCAAGCTAACATACTCTATGACTATCCTCAGGGCCTGGGCACGGTCCCAGAGCTTAATTTTGCTCAAGGATAGCACATTACCATTTAAACCACAGCTCTACTTCTGGTTTTTGGTGGTTAACTGGAGGTAAGAATCTCATGGACTTTCCTGCGCAGGCTTGGCTTTGGAATTGTGACCCTTAGATTTCAGCCACCTGAGGAACTAGCCATGAGCCACTAGTATCTGTCTGTAAGACATTTTTCACATTTAAAAACTTCTTAAGGATCATCCACTAGTTTATCCTCACGTAAGCATTTTAATAAGATACCAGTAACACTTTCATACCTGAGTACTTCTCTTTAGTCTACCACTTGATAGAATCCCATGTGTCCCAAGATTTAGGTGTTCCAAAATGCGCACTGGGCAAAGCTAAGTCACCATCCACAAATTCAAAATGCCAATGTGAATGTGATAACACTCAAAGAATGTATAACGCTTCCAGACCTTCAACTCAATTCTCACAAGACCACTTATTTATAAAGTGTTGGTGGCCATCTTTTAAAATTTCCAATTTCTCTTCCGATCCTAGTTTCCTATCCTTTGTTGTAAATAAACAGCAATACAACAGGAAAAAAAAAAAACCCAAACACTAACTAGAACCAACTAAGAACAGTCATACTGACTGAACAAGAAAATGTCTCCTCTGACTCATTCATCGGGGGATAGGGAGGGAGGGAGGGAGATGCTGGCTAGGGCTGGTCAAACTTGACTTGCCTGGTCTCCTTCCCCATTCATGTGCCCTAAGCATGCTAGAACGCCAGCATCTAAGTTAAAATAGCCAGGCACTAGTGGCTCACACCTGTAATCCCAGATACTCAGGAGGATGAGATCTGAATATTGCAGGAAAGTTCTCGAACCAGCAAACTGTGACTCAAGTGATAAGAGTGGCCACCTTGAGCAAGTTAAGGGACAGGGGCTGCAAGTGATAGTGGTAGAGTGCTTGCCTACCATTCACAAAGACTGGGGAAGTGGTGCTGAGGCTCAAGTGGTAGAGCTATAGCTTTGAGAAAGCCCAAGGACAGTGCTGATGGCCTGAGTTCAAGCCCAGGACTGGCAAAAAAAAAAAAAAGCTCTAAGTTCTAGCACCAGCACTCACACAAAAAGGACAGGAACTTACATATCACTCATTGTTGTACAGCATAAAAACAGTATCTACAGAATAAAATTCAGCCGGCTGGCATTCTAGTCCTTCAAAAGCTGATGTTTACAGCCTTTCAGCCTATTTAAGAAAATGTTATTGTTATTAAGTTGTTGTACAGAGAAATTACCATTTCAAAGTCAGGTAATGAGTACATTTCTTTTCACAATGTTGCTCTCCACTCCCTGACCAAAAGTTACATAGTTCATTTTCTACATAGTGTATACCGGATACCATGGCATTTTTTCACCCTTCCTCCCCATCTCTTTCTGTGTCCAGCAAGGAAGAAAAAAAAAAAAAAAAAAAGCAAGAAAAAAAAAAAAAACAGGCAACCTGGGTTTCCATTTAGGCTTTCAGCTTTTAGTACATTCTAGTAATTTTCTGATACATTTTTTCTGATTATAAAATGATTTTAAAGACCAACACTATAAAATGCAATGTGTGAGATTTAGTAACCACTTAACCAAAAATTCTTCATCTAGGCTAGAGTTTGAAACATGGGAAAGATATGATTCTTCATTGAATTTCTTTCTCCCACCCCTCTCCATCTTACTATTCATTAACTAGCATCTCCATCGGAGGGAGCAAGAGGGGAGCTAAATTGGAATGGCCGCGGTTTCTTTCCATGACTTTCATTGACTGGAATTAAAAAAATGAAGGGGAGAAAAGGGGTGGGGATGAGATGCGGGTCAAGACCAGAGAGCAGGGTAAAACCTTCCTCATTCCTGCAACGAGGCTAACTCCTGCCCCCAAATGTAGGTGTTTTCGATGTTAATCAGATCAATATAATCAGGGGGCAGAGATCTCGGGTCGTTTCGTGGGGGGGTCATGGGGCTTGGACTCTGGGTCTGGGCACCGTCCCCGAGCTCTTCAGCTCAAGGCTACCGCCCTGCCCGTGAGCCAAGCCTCACTTCCCGTTTCCCAGAAGTTCACTGGGTCCTTCTGTGCCCGGGCTGGCTTTGAACCTGGATCCTCGGGTCTCAGCCTCCCGAGAGGACCGAGGCGTGAGCCGCCTCGCCCAGCAAGATCTCGGTCGTGTGTGGTGAGGTCTCGAGGCCCCCCGCCGTTCATTGCACAGGCGCTGGGTCGTCGGGAGCACCGCCGAGCGGAGCCGCTGGGCCGGCCGCGGGGGCGCACGCCGGCCCGCGCACGCGCACGGCGAGCCCCGCTCCCGGTGAGTAACCCGGCTCCCGTGCCCGCCTCCGCCTGCGGACGGGGAGCGCCAGGCACACGAGGCCTCGTGGTCGAGGACGCGCCTCAGCAGAGGGCCCTGCCACGAAAGGCAGGTCCCGCGAGAAGCAGGCGGGGGACTCCGCGGAGAGCCGACTCCGAGGAGCAACGGGGAACGCTTGAGCGGAGCCGCGCTTTGGCCCACGGCGTGCGGCTCCGGCCTCGACCCCGCAGCGGGGGCCGCGCGCTCGCGGGACTCCGGCATCGCGGACGCCCCGGGCCCGGGCCGGACGCGGCGAGGCCCCGCGGGACGCGCGAGCCGCGCCGGCCCTCGCCTGGCGTGCGGGGCCCGGGCGTGCGGGCGACGCCCAAGGAGCGGCGAGCGCCACACGCTGGTACTGGACAATGGCCGACGCGGCCGGCCGGCCGGCGCGGGGAGAGGCGCCCGGGCCCGCGGGGAGAGCCGGGCAGCGGCAGGGGCCGAGCTGCTGGGCGGGCGGGAGGCGGCGGGGCGGCGCGCGGCGCGGCGGCCTCACAAACGGCGGCCGGGCGCCGCCCTGCCTCCCTCCGTCCGTCCCGCGTCCCGCGTCCCGCCCGCCGCCCCACCGAGGCCCGGCCCGCGCCCTCACCTTCCCGGGGGCCGCCGCGGCGCTGGAGGGGTCGTGGGCGCGGCGACCAGCAGGGCCGAGGCGGCAGCGTCCGCACGCGAGTCCGAGGCGGCGGCCGGGCGCTTGCGCGGCGCCGGGGGCCTGGGAGGACGGGATGGTCGGCAGGCCTGGGGTCTCCAACAGCATGTCCCCCGGGGGCCGTGCGGCCGCTCAGACGCACGCCGCTGGGGGGCCGGCTACGAGCACGCTCCGCGCCGCCATTTTGTAACTCGGATCTAAGCTTAAAATCAATTCCGGGGGGAGGAAGAAAAAAAAAAAAGAGAGAGAGAGAAACGCCCGCGTCTGGGCACTGCGCAAGCGCGGCGGAGCTCAGGCAGCGCCGCCGCCCTCCGTAGACACTGAGACGTCACGGGGCGCATGCGCGCAGTTTCTTAGAAACGACCGCCGGGAGCGACGCGCCGGCTTCGCGCATGCGCGCGTGCGGATGCGCGTGTGTGGATGCGCGCGCTGGCCGCAGGCGCGGCGCCGGCGTTCGCGGCCCGGGCGCGGGAGTCACGTGGCGCCTGCCGCCCGCCTGGGAGGCGTCTTTCGCGCCCGGAGTCGCCGAGGCGCTCGCGGTAGTCCGGTGGGGCCAGGCCGCACGTCGAGCCGGGGAAGCCGCCCGGGGGCCTCCGCCTGCCCGCCCCGCCCCCGCCCCGCGGGCGGCCAGTGCACGTCTCCGGCGCACGCGCTCTCCGCGTCCCGGAGACGGCTCCCATGTGTATACCCCATTCACGGATAACGTGATTTAAACATGCAGGGCCGGCCTGGGGACTCCCAGCCTCGGGTCCGGGTGCCCGGAGGTCAGCTTGTGAGCAGCGTGGCGAGATCCCGTCGAGGAACAGTGAAGCGCGTGGATGAGAAGGCAGAGCAGGGGTAAGGGCGTGAAAACACTAGAATTCTGACTGTGAGTAGAGTGAAAAACAATGGGATGAAGTACAGCTAAATACTGAAGTCTTGTGTCTAAGAGAAAACAGAATGGACACAGTCAGCACCCAGGCACACAAGGTAGAGTAATCGTGAATGGCCGAGTGTCCAGACACCTGGCCATAGGAGATGGAGTACGACACACACACACACCCCTGCGCACAACCAATCAGAAAGAGGCCCGAGAGGACCCAAAATGAGGGGCAGCACTTCTGCTGGCCTTAATGAGACTGTGGTTCAAGGATCTTAGGCCTTCAGGTGCCTGCTCCTTGCCCAAGAGGACTGAGGAGGACTGAGACTCGTCCTGTGACCCTGGAGCTCACACTGTGACAGGACCGGGAAGTTGTGTCCAACAACTGACGGGCAGGCCCTGTTGCACTTGAGGACTAAGCTGTCAGGTGAGTCCAGCAGGTATGCTGGATAGGCAGAATAGAATTAGGCAAGTTAGGACTCTGCTAAGCTATGTTAAATCAAACTGTTGTTTCATATCAGCCTATTGGTGAATTAGTTTGCCTGCTCACAACAAGGACAAAATAAGTAAAACTATGAATAAGTTGTACGTGGTATCCCAGTAGGACAAGAGAATAACAAGTTCAAGACACAACCTGGGCTCCATAACAATACCTTGTCCTGAAGATTAAGTAAGACAATATGAGAGAGTCTTTTGCAAGTACTATGTCATTTTACCTTCTAAGGGATTTGAAGATCTGAAGTTTTTTTTTCCCCCACTTTAGTTACATCTGAAGATTGTGGTATTTGCAGGGTCACCTAGACACAGGATCAACTGTATAGATTTTTAACATTTAAGAAGGATTTATTCCCAGCTGGTTCTCAGAAGATAAGAAATCCAAAGCCTCATCTTTGCCAGATGTGAAAAGAAATATCCAGCCTGGAAGCTGTGTTAAATTTTGTACATCTGCATTTTGGCAAGTCTTTCCCACCACTCCTGTAATTTCTGTGGAATCATATGAACTGTATGTATAACTAATTGAAAAAAGTCTTGTGCGTGTGAAAGCATGCTAATCAATAAAGCTAGGTTGTTATTTGGATAAATACAGAGTTGCAAGCCTATTTAAGTGTCTGTTCCTCTTAAAAAATTCTTGGGGCAAAGTTGGGTGCCGATGATTCATACTTAGAAGGCTGAGATCTGAGGATCACAATTCAAAGCCACCCCAATCTTATCTCCATTTAGCTACCCAAAAAGCCAACGATGGCTCAGATGATAGCATGCTAGCCTTTGCACCAAGCTCAGGACAGTGCCCAGGCTCTGATTTCAAGCCCACAATCAGTGCACGCATGCACCCGTGCACACACACACACATATACATACACACACAAATACATGTGGTGGGTTAGCACTATAGAGAGACTTGACTCATTATTTAAAAGGTGGTTCTGACATCTGTTGTAGAGGCTGATAGATGGCAGGCATCAACAATGGCGGGAACACATACAACAGGTAGAGGTTCCCAGGCCACACAGGAAGTCAAAATTGGCCCCTTAGAATTAACTTAGGGATCACATGAGAAAATCTCTTCCATTGACCTAAGGAGTTCCATTGAGTTTGAACTCGGGGCCAACATGGGCTATACTTCCTAATTATACATTGTAGCATGTGGTAATTGTATTTCTAATGCAAATTTAAAAAAATTATGTGTTTGATAGCTCTGTAGCTGACTTGTATATAACTGGGTAGATCTCATTGCTTTCCAAAATGACCAGTTTAGCCCGTGCCGTGGTGGGTGGCTCACGCCTTTAATCCTAGCTACTCCAGGAGGCTGAGATCTGAGGATCAAGGTTCAAAGCCAACCCTCCCACAAAAGAACCTGAGACTCTCATCTCCATTTAACCTCTAGAAAAACGGAAGTGGGGGTTAGCTCAAGGGTAGGGTGGTAACCTTGAGCTGAAGAGGTCAGGGACAACTCCTCTGGCCCAGGGCTAGGGGGTAGCCTTGAACCAAGAGTTCAGGGACAGCACCCAGGCCAATTCAAGCCCCATGGCCTACACACACACACACACACACACACACACACACACAATGACAGGTTTAAACTGGCTGTAATTTAGGTGAGTGGAGGTTATATGAGGACACTTATCTCTGCTAGCTTTTTTTTTTAACTTTTTAATTTTTTATTTTTGTCAGTCCTGGGGCTTGAACTCAGGGCCTGAGCACTGTCCTTAGGCTTTCTCAAGGCCTCTACCACTTAAGACACAGCACCAGTTCTGGTGATACTGAGGAATCGAGCCAGGGTCTTCCTGCATGCTAGACAAGCATTCTACCACTAGGCCAAACTCCCAGCCCTCTGCTAGCTTTTTGTGCCTCATTTTAATAATTCTACAAGGTGTGTTTGTTTTTCCCTCTGAAATCTACCTTACAAAATTCCCCTGTAGCTGGGCACTGGTGGTTCATGCCTGTAATTTTTTTTTTTTTTCTGCCAGTCCTGGGCTTGAGCTCAGGGCCTGAACACTGTCCTTGGACTTTGTCAAGGCTAGAGCTCTACCACTTGAGCCTCAGTACCACTTCCGGCTTTTATCTATGTATGTGGTACTGAGGAATCGAACCTGGGTCCTCGTGCATGCTAGGGAAGCTCTCTACCACTAGGCCAAACTCCCGGTCCCTTATGCCTGTAATTTTTTTTTTTTGCCAGTCCTGGGCTTGAACTCGGGGCCTGGGCACTGTCCCTGAGCTCTTTTGTTCAAGACTAGCACTCTACCATTTGAGCCATAGTGCCACTTTTTTTTTCTTTATTTGTTACTGAGAAATCAAACCCAGGGCTTCATGTATGCAAGGCAAGCACTCAGCACTAAGCCACATTCTCAGCTCTCCTGCCTATAATTCTAACTAGTCTGATGGCTGAGATCTGAGGATCCAAGTTTGAAACCACGTAGAACTGTCTGTGAGATTATTATTATTATTTTTAGTTGGTTATGGGGCTTGAACTCTGGACCTAGATACTGTCCCCCAGCTCTTCAGCTCAAGGCTACTACCCCACCCCTTGAGCCACAGTGCCACTTCTGTCTGTGCAATTTTTTTTTTTTTTTTTTTTTTGCCAGTCCTGGGCTTGAGCTCAAGGGCTGAGCACTGCCTTTGGACTTTCTCAAGGCTAGAGCTCTACCACTTGAGCCTCAGCACCACTTCTGGCTTTTTTCTATATGTGGTACCAAGGAATTGAACCTGGGTCTTCGTGTATGCTAGGCAAGCACTTTAACCACTAGGCCAAACTCCCGGCCTGTGCAATTCTTTAACTTCAGTTAACTACCAAAAACCCAAGTGGAGCTGTTGCTCAAGTTGATAGTGCTGGCAAAAAAAAAAAAAAAAAGGCTAAAGGACAATACCCAGGCCCTGAGTTCAAACCCCAGTACCTGAGATTCTTTATCTCCAATTATCCTCTAGAAAATGGGAAGTGGGGGTTGGTTCAAGGGTAGGGTGGTTAGCCTTGAGCTGAAGAGCTCAGGGACAGCGCCTAGGCTGAGTTCAAGCCCCATGACCACAAAAAATAAAATAAAAATCCTTTTCAACTTGCTTATGTCTTGAGAATCAAAGGACTTTAGAAAGCATAAACATCCTTTGGCTTTTCAGGCTCAGTGTACAAATATCCACACATGCTGGCTTACCGAACTAAGGAGGTGCTTGGGTCTGGAGGTGTGGTTACTCAGCGCTCGAGTCCCTGCCTGGTGTGAGGTACTGGGTCTTGATCTCCAGAACTACAGAACAAAGCACACTGCTTTTGATGTATTCTTCCTTTCTGCTTCTGAAGTTCCAGGACAGGACAGGAACTATGAAGTAATCAAACCATAAGTCCCAGAGCACACATCCAGTTTAACCCACTTCAGAAAACTGCAGGATAACGGTGAGTGTCTGGCTGTACGTGTATGTGTTCATGTTATGCTTGTCAGTACTGCAGCAGTAGGTTTGAGCTGGGACTATAGGCTGGCCAGGCAAGTGCTCTTTCACTGGAGCCACACCCCCAGCTCCAGATAATAGTGTTGATTTCTATCAGTGCTCTCCACTCCACCCTCACCTGTTTTTCCACACTGTGACTTTAACAGACCTTTGGTCCAGTCCCAGTTATGAGAAGGTAGCCCTTTGCTGTCCAGGCAGGAAACTCTTACCAGGAACTTTCAACCCTGGAATTGTGGGGAAATTTGTCATCATTTTTGGCATTTTGTTATAGCAGCATAAGCTGGCTTATATGCAAAACTATGAGTTCCTCTGAAGATTGTCAGTGCTCCTTCAGCTCTCACTGGACCAATAAAATTCACAAATGGATGCCTCTGGTCTTCAGGCCAGCTGAGTTATATCCCGGGCACCAGGGATGGTGCCGTGAGTTCACCTTCCTCTTAATTCACTAGGGGAAGGACAGATATACCAACACAATTGGGTTCCTTTTGAGAAGGAGGAAGAAGGAAGTCAGTGTGTGGTATACAGGTAAGAGTTTAGATATTTATAAATAATGTGACTACCACACAATCTTGGGTTGTGTTAATTAGGATATAACATTTAGAATAAAGTAAGTGATCTCTTCCTGCTCCCATGCATTGAAATCACACTTGAAAGAGGTACCAGGAGACAGGGGTTAGCATGCTCTGGAAACAATCTGGCTGGCATATAATCATCAGCTTTCACTTGCTAGCATTGTGACCTTCCGCACAATACTTAGCTCCTTTGTGCCTATCTCCTTGGACCCCAAATGGACAGTAATAATAGCCACCTAATGGGGTAAATGAAGATTGAATCGAAATAACACACTTGAAGTGCCCTAGAAGCCACTTATAGAACAAGAGTGAACTTAAGTGAAAAGCTCACATATTCTCTAAGCTCCATATGAAGTGTCATGGGTAGAAACTCTTCTGGGGTGGTGTAATGGGACTTTCCCCGTACAACATTTCCATAAAAGCAAGAAGGTAAAACACAAACAGAAAGTGACAGAAAGGGAGAGAAAATGCAACAATCATGGTTGATTTTTAGTATCCTGCTTCAGTCATAGATGAAAAAAAAATGTAGGGAGATCATCCAGAAAACACTGTAAGCCACCCAGACCTAACTGATAACCTGTAGAATGCTGCATCCAGAAACAGCATGACACATGGTCTCAAAGTTCACTTGCAGCATAAACCAAATGTTAAGCCATAGAATAAGTAGCCTTATACAGATAAGAGGTCTGAAATAATATGTAGTGCATTTTCTGATCACAAGAGAGTAAAATGGAAGATCACTAATGGAAAATTGGGAAAGTCACAAATATGGGAATTAAGCAACATGCATATAAGTAATGGTTAAAAAGAAAGCCACAGGGAAATTAGAAAATGACTTGAATGAAAATGAGGCCAAATCATACCAAAACTGATGGGAAAAACAAATGTACCATGGAAAAGAAGCTATTAAAAAAGAGAAAAGGTCTCAAATCAATAGCAAAATGTCTCATCCTTTAAGAAAGGAAGAAGAGGAAGAGGAAAAGAAGAAGAAGAGAGCAAGAGCAAGTTCAGCCCAAAGTAAACTGAGGGAGATAGACTAGAAAGTGAAATAGACAATAGAAAAGAAACTCAAAGGATTATAAACAATACGTTGAATAATTACATGCTAACAAATAAAACCTAGATGAATAAGACATATGTAGAAAGGCAACGTATGAAGAACAGGTAGAAGTAGAAAATCTGAGTCAGCTTTTAACAAGTTGGGAAACTTAATCAGAAAATTTAAAAATCCTAAGAGAGGGCCGGGAGTTTGGCCTAGTGGTTAAAGTGCTTGCCTAGCATGCATGAAGACCCGGGTTCGATTCCTCGGCACCACATACATAGAAAAAAAGCCAGAAGTGGTGCTGAGGCTCAAGTAGCAGAGCTCTAACCTTGAGAAAGTCCAAGGACAGTGCTCAGGCCCTGAGCTCAAGCCCAGGACTGGCAAAAAAAAAAAAGAAAAAAAAAATCCTAACAAAAGCCCAGGACTCAAGAGCTATATTGAATTTTAGAACACTTTAACACTAAGAGCTTGTGCCAATGGCTCATGTCTGTAATCTTAGCTATTCAGGAGGCTAAGATCTGAAGATCATGAATCAGAGCCAGTCTGGGTAGGAAAGTCCATGAGATAAGAAATAAGAATCTCTTAACTATCAAAAAGCTGAAAGTAGAGCTGTGGTTCAAGTGGTAGAGTGCTAGTAAAGAAAGCTCAGTTATAGCACCCAGGCCCCAAGACCAGCACAGAAAACAAGACAAGGGCCGGGAATGTGGCCTGGTGGTAGAGTGCTTGCCTAGAAAACAAGACAGAATAAAAATCCAAAATTTTCTGATTTAAAAAAGTGAGGGAACACTTTAACTTCCATGTGAGCAGCATTATCCTAACAAGAAAAACACAGCACAAAAAAATCCTTATAGACCAATATTCCTTATAAATATATGCAAAACTCAGCATAAAACAAGGAAACAACTCAGCACCAATTCCAATGAGATACTGTGACCAAACGTTGTGGGAATGCAAGGATGGTTCAACATGTAATAAAGTAATATACTACAGAAATAGCATAAAAGGGGGAAAAATCCTAAATGATCACCTCAACTGACAAAGTATTTGTCAGAATACAACACCTTTCATGATAAACTAGGTATAGAAAGGAATTTCCCAGATCTAAATAAAGGGCATCCGTGAAAAACACCAAACATCATGCCCAGTGCTTTCCCAGAGGATTTGAAACAAGGTAAAGATATATGCTCTTTTTAATCCTAGACTTTCTAGCCAGATCAACCAGGTAAGGAAAAGAAATTTAATTCCTTCCAACTGATAAAGAATAAGGAAAACTTAGATGAGATAATCAGATATATACACCAAAATGCTATTAGACCTAATGATGAGTTTGGCATGCTTGCAGAATGTAAGGTCAATGAAAAATAAATTGCAGTGCTATACATTGGGGGTGGGTAATCATGAAACACAATTCCATTTACAACAGCATAAAGAAGAATAAAGTACTTAGGAGTGAATTTAACAAAAGAGTTGTAAGATTTGTATACACTATGACTGGAGGAAATTAAAGAAGACCTAAGTAAGTGGGGAGAGACAATTGCATCCAGCTGATTTTCACAGTCTTTTCAATAAAGGCTGAGGGGCCCACTGGATATCCATAGCTCAGAGGAGAAAAGACAGAAAATACAGAAGGACTAAGATGTGTAGGATAAAGTGAAAATCTAATGCAGTTGCTCAAAGTCATAGAAGAAAAGAGAAGAAGCAGATAATATGATGTTATGATTTTAACCAAACATTTATCCACAGATTCAAGAACCCCAGGGAATTCCAAACAAGACAAAGCAAACCTTCCACCTTTCAAGAAAAGTAAAGTTATGGGGCTAGGAGTGTGGCCTAGTGGTAGAGGGCTTGCTTAGCATGCACAAAGCCCTGGGTTGGATTCCTTAGTACCATGTACACAGAAAAATCTGGAACTGGCACTGTGGCTCAAGTGTTAGAGCGCTAACCTTGAGAAAGCCCAAGGATAGTGCACAGGCCCTGAGCTCAAGCTCCAGGACTGGCCAAAAAAAAAAAAAAAGCAGGCGCCAGTGGCTCATGCCTGTAATCCTAGCTACTCAGGAGGGTGAGATCTGAGGACATTCAGAGCCAGCCCGGGCACGAAAGCTGGAAGTGGTGCTGTGGCTCAAATGGCAGAATGCTAGCTTTGAGCTGAAAAGCTCAGGGACAATATCCAGGCCCAGAGTTCAAGCCCCATGACTGACCAAAAGAAAAATAGAAAAATGTGTGGGAAGCCAGGCACAGTGAGTGGCTCACACCTGTAATCTTATCTACTCAGGAGGCTGCGATCTGAGGATCCCAGTTCAAAGCCAGCCTGGGCACTAAAGTCCATGAGACACCTATCCCCAACTAACCACTAGAAAACTGGAACAAGCAAAATAGTCTGCTCAGCAGACCCTTACTATATCTTAAAAGCCGAACTCCATGCAGAAAGAATAAAAGTGATCTCAGTTGGAACTTTTACAATGCAAAATCGTGTAGGCAAATTTAAATACAATCATCCTTACTAAAGTTAGAAAAAAATGACACTAGGTCTTTAGGCTTTTTCTTTTTAAAATTTTCTTCTCTCTCAAATTTTGCTGTTGCCTTTTACAAGTGCACTTGGGAGCAATTCATTTTTTTTTAATATGTAGATAAACCGGAGCAATTCATTTTTTTTTAATATGTAGATAAACCCACTGTGGTTGAATGGTGAGATTGGGAGTATCATGGTTCAAGGCAAGACTGAGCAAAAATAGTTCTCAGTGGTGTGTGCCTGTCAACCATCTACAACAGGGAGGCTAAACAGGCTGCTCATGGTGTACTAACACATCAGAGCAGGAAATGAGACCTGTCTTTAATGAGTGCAGATGAGCCCATCTCAAAAACGAGTGCTGTTGTCAGCAGTAGAGCATCTGTCTGCCCAACACAAGGCTCTTGAGTTCAAATTCTAATACTGCTGGGGGAAAAGCTGTGCCAAGGCTTGTTTATTAAATTACTTCAGTAATTTCCAGCTGGCATGTATTTTCATAGACCAGGAATTTGGTGCCTTCATTCTGAGCCAGTACATTGATTTCAGTACTAATATCTGAATTACAATGGCTTTTTGGCAAGTTTCATGTAATTCAAAATATTCCTGTTTTTTTTTTTTTTTCTTGTGTGTTTGTTGTTAGTCCTGGGGTTTGAACTCAGGGCTTGAGCACTATCTCTGAGCTTCTTTTGCTCCAGGCTAGTGTTCTACCACTTAAGCCACAGTGCCACTTCCAGATTTTTCTGAGTACTTTAGCAGAGATAAACTCTCATAGCTTTTCTTGCGCAGGCTGGCTTTGAACCACAATCCTCAAATTTCAGCCTCCTTGAGTAGCTAGGATTACAGGCATGAACCACCAAGCTCCCAGATTGCTCTTGTTGTGCCAAGATTGTCCCATGTTCTGGGAATGACCCCTCCCCACCTTGTTCAGGGCCCATGTACTTGAACCCCAGGTGGCAACAGCTTGATGCTCAGTGGTTAGACACTTGAACTCTGATTTATCTTAAAGCGACCAGTGGTTTGAGTTACCAAACAGCCAATCGGGTGATTGTAACTACGGAATTCCCCTGTAAAAGCTGTGGAAAATCCTTGTTCAGGACCTCTTAGCGTTGCCGGCTGCGGGTACGTGGAAGTCTGAGTTTAGACTCGTAATAAATGACCCTTGCTTCTTAGCTTTGACTGTGGCCTCTGGTGGTCTTTTCGGGGTTCTAGGAATTTGGGTACAACATTCTGGGACATTTATTTTTCTGTTTATATTTTGGTATTTGTTGAGCCCTACGTATAACAAAATATACAAATATTTCATTCTTGAAAAATAGTGTGTTCTTTCACTTTGTGGATTTGTCCATTTCTCCTTGTAATTTGGTCAGTGTTGGGTTGCTTTTATTTTAGACTATTTTTGAGCCTCCCCCCCCACATGTCCCGCAGAGCAGCTCATGGACCTCCCCTAAGCCCAGCTGCTGGCCAGTTCCTACCATGGTGGGAATCAGTTCCCAGGCTCCTCCTCCTCTCTTTCTGTTTCTTACCATTACTTGATGAATCTGCATACTAATTAATAGTTGTTATTTCATTCTCGGCAGCTTAGCCTGCTGCTGAAAATTACAGCAGAGCTAAAAATGAACTATTGCCGAGGTAGACTAATTACATCTCCGGGGAAGCGTGCAAGATATTTCCACTGTCTGCTCCTCCTCTTCACCTTCCTCTAGGGAATAAAGCAAGTCCTGTTGTCTTGAGGTTGAAAGGTGTCAGAGCTGCCATTAGGATGGGATTTGCTGGTGGAGCAGCTGGCAGCCTTTAGAAAAACGTGCCAAGCACATGGAAAGGGCTATACCAAGAAGATACCACACAAATGAAGAAGACAAGAGGAAATGGTTATCAAGGAAAATCCTAGTCCCCTCAAAAGGTTACCAGTATCCCCTCCCAGGATCAACTCAAATGCCAGACCATCTGTCATAGCACAACCCCAGCTCTTACTCTAAAACATCCCAAATACTGGAGGTCAAATAAAATTAGTTTCCCCCAGATTTGACAATACCTCTGATATGAGTTATGATAACAGATGCCTTTGAAAAAACTTGAAAACTATTTTTACTAAAAATAGTTACTCTAGTTGATCCAACTGATATTTGATGGGTGACAAACAGGGCACAAGGCTTGGCCTCTCCATCTTATCATGTCTGCACTTTTGCTGCCCCACCCTTGAGTCAGCTCAGCACATGGGCATTGTGATCATTCAAAAAAAATGTTTAATCTGGTAATTGGTACAGTGACGGTTCACCTGTAATCCTAGCTGCTGCTGCTGTTTTGGTCGGTCATGGGGCTTAAACTCTGGGTCTGGGCGCTGTCCCTGAGATCTTCTGCTCCAAGCTACTGCCCTCTTTCTGAGCCTCAGCCCCACTTCCCATTTTCCAGTGATTAATTGGAGATAAGAGTCTCACTTCTTGAGTGCCGAGGCTGGCTTTAACCCAGGATCATCAGATTTCAGCGTCCTGAGGAGCTGGGCTGTTAGGTGTGAGCCACCTGCCTGGCTAATCCTAGCTTCTTGTTCATCTACCAAACACATGGACAGGATATTTACGCACAAGAAAGAAACTATCTTTTGAAACAGTGCCTATAACCAAAGGGCATTCCCCAACTTTAGCTCCTTTGATTCAGCATGCCAGCTGCTCATGCCTTTGGGCTGAAGTCCCCACAGAGGAGGGAGCCTTGCTTGTCTTTTTGTAGTTGTGTTTGGTCTTGGCCTCATTTCTACTTTTCCATGCCATAAATGTGGTAGCAGCAGCAGCCTTTTAACGGTAGCTTCAGAGCTTTTTTTTTTTTGATGGGTCATGGGGCTTGAACTCTGGGCCTTGGCACTGTCCCTGAGCTCTTCAGCTCAAGTTTACCACCCTACCCCTGGAGCCTCAGCCCCACTTCCCATTTTCTAGTGGTTCATTGGAGACAAGAGCCTCTTGGTCTTTTGAGCTAGGGCTGGCTTTGAACTGTGATCCTCAGATCTCAGCCTCCTGAGTAGCCACCTCGCCCGGCCCCTTCAGAGCTTTTTGATGTGTCCCTACCATTCTTGGATCACTTGCTGAGTCCCCCACCCATCTCCAGGCAGCCTTTCCTTCCAGCTCTTGAGTTTTGGTTTCAGACAAAAAATAAGAACTTCCCAAGCCCGTGGTGCTGCTCTTTCATTGGCTAACGCAAGTCACATGGCTGGTCCAGCATCACCCCGGGCAGTTGTCCCAGTTGCAGTGGACAGCCAGCCTCTGGGGGGCGGGTAAACAGGCAGTGAAGGGATGTGCAAGAGAAGGCGCACCCTGGGTGTTCAAGGCCACACTGTGAAGGATCCAGGCCCTATGACCTGGTCTTTTGATTTGTTTTTTTGTTTTTGTTTTTCAGAAAACAAAGTCTACTTTTAGAGAAAATCCAATGTTAAACTGTTGACTCAAACTTTTAATCGCATGGGGGCCAACTAAGCCATCTATGGCTGGCATTTAGCTTGCAGGCCACCTGTGTTTATTAGCTCTGCCCGGCCATCAGTGTCTCCAAGCTGCATCTATGAACTGTGAATTGTCCTTTACCAAACTGAGTGGCGCCTGGCCAGACAGCCTCGGGCAGAGAAGGAAGGGTAGGGAATCAGTAACCAGGACTCATAAAGGGACCAGCTTCAGCCTGGCTGAGCTCACGGCTCAAGTGACACCTGTGGGCCTTGGTCTTCATCTTGCCACCTCTGTTCTGTTTTCATTTGTTGGCTTCATCCTTGGACACGTTATTTCTAGGCAGTCACAAAAATGGCACCTTTCAGGGCTCAGGGCTCTCCATGTTTCTGCCTCTGGAGACACTTGTTAGGCATGCCCTTCTCTGCCCCGTAACGCCTCTGGACTGGCTGCTCCTGGCCCACCTAGCCTTGGGAGAAGCAGAAGGCTCAGACAAATGAGCACAGAGTGAACGAATGTCAGTGACTCAAAGAAAATGGAGGAAACTGAACCCAAAGAAATAACAGGTACCCGTCCCAAGAAGGGAGGGAGGTTGAGGTCTGGTTCACCCCTGAGGTTGTGTTGTTAGTGTCTGGTTCACTCCACTTTCAGGGTAATAGCTTGACTGCCCTCTGATTACTGGCTGCTCTTTCCCAGTGCTTTTTTGGTGGTCTGGAGTTTTGAATTTAAAACCTCGGGATTATAGATATGACCCATTTTGCCTGGTGTCCCCTGACCTACTTGGACTTTTCTGCCCAGGCTGGCTCTGATCTCAGTCTCCTGAATAGCTAGGATTACAGGTGTGAGCCAATGGTGCTAGTTTCCCTGCACATTTTAATCAGTGCTCTCAGTGCTGATATCTCTGTCCTGGTATGAACTGGTCTTGGAATCCCTTGCTAGCACTTGGAAATAAGGTCATAGTGGAACCTTAAGATTTATTTTTTAAGATCTTGTATTAATATGTTTTGCATGCTCATTGTTAAAAACAACAACTTTAGGGGTAGAGTACTTGCCTTGCACGCACAAAGACCAGGGTTCGATTCCTCGGTACCACATGTATAGAAAAAGCCAGAAGTGATGCTCTAGCCTTGAGAAAACCCAAGGAAGGACAGTGCTCATGCCCTGAGCCCAAGCCCAGGACTGGCAATAAAATAAAATAAAAACTTGAGAAATGTAAAAAACGAGAAGCTACACCCCTAATGCAATCTCTAGAAGGCAACCATGATGGTGGACTGGTCTACTTGCCTTATGCACCAAGGCTGTGTGCAAGCTTTGTGCTTGCAAAAGAAAGAGAGGGGGAGGGAAGGAGGGAGGGAAAGAAAAGAATCTAAAGTCCTAAACTTCTCAAGTTCTGTCAGTCCTGATGTGCTGCTGTCACTGGGGGAGGCCTCTTCTTGCAGTGTCCGCTCAGGATGTCCCAAGGAGCTAGGTCCTGGTGGCTCGGGCTTGTAATCCTAGCTACTTAGGAGGCTGAGACTGGAGGATTGTGGTTCAAAGCCAAACTGGGCAGTAGACTGTCACCAAAAAGCCCAAGTGAAGGGAAAACAGGAGAAAATGAAGGGATAATATTGTCCCCCAACATGTACTCATTACCTGACTTATGAAATGGTAATCCCTCTGCATAATACCTTAACAATAATCAAATTATATTTTTTTAAAAAGCTCCTAGTGGAGGTATGGTATCCTTAAGCAGAAAAAGGCTAAGGTACAGCACTTAGGCCCTGAGGTCAAGCCCCAGTACCTGCGTAGAAGTAGGACCTCTCGGCTTGGTGGAGCATTCTGCTCAGCAGGCAAGACATGAAAAGATAGGCCAGGAGCCAGAGTCCCGCAAATTCCTTCATGTAACCAAACCATGACATCTAAATGATAAACACATGTGAAAACATACACAGACGTTTGTATTATCTAAAGTACAGTATAGGCACGGGAAGATTGCAGTAGTGTTAACTCCTTCAAAATTAATCCCAGGAGACTGAAAGGTGGTGTTGGGAGTGGGTGAGGTCAAGGAAGGGTGTGGACACGTGACTGAAGAGGAAGGGTTGGTAAATGCAGTCATAGCAGTCCATGTGCACATGCGAAAATGGACCGGGCAGAATAATGGAAGGGAGGCATTGACCAACATATACTGTATGCATAAACCGAAATGTTGAATTAAAACCCCTTTGTACAACTACTTAAAGACCATTTTTAAAAATTTAATAAAATCAACCCAACCATGGCAAACCCAACACTTACCTTTAAGCTCACACCCTGTCACTGGATTGCACAGGGACTTCCCCTCTGTCCGGCTACCTGCTTTACTACGCATGCCCCAGGGTGCCGGCTAGCTCTCCTTCCTTTCTCCTGCTGGTGGGCTGGGCAGGACCTGGCAGTGTCTCTCCACTGCCTGGGGCAGCATTCCTGGAACCCCCTGCCTCTCCTTGGATTACTAAGGATAAGGATGATCATTGAGTCCTCTACACAAGGGTCCTGGCACACCCTGATCCTGTTTTTTTTTTTTTTTTTTGCCAGTCCTGGGCTTGAGTTGAGGGCCTGAGCACTGTCCTTGAACTTTCTCAAGGCTAGAGCTCTACCACTTGAGCCTCAGCACCACTTCCGGCTTTTTTCTATGTATGTGGTACCGAGGAATCGAACCCAGATTTTCGTGCATGCTAGGCAAGCACTCTACCACTAAGCCAAACTCCCACCCCCCCCTGATCCTTTTTAAAGGGCACATTATTGACTCCATTGTGCCAAGTGGGTCCCAGGGGGCTATTGTGAAAATCCATGCTTAGGGAAATTTATCACACACCAATTTGCACTCTGCCAGCTGAAATGATTCTGTTGCTATTACAGCCAATGGTGAAAATCACACATGCCACTTCGTAAAGTAAATTATTTTTTCACCTGCTAGATCATAATAGCTCTCCAGAGTTGTTAAAGCCTCAGCAGTCCATCCAGAGCTTGAGGAAGGAGGTGAGGGGGAACAAGAGACAGGGAGGGCTGAGAAGAGGAAAGAAGGAAAGTCTGGTTCCACAAAGCTTGGGATGTTTCACTGGAACGCCAGTCTTTCAGTGTCTGGGCACTCTGGGCTGGTAAATATCACAGTGCCCTCTCCTATGTTGCCACCTGCAGCCTTCTGCTGGGCTGTCATCCAATCCTGTTCCTTATGAGTTAGTGCTTTGTGAGGCCTCTGAGGACCGGCACGGAGTGTGGGCCTGTCAGCGTCTGTTGTGGAATGCTCTCCATGCAGACAGCCAGGCCCACCCCACTTCTAAGTCTGACTCACCCAAGCCCCACTCTTGGGAAAATATGACTCCTCTTCCCCTTCTTCCTCTTGCTCTTGGTGATGGAGACTGACGATGACGACAGCGCCGACAGGCTGCAGCCACAGGCCACAGGTGGAGGCCAGGTACTATCCCGTTGTGAAACCCCATGCAAAGCCTTTTGCTTATGCTAGTCCATTTAGTACAATGCGCCACAGGAAGCCAGCTCCTGTCATCCTGTCGTATGAATCAGGAAACAGAAGATAAGCAACTTTCCTCATGTAAGAGGTGAGGTAGAAGCAGAGGCAGGATCAGAACCCAGGCCTTGGGCATAAGAGTCCAGCCCTGAAGAGCAGCCTTGCGGATGGTTTGGCATTTGTGTCCAGCTGGGTTTCTTAGGTACATGCTCCTTGGATAAGCCTGCTCTGCATCTCAAAGCTGAGAGTCATCACTTCTCCTCCAAGTGTACACAGTAAGTGCATAATTCACAGTTGGCAAAGACCTTGCCTGGAAGATTCTGTCATTTCACGGTAACAGGCCCTCACTTGGTTCTTACCAGTGTTACAGAAACATGGCAGCCAAGTGTTGAAAATCTGCTGGGAGGAGGGAGGCAGGGGCGCATTTCCCAGGGCAGAGGCTTGGAGGGAAGGTGTGCTGTCAACTGGGTCATTGACAAGGAGCTCGGGGGTGGGGCAGGGGGCAGAGCCAGGCTGCTGCCTAGCAGGGATCCCTGTGTCAGGCCACGTTCTTGGACTATAGCCTCCACCGGGGCAGGAGGTTTTATCCTGTGGTTTGATGTCCACTTCCCAGTGCAATACATGGCCATGGATGGAGAAGGAAATGGTGGAAGAATCCATGGCTGTGTTGCTCTAGGAAGCAGTACCTGACTAGGTCTCACTCTGATTTTGGTCTTCATAAGTTTGACTGTTAATATTTTCTCTCTGTATTCTAATTGTTTGTGGATCAGCTCTCTTATTTTATTGGCAACATTTCTCACATTGCTTTAATGATTCTTTTGTTCTCAATCCCTGAGCCCAGCCTACGCCAGGGACTGGTGTTCACCTACCCAGGCTCCTGTACACGTTCCCCAGAGGGAGAAGTCCCCGCCAAGTCCTGTAGCAACTTCCTGGTGAGGCTTTGTCTCCAAATATGGTTGATCCCAGTGTGAGCTGCTGTGGCTGCATTTTCCAATTCCAAGACCTAATTTGCCTACTGGTATTTTGTATAAGTGAAATCCCTTTCTTACTGACTCAGAGCATCCAGGCTTATAGCATGTCAGGATTGCCTTTCTTTTGGGGGGCTGTAATGGTAGAAACTGTAGAACTACAGCTTGCTCCCCCATTTCTACGAGGCATGCAATTGCTTTGCGTTCCTTGGCAGTGATGTTCAGAGCCCTGAACTGCACCTCTGCGTCACTAGATGGGGCTAGTGAGCAATGCGCTTTGTCTGCTGGGTTGGCTCTCCTTTTCAGTGCTCTCTGTCCTAGCCCATGAAACTTGAGAGTAGTTTGGGGTGTCTAGTGCTTTTGTTGGGGAGATCCCAGTGTCCTCTTTAAAATGGTCCTGGGAATCATTACTTTCTGCCTTCATCCCCTACCTGTAAAGCCAAAAGGATGGATTAGCTTATGGTTCCATTCAGATGGCGCCTGAGAAAAACCTACCACTGCTGACTGAGTTACTGTCTTGTGGTCAAATGTGTTATAAAGCCATGCATTTTTTTTTTTTTTGCCAGTCCTGGGGCTTGAACTCAGGGCCTGGGCTTTGTCCTCAGACACATTTTGCTCAAGGCTACCACTCTGCCACTTGACCCACAGCGCCACTTCTGGCTTGTTCTGTGTATGTGGTACAGAGGAACCGAACCTAGGGCTTCATGCATGCTAGGCGAGCATTCTACCACGAGGCCATGCTTCTGGCTCATTTTACAACTGAGACAACACTGTTAAACAGTGAGACCTCTTAGCTGCTGTGTGACATGAAGCAAAGTATCCTTTAAGTCCCAGGTGGTTTTTTTGTGTTTTGTTTTGTTTTTTGCCAGTCCTGGGCCTTGAACTCAGGGCCTGAGCACTGTCCTTGGGCTTTCTCAAGGCTAGCACTACAGCTACAGCACCACTTCCAGCTTTTTTTCTATATATATGGTACCGAGGAATCGAACCTGGGTCTTTATGAATGCTAAGGAAAGCACTCTTACCATTAGGCCAAACTCCAGGCCCTTTTTTTTTTTTATTTTAAATCTGGTAAAATGAACTATTACCACGTGGGTGTGAGGAGCACATGGCTGCTCTGCATGCAGAAATGCAGTGCACTCAGGTGTTAGCTGTTTTCCTGACCAGTTCTTCTCAAGTCCTCGTTGGAAGGGGTCTGTCAAAACCATGTACAGGGTCTTTCAAAAAACACCACCTTGCAGTGCCCTCTACTGGAGATATATGGATTTTTCAGTACTAATTTGAAACCTAATTAATTTGAATAGGTCTAGACTCCAGTATTGGAAACAAACCTCCCCCCTCCACCCCAGTACTTGAACTCAGGGCCAGGATCATTGAATGCTTTTAGCTGTGCAGGAGGCCGTTCAGCTAGGAGCCAGGCCCTCTCAGTGCTATCTCAGCCACACATCTGTGGCAGGGACTCACTCTTCCCTCTCCAGAACAAATAGACAAAGTAGAAAATATCATTTGGGGGCTAGTGGCTCACACCTGTAATCCTACTCTTAGGGGCTGAGCTCTAAAGATCCCGGTTTGAAGCCAGCCCAGGCAGGAGAGTCTATATGATTCATAGCTCCAATTAGTCACCTAGAAGCCAGAACTAGAGCGGTGACTCAAGCGGTAGAGTGACAGCCCTGAGCAAAAAACTTCAGGGACAATGCCCAGGCCCCCGCATTAAGTACCTGCACATGCTCACACACACACACACACACACACACACACGCTATCCACTCACCAGAACATGTACATTTCAGGAAAATTGGAGTGAAGGAATATGAGAGGAAATCTGGGCTGTTTGTTTTTCTTAGTGTCATGGGATCTCATAAGCACTGATTATATTAACAGATGAGAATTCTATGCTAATGAAACTGTAGTGCCTAGATATGAATAGAACTCTCTGATGATTTTTTTTTTTTTGCCATTCGTGGGGATGGAACTCAAGGCTTGAGCACTGTCCTTGGGCTTTCTCAAGGTTAGAACTCTACCATTTGAGCCACAGCACCATTCCAGCTTTTTGCTATGTATGTGGTACCGAGGAATCGAACCTGGGTCTTCATGAATGTTAGGCAAGCACTTTACCACTAAAACAAATTCTCAGCCCTCTGATGATTTGATTTTCTTTTTTTAAATTGTAATTAATAGAAGGGTTACAGTTATAATCCCCAGATAGAGGGTGCATTACTTCACACAAATTGATAACCCTTCTCATGTTTTCATGCCCATTTCCCACCCCTACCCCCTCCCCTCATCTTGTTTTCTCCCTTCCCTTTTCTATTTGTTGTTGTTTTTTTTGTTTTTTTTTTTTGTTTTTTTGTTTTTTTGCCAGTCCTGGGCTTGAGCTCAGGGCCTGAGCACTGTCCTTGGACTTTCTCAAGGCTAGGGCTCTACCACTTGAGCCACAGCACCACTTCTGGCTTTTTTCTATGCATGTGGTACCGAGGAATCGAACCTGGGTCTTCATGCATGCTAGGCAAGCACTTTAACCACTAGGCCAAACTCCCGGCCCCCCTTCCCTTTTCTATTTCAAATAAATAAATAAATGTATAGACAATATACCAGATAACAAGGTAAGATACTGTAACAATATGAGCATAACTAAGGGACAACAAAAGAGATGAGAAATAACAGTACATTAAGAATAACAATCACACATTATATAGCTCTTGTTTCCATATCCTGGAGGTCTTTTCATTTAGCCTCATCCTATATGGCCTTATGTACCTCTGATGAATTTTTTAAAAACGCTTTTAATGGAGCTAATCCAGGTAGAGTACAGGCGGGTAGTATTGCCTCCAGTCAGTACCCTGAGAACTCTGCTGCCTATTTATGTAGATTAATTACTTCTTTGGGGCTAAAACTCTTTCTTTTTGCATTTTACCTTCTCAGACTCCTGTCAAGTTTTACTTTCATGTCTCACGAACATCAACTATTACCATTTTAAGTGTTTTAGATGGAATTATGTCTCCAACATACACAGACAGAAGTCCAGCCTTCAGTGATAATTACCTGTGGAGACATAGGGCTTTTACGGAGGTGGTTGGATTAAATAAGGTCACTGTGTCCTCAGAAGAGATTCCCAGGTGCACACAGAGCAGTCTGTGAGTTTGCAGCAGGGAGGTGGTTTATCTGCAAGCCAAGGAAGTGGCCTTGCTGAGGCCAGCCCTGCTGGCACCTTGAGGCCGGCCTTTCAGCCAAGACACATGGCTGCTGAGTGTGTTGCCCAGCCTGAGCTACTGTGTCAGGGCAGCCCCTGCCCCAAATCATTGACCGTTCTACTTCAGTGACGTGAAGCCCATTAGCCTTGCTGAGTGGTGGCCCCACCGTCTACCCACAGAACTCTTTACCTGGCAAAACCAAAGCTCTGTACCCAGAAACTCTGACTCCAGTTCTCTCCCTTCAGCCCCTGGTCCCCACTCTTCCACTCTGTGTGTGTGTGTGTGTGTGTGTGTGTGTGTGTGTGTGTGTGTGTGTGTGTGCGTGTGTGTGTGACATTACTGGGACTTGGGCTTAGAGCCTCATACTCACCTAGCTCGAAGCCCTACAACCAAGAAAGTAGGAGGGGGGAAATGAAGGAAGGAAACCAGCAAAGAAGGAAGGAAGAATGCCTCCTATCAAAGATGACACCAAGGCAAGGGAAAGGACTCCAGAGGACATTTAGCCAGACATGTCATGACATGACCCCCTCTCCTTCCATATCTGGCGGCCATACACTGAGTCCAGGTCACATCTCAGGATGGCACACATTTGCCGGTGACTTGGTTAATCTTCCCACGCACATGTGAGTCCTCAGGCTCAACCTCCGGTCCCCACGCAGTCTTTACAGTCTGCGTGTGGTCCAGTCTCCTTCCCCTCCACAGCTTCCCTGTGAACCATCCTCTGGCTTATGGAATCCCTGTTGCTCACCCTTCTGTTCTCAGCTTCCTTGTGGTCCACCCTCCTTTCTACAGCATCACCAGGGCCCATAGTCCATATGCCTGTCTACAGTGTCCCGTGCTCCATCCTCCCTTGTATCCATAGTGCCCTCGTGGTTCCCCCTCCTAACAGTTCTGATAGACCCACCTTTCCTGTGCTTGCTTGACCACCGGGTCCTTCATAACAAAACCCTCTCCCCAAGTTCCTTGCTTGGGCACCCTATCCCCTTCCACGAGGAGATGCAGACTGTCAAACTGTTTCACTGTTTGTTCTTGTTTGGTCATATCCTCGGGGTCTAGAATGGCTCCCTGCAGGCAGTATTGCTCAGTAAGTGTTAACGAATGAGTGGGTCTTCGTTTCACTGGAGTCAAATCCAGGGCAGTTAATTGAAATATCCAAGACCATACTGTTGGTTTCACCCTTGGGCCTGAGTCCACAGGGCCCCCATGGACCCAGCCAGAAGAAGAAAGGGAGAGATCAATAAGATTTAAACACTCCTGCCATTAGAATCCTGCATGGTTTGCTTGGTGCTAGGACATGGAGCTTGCTGTGTGCTACTCACGCGTGCGTGGGGGACGTTTCCCTTGAGGCCATCTGTGCTGAGGAATAGGGACTCTGGAGTGCGGGTGGGCGCCTCCAGCTCCATCTGTGCTGATCACCTGAAGATGATCTTTTCTTACTGTTATCCTTTGTTGGATGTGGGGCTTGAACTCAGGGCCTGGGCACTATCCCTCCAGGCTAGCACTATACCACTTTGACCTACAGCTCCACATCCAGTTTTCTGGTGGCTAGTTGGAGATAAGAGCCTTATAGATATTCCTGCCAACTTGCTTCTGAACCGTGATCCTCAGATCGCAGCCTCCTGAGTGGCTAGGATTACAGGAGTGAGCCACTGCGCCTGGCTTACCCCGTGATGTTTAGATCTCTTCCAGGGGAGGCGCACAGGGGCCACATGGTAGGGATTTGTTGCTTCTAATCTGCCATTTGTGGGACGAGTCCTTGTTAAATCAGGTCCCAAATCAAAATGAACACAAAGAACGGGACCCCCTGGGGCTCTCAGAATTCTGGCTTGCATGTGTAAACCTCAGGCAGGGTTTGGCCTTGTTTTGAGTGTTCAGGGAGCCATCTTTGCTATCTTCCGTCTTAGGAAAGCTCCGGAGAGAGCTTAATAATGGCTCTTGAAAGAGGTCAGGTGTCGCCATAGGATTGGCTCCGTCACATCATGTACCTTTGTGATTTGGGAGCTGTTGGGGTCCAGATTCATGCAGCCCTGGAGGGGGACACTTTGTCCCTTTCTTCCACAGTTAGCAAAGTCCCAGCAAACAGCAGGGTTGGGGGCTTGTGCAGGCTTCCAGCTGCCAGCAGTGACTAAGATAGGTGCATGAAAATAGTAGCTGAAAAGGTCACCACCCACCTCCCAAACTCCCCAAGAACAAAAGGATACATTGGCCCAGGATGTTGCAGACTGTGCTGGAAAGGAAGAAGCAACAAGTTTCTTTGTGTCCAGGCCATGCTTCCCTGGATATCACGGCCATCTTTGATCATCACCCACGTTCAAGTTGGCTCTTAGTTCAGGCCCTGTGGCTTCACGGGTACAGTGAGGTGTCAGCTCTGCTACATGACAGGCCACCTAACACTTGCCAGCTCTGGACACCTCTTTTGATGAGTGCTGATTGTGGGCCTAGGCACTCTGAACTTCTTTATTTTTTCCAGTCCTGGGGCTTCTTTCTCAAGGCTAGAGCTCTACCACTTGAGCCTCAGCACCACTTCCAGCTTTTTCTGTGTATGTGGTACTGAAGAATCGAACCCGGGTCTTCGTGTATGCTAGGCAAGCGCTCTACTACTAGGCCAAACTCCTGGCCTTCTCTAAATTTTTTTACTCAAGGCTGACACTCTACCACTACTTCTAGCTTTTTTTTTTTTCTTTTTTGCGTGATTAATTGGATCTCAGGGACTTTTCTTCCCTGGCTTCAAACCTTAATCCTCAGCTCTCAGCGTCCCTCGTGCCTAGGATGGCAGGTGTGAGCCAGCAGCATTCAGCTTGGACACCCCACTTATAATCGATTGCTCCACCATCCTCAAGGGATAACGAAAATTCATAAAAAGTGTTTCCTAATAATTAACCCAGACAACATCCTCTTGTTACTGTGACCTCCTGTCCTCCTCAGGTTGTGTCTTATACACAGGAAGCCCCCACTGCAGGGTGACTGAGCAAAGGTCCTTTGACAGTTCACCGGCCATCACTGATGGCAGGATGAAGTTGGCCTCACAAAAGTTCAGGTGCCTGTAATAGAAGCCTAGGGAGAAGCAACTCCAGGCACCACAGATGGCGACTAAGATGTCACTATCTGTAACCAGCTACTCAGGAAATCGAGGTTTGAGGCATCACGGTTCAAAGCTAGCCTTGGAGACAAACCGCAGAGATACTTATTAATCTCCATGTAACCAGCTAAAAGCCAGAAATGGAGACGAGGCTCAAGGGGTAGAGCCCCAGCCCTTGTGCAGAAAAGGATGAATGAAGAGTCCCTGAGTTCAGGCCCCAGTACGGGTACATGCGCACGCATGCGCGCGCACACACACACACACACACACACACACACACACACACTTCCCAGGGAAGTTCCTGGCCCTGCCTGCTTTGCAAGGACTTCCACTTCCCATGCGGGCGGAGGGAGAGTGGTGTAGGAGATTTTCTGTAGGCTCATGACTGAAGTATCTTTGTCTCCTTATAGTATTTTTAGAGATCCGTTTTATAGGCACCATTTCAGATCTGTATGTTTTTCTTTGCTTTAATAAAAAACCATAGTTTCTAACTTGATTGTATAAGTAGTGCATTTCCCTCAGCATCTGAGATGACATGATGATAAATTCAGCGAACTTACGCCTCCCTCCACGTTTCCCTATGGCTGCTTCATCTAAATTTCCTTGGGGAAATCCTCCAAGCAGTTTCTTTAGGAGGTAAAGAAAGGTTGGTTCTTGGCGGCTTTGTTTTCATACCCATTGAATTTCAGTATTTATTCCCTAGTCATGAAGCAGATTCCTAATGGCTTTTTATTTATTTATTTATTTTTTGCCAGTCCTGGGCTTGAGCTCAGGGCCTGAGCACTGTCCTTGGACTTTCTCAAGGCTAGAGCTCTACCACTTGAGCCTCAGCACCACTTCTGGCTTTTTTCTACGTATGTGGTACCGAGGAATCGAACCCGAGTCTTCATGCATGCTAGGCAAGCACTTTAACCACTAGGCCAAACTCCCGGCCCCTCGTAATAGCTTTTTAATATCTTATCTTCCTCCTCTTTCTCCTTCTTCCTTCTCCATCCTCCTCCTTCCTTCCTCCTAAAGAGTCAGAGTGGAGTTGGAGACACTGGAATTTAGGTTGGCTTTGAACTCTTTTCTCGCGTGTGCGTGTGTGCCTCTGTGTGTGTGTGTGTGTGTGTACTGGGGTTTGAGTTCAGGGCCTCATGCTTGCAAGCAGGTGGTTTACAATTTGAACCTGGGTATAGGGGGGTGACAATGCTGGGGATTATTGGGAAGCTGCCTCAGTTTACCTGCTCTCCAAGCTGTCTTCTATGTGAAACTCCACCTGCCACTCAATGGCTGTTTCATAGTTTTCCCAGAGTATTTCTGGGCAGGGAGGTCTTTTCTGGGGGCACACAGCAGTCCTGATTCAGTGAACCAGACAATAGCACGTGGTATCTACTATCTCGTATCCCCAAGATGGAAAGCATGATCACACCTGTTACCCCCCCAATAAGTTTTGGTTCCAGTCCTGGGGCTTGAACTCTGCCAGGGCACTGTCCCTGAGCTTTTGCTCAACGTTAATTTTTTGCTAGTTAATTGCCAGAGCTGACTTTGAACTGTGATGCTCCGATCTCAGCCTCCTGAATGGGCTAGGATTGACAGCACTCAGCGTGTCACCCCATTTTACAGGTGGAGAAACTGAAACACAGAGAAGTAGGGAGACTTTCTCACAGCTGCATAGCAGATAATGGCTGATACCTGACTAGAGGACATAGGGAGTGGGGTCACTGGAGCCCAAGGATGTCCCCAGCTGGCCCCTGCATGGAAGCTGCAGAAGCTCTGCATGAATGAATGGAGTAGATAAATCCTCCAAGCTCCAAACACTCCTCAGAACATTTGGCTGTGTCTGGGAGCACTGATGTCTGGAGCAGAGCCTGTCCATGGGGTATGGGGCATGAGGATGGAAAGGAGGAGGTGCTGGCATAGCCAGGACTCCCATCTGGGCCTACAGCCATGCTCTCTCATGATGTCTTTTCCCATTACAGCCTCTCCTTTATCCCAACCTGCAGGAGCCCTTGAAGCTATTTGTTCCCCTTTGCAATTGACCCCCACCCCTGCAAGCCCAGAAACTCATTCCTTCTCCATGAACAGAGAAAAATGGCACCTAATTAAGATCCGACGGGCTTCTGCCGCTCTTTGAAATGTACTTCGCTCTGCAAGTTAATAATCTCTATCGATCACTCTTTTCAGGGCAAGTAATTCACTCTGGGAGACAGTGGCGGTGTGAATTGTACCTGACTTACCTGAAATGACTTTGAACTTTTAAAAGGTCCCTTTTTCACTGTGGGTTGAAATAGCTCAGAACTCTTCCAGCGGTTCTA